>NC_056744.1:1163458216-1163556236 GCF_019279795.1 Protopterus annectens
TATATATATATAAACCAAACTGCTGACAGCACATTTGATATACCTTGACAATTTAATCTGCATTTAGTTGGCTGTCCAGCAAAACTGAGGCTCCGCTTCTTCACGGGGCAGCAGCAGACATTGTCAATTCAAGTTGATAAACTGAAGCAATATGCAGTTCTGTTATTATTGGAAGCCATAATAATAATAATACCTCTTTGTAAAGGTGGCTGAACTAATCACTCCAGCAGTTACAGATCTATTCTACATTGAGCCCCTCCTTTAAGTTTTTGAATGTGTTGCCCACTCAAGGTAATGACATAACTGAAAGATAGTTTGGTCATTACTCTTCTACAAGCATGGATACATGGACTGAAAACTGGATTACTGTCGCTTACAGAGTGTATCAGATTTCAAGCTTGATTAGAAAAAAAAATCTGCTACAGAAGTAATATTTCTGGCTGTGGCATTTCACACTGTAAACTGTAATTTACTGTTTAGGTAAATTAAATGCAGTGAGAATACTTCACACAGACATATTCTGTTCAAGTTACCTTCCAAACGGGTCACATTCAATAAAACGGGCAGATGCCAAATGCCAGATCTCCAGTAGTTGTAGGTAGTGTATCATATGAACGAGTGTTGGGGCCTGCACCTTTTATGACTTCATCAGCAGGCTACCACAGAATTCCAGTAACATGTAATGCTGTCATCAAACCATGACACTGTAAGATTTCAGCAAATTCTTCTGCATAGTATCATTAATGTATTGCAGTGGCAGACAGACGTGGGTCTTAAACTTAACCTGAATTATAATATTAAAATGTGTAAGCAAACTCTCTTGTAATCCTTTTCATTCAATCTCCATGTTGTTTAGGCTGATGTACAACATGTACATAATCTCTGTATATCAAATCTTAAACAGATCTGATATTGTGAGCCTTCAGCATTAGGTGAGCTGTTGAAATTTCACCTTTTTTGTCCTTAGCCCCTACAGTCAGGGATATTTCCTACTTCTTGTTTGTGCATGATGTTGCATCTTGCCCTAGATTAGAAAGTGTACCTAAGCACTGAGCTAGCCAGTACCTTTCGGCTGCTCACACTGTTTTGCTTTTGAGTCTTGGGTTTGTTGTGAAAGGTTGAAGTATTACATGTTAGTGCACTGATTACAAGTTAAGTCCACGTATTTATTTTAATTTTATTCTATTTTATTTTTAGTGGGTAGGTTGGGCAAGAGGAGGGTCCTTTTTCTGCAATGACACTACAGTAAGAGAAAACATGCATTCCTTCCAAGTATACAAAAATCAAAACTATTATCAGTGAGCGTGCTACCACAATGCCAGCCATAAACCAAAGGGCATAGGATTAGTTTTATATACTGAATCCTACTAGCAGCTGTGTGTATATAAACTCTTAACTGCCCCAGAGCTGTTTCTACTTTCTGGGAGAAGAGCACAATACATAGTACTGCTGTCACGTGTTTCTGTTCAAACTTTTCTTCCTCCTCAGTAGACATTGATGGGCCTTGTCAGGTGCAGCCTGACATTCACTTTAATGGTGCGTCTTGGAGAATCAACACCTGCTTATCCCCTAGTTGATCAGCTGGAGCTAACACTTGACCATCATGCATCTGGAGAGTGATCTGTTTCAGGAGCTCTTTGGTTTCACTCAGGACTGAGGACTTTTCCCTGGCTGTCTTTCGAGACCCAACAGGGTTCAATGACTGAGCTTGAAGAGGGTCCACTAGGACTTACAGATTAGGCCAGTGCTGTCCATGAATAAGAGCTTTCATAAATTCAAGAAGTAGGCGATCCCTAAAATCTGCTGCTGTGCCCAATCTCATCCTTGTTGCATTTCCTGTTCGGAATCACTTCTTCATAGCACCTTGAGTTGATACTTTGCACTTATAGCATGTCTCCCATCACTTCTGGTATCCATGGTAAGCGATTTAGCTCCTCTAAAGTCCCTACTCCATCCCATAAGCCCTTCTGGTGGCTGACCTTTGGAGTCCTCCTACCAGTCTGATGTTTTTATCCTTGTATGACCACCAGAATTGCTTGCTGTACTCACTTGACCAAGGCCTGGTATTGTAGGAATATCACTTTTTTGTTCTGGAGTCTGTTCATCTGAGGATACATCCAGCATTCGCAAGTCCTTTTACTGCCAGCCTAGGTTGATGCAACATTCCCAGATCCTCTTTTCCTGCATGCTGTCATCTGTTCCTCTCCACACGCCTGATATTTTATACCAGAGTTTCTTTAACTGTGGTGTAGTATTGTCAGTTTGTTCAGATTCAGCCTCAGCTTTCACTTTTTAGTCCACTTGGTCATCCTTTTCAGATCCTTCCTCTACATTATCATCCCATCCTCTACCGTTGCACCTAATTTTCATGTTATCATTGCAGAGGTTAACTCTTTTTCTCTACTGCCCCAAAGTATATCGGAAACTAACTCTGTGAGGAGTACAGAATCCAGGACTGAAAGTATTTCAGTAATAAACACAGTGAAAATTGCAGAATCCAGTACTGACCTCTCTAATACTCTTGTATACACTTTTCACATATTTTTTGAAGCACTATACACCCTACTGCCTCTTCATGACCAGCATCCTCCCAGCCAATTAGTCCATAACGTTTGTGTGAGAGGGGTGAAGATCAAGTAGGAAGTTCCATCATTAAGGTAGCCATCAGGTTTGATTTAGGTTTTTGTCCCTTTTTTTCTGTCCCTAGCACCCATCCAGTGACAACCTGTGGCTAGGATGTGCAGTGGGCACTGCCCCCCCCCCCCACTTTCACAAGGGCTTAACATCAGCAGAATTCTGCACGTTCTCTTGAGCACCCACCCACATTGCCCCCCAGGATAAGCAGGTCCATTCTCCCCTGCCTGAACTATCAAGTGCTCAATCTAGTCACCTCTGGTTGCAAGGGTTGTAGCCAGGGCCCTATTCCTCTGTGGCATCTTATTAATGTTATTGTTTTTCTAAGTGCTTTCTGTCCGCATGCCTGATGAGCATCTAGCCTCCTTCAATGGGACTTTGCCCATTCTTTCCCATTTTCTAGGGAATTACTCCAGTCCAAAATGAAGGAAAAACTATCACAAAGGGGCCATCATACAGGCAGCTATGAGAGTTTCTTGCACCCTCATCGTCTTCCTGAAAATGTAGGTGTTTTTGTGGTCAAATCTTAATGCCTGGGCAGAGGAACATGTGTGTGTCACACCATGGAGACCCACAATTCCTTCCTCCTGCAGATGCATGGTCATGTATTTTCACAACTGAAGGCTCCCACCAAGCTGTGACTTGATGAGCTGAATGCCTGCATGCCCCCAGTATGCCCACTACAGTGCTACCCCCTCCTCCAAGGGATTGTGGCTGTGTCCTGCTTCTTCCCACACCCAGAATAGGCACATCCATCCTCCACAGCTTGCTCCATCAAGCACCAGATCCACAATTCGAACAGTGTTTTATCCCTGTACACCACCCCATCTGGCTATTCTTGGTGTTATCCCTCTTGCCTAACCCCTATATATCCTATCAGTAAAGCATTTTTTTCCTTTCTTTCTTTCTTGCAGGGCTTCACAGAATAACCGTAGTACCAGCATCCAATCTGCCCATTTGTGCAGAGTGCCTGGCATTTCTGGGCTAGGCAAGAGCCTTACACTGTATTTGTTTCTGCCTGAGAAGTTCTATCAGCAAACAGTTTCTTAGCAATAAAAGTCTGCCTGTAGGAAGCAGGCCAGCTGGTAACTAGTCTTTCCTCCCAGAATTTCTTCATGACTTTAACTGTTAGGCTGACGTTCATCAGATTTTCCCTATTCCCCGCTTCACTATTGTACAAGAATATCAGTTGTTGTCTTTAGTCCTCAGGTACTTCAGCAATGTCCAGTGAACTCTAGATAACCTTAGTCAAAGGATCAGTTAACACACTGGCCAGATTCCTGAAGATGCTTGATGGCAACCGATTTTGTTCTTTTTTTCTTTTATTTTCCTTTTCTATGTGCTTTATGCTTCTCTGCCTATTGCGCATCAAATCTCCCTCAGTTAGACTGTATTTCATTCTCTTGTACTAGGAAATTACCCCATTACACTACAGTACAGGGGCAATGGCCTTCAGGACTGGTTATCATGCAGGCAGGCTTTCAACTGTGAGAGTGTTTACATAGTCTAATCCTCCTGCATTGGGGTGGGTAATGTACTTTGTATCACCACCAGGACCCACAACATATTCCCACTGCAAGTGCATATTCCCACAAACTTGCTAATGAAGGCTATCACTAGGAGTTGGCTTGGTGAGCCAAAAGCCCACTACAAGGATGGGCACCACATTTCTGTCCCTTCTATGAGGTATTGTTGCTGGATGCATCCTGCTGAACCCTGCCATTCACACCAGGATGGTCATGAGTGGTACTGAAGCTGAGGAATAATGACCCTGCTGTAGAATGTTCACTTTTGGGAGTCAGACTAAGAAATCAAAAGCAGAACGACATGAGGGTTATTATACTCTGTCTATATTATCATACAAAGTAACAGGTGGCAGCAAAAGATAACCAAATGCTGGGGTATATATACCCGGTGGTGGAATCCATAGATGGGTCACACATTAACTATCAAAGCGGGTGACTCCACATCAACCAGCAGACCTGTCACCAGCAGTGTGCCACAAGGGTCATTGCTGGGCCCCATACTGTTTGGTATATACTTCTCAGAATTCAGGGCAAAATTAAGGGGCTGTGGCCGACCAGGTTTGCAGATGACTGCAAATTGGGTGCAATTATCGAATCCCCAAATGATGTCCGTATACTTCAGGAGGTTCTTACGCAGACCAGTGACTAGTGTCTTAGTCACGGTCTCAGACTTAATTCATAGAAGTGGATCATCATTCCCTTCGATAAAAACATTGTCCTTTCACACTATCGAATTAACAACAATACACTATGTACCTATGAAGTGGTAAGAAATCTGGGATCACAAGTAGACTGCGACCTTAACTTTGACCACCATTTGTCTACTGTAGTAAGGAAGGCTTTCTACACAGCACACTTGATTAGCAAAGGCATCGTCTCTAGAGCAAAGGAGGTTATAACTCCTTTATACTCGTCACTAATCAGGCCCATAATTGAGTATAATGCCCCTTTCGGCTTGTACCGTACAAAGTACCTGAAGCAATTGGAGAGACTTCAGAGGTTTCTAACTGAGAAGATCAAGGGACTCCAGCACATGCCTTACACAGACTGAATAAAAGTCCCTGTCACTATACTCAGTATCATGGACTTCTTAGGGGAGACATATGCCTGGCTTAGAGAGCAATCTCTTACCCAAACCTAATGAATTTGTTGCACATCCATAAATCAAACGGGACAAGAGCTACCTGTTCCAGGGATCTAAATATGGCCTGCGACTTGAATAGGATGTGCTGGAGGCACAGATTTGTCTCCCAGTGACTGCCTTGTTTTTGGAGTAGGTTACCAATTCATGTGAGGCGGAGCGCCTCTATGACAGTGTTCAAAAGGAACCTTGACGAGTGGATGGGGCACCATAAATTCTTACTGGAATTTACAGCCCTCCTGGACATGGCAGTCATTACTAAATACAATCCTGGATATTGACTAGAATATCTATGGTATTACATTGGGATGAAACTGCTAGGCTTGAAATGACCTCCAGGTCAATAGCCTAGTAACCTCCTATGATCCAAAATTCTCTTCTATGGAGCTAGAGCTGGAATACTGTCTACAGGTCTTGAAGCCTTATAGAGAAAGGAAGGTCATAAGGTGGGAAAGAATGTGGTAAGGTCAACTGAGAAGGGAAATGAAGAAAAGAAGGGAGCTTGATATCTTTTCATTGATAAAGAAGAGAGACAAAGGATATCATGGGAGAATACAAAGGATAAATGTGAGAAGCAGTCAATGGAAAAGGGAAGCATGGTGGGAAGGAGGGGCATGACCTGGAAGTCAAAGGAAGCTGTTTTATTTACATAGGAGAAAATATGGATGTAATTCATGAGCTCAAGAGTCATTGCTTCAGTGTCATATACTTGTTGCCACCTATCTTATCCCATCTTAGCTGATTGCAGAAAATGCAAGTAAACTGTATTTGTGTTTTGTACCCCACTGAGCACGCACGAACGCACACACACACACACACACACACACACACACACACACAAAACCAATCTCTGTGTACAATACCTCTGAGGCAGTTCAGAGAAAGTATATTTACACATAGCGATGTGTGTTTGAGTCTGCTTGTACTTGAGTACAGAAGTAAGTATCCATCTGAGAGCAGTTGGTACATTAGCAGCTGGAATGTGATCACTTCAAGCAGAACTGAAAATACTCTTGCAGAGAGGTTAGTGACAGCTGAAACTGGATATCAGAATTGGTGGTGGAGGGCAAGACACTTTTTGTTTAACAGAGCCTAGGATTCATGACAGGATAGGATGGAAAAATGAGGAGCAATTTCATTAGGATAGCTTTCACCTTATGATTTATAAAAAGACTCCCAGTCTCATTTTGCTGGCTTATTTTACTTATGCTGTTATTTTATTTATGCTGTTATTACTTTGGTTCATTTCTGTGGCAATGGCAATAATGTTGGAGTTGTACTGAAATATGATAGCTGAGAACAAACTGTGATTAAAATATATTTTAAGAAAATGGAAATGTATATTTTTAATTATGGTACTGTTAAAAAGCATTACATACCTAAAAGCAACCACCTTCCATCTTATGTGATTAGAAACTAAAATACCCAATCCAAAAGCATAATTTATAACCAAATATGTAATGCAGAAAAATTTGATAAAGATACCTCTTTCAATATTGTTGACCCAATATTAACTGGAAGATATGAAAATCCATGTAGCTGGATGCTGCACTTTAATGAAACTTTTATAAACATTCTTAAGAGTCTCACCCCTGTATGAATAAAGAGTCAAATCAAACCGTGTACAGTAGTTAACTAAAGAAACTAAAAACATCATGCTTCGGAGAGACAAAGTCTGGAAAGACTGGCATAAAAGCAAAACACAAAATACATTTCATACATTTAGGCATCTCAGAGATGTTGCAACAACGGGATTAAAATGGATAAACCAAAGTATTTTATCAACATCCAATATAAACACCAAAAAAATCCAAGATGTTTTTGTCATCACTAAATACCTCCTGGCCAAACCACCACAGCCTCTTTTTCTACTTCCAAAACCACTAACTTATTACCATCTGAATTCAACTCCTGCTTTATTCAGACAGTATTATCTCTTATTAATAATAATAATTCACTCTGTCTCTTATTAATATTAATTCAACTCTCTGCCCCCCTATCCACTGCTAACCTGTATATTCACTCTCCTTCCTCTACTATAAGAATACTAGTACTGAAATTAAAACCAGTCTGTTTTGCTCCTGACCAGCTTCCAACAGATTATCTAAAAATAGCAGCTGACTTCTTGGCTTTCTCCATAGCCATATTAATAAACTGTTCCATATTTGAGAGATATGTCCAATCCATCTGGAAAAAAAAATCCTATATAATATTACTCCACAAAGATGACATACCAACAGACTTTTCCAGTTACAGACCTGTTGCCACCCTATCCCTTCTGTCTAAAATACTAGAGAAATGCATCCACTCACAGCTTATGCAGTACATTAACTCTAACAACCTTCTCTCAAAAACCCAGCATGGTTTTTAGTTTTAGACCTCACCATAGGACTGCTCCTGCTCTCCTCAGTTTCACCAATATCATAAATGAGTAGATGAGTGATAACAACCTTGTATCTTCACTAGTATTAGATTTATCAAAACATTTGACCCTGTGTCTCACTAACATCCTCTTACTGAACTTCTTTCCCTCAGCCTCACCCAGTCCTCTGTCTCATGGTTCTAAAGCTATCTGATTGACTGGCAACAAACAGTCAAGTGAAGACAAAATCTCATCTCTTTCCTAGTTGTCACTGTTGGCATCCCACAAAGATCAGTATTAGGCCCCCATTTATTCAACGTTTTTATAAACAAACTACATGCTGCTACTCGCCTTACTAGTGTAGTTCGATATGCGGATGACTCAACCCTTATATGTGTAGCCCCATCCCTACCAGTGCTTCAGGATATCACCCCAAATTCCTTCGCTGATGTTGAACATTGGCTAAAAAATGCACAACTGCATTAAAAAAAAGTGTGTTCTTCACTCATAGGTTCATAGGTTAGTATTAGGCTAACTGCCCTTGTGAGCCATTGTAAGCCTAACCAATTAGCCCTTGTGAGACTCAAACCCTGGCCTTGTGTTTGTAAGGCAAACACCTTAATCATTAGGCCACCCTCCCTCCTTAGGGGAATCAACTGATAGTGTGCATCATGCTTCCAGGAGACAGCGCCCAGCACGCTTCTCTCAGTAACATTCACCTGGTTCCACAGCAATCTCTTAGTGCTGGATGACTAACATACCTTGAACAAAACTAATGAAAAGTATCTGGACTACAATACACAATCTCTTGTTTTCCCCAACTTCTAATAGCAGATCCAAAAAGTGGTACGGATATATATGCTAAAGTCAGAATCATAGCAATTAAACACTGTTCACTACCACATACTGATTTTTAACAACTTCTACCCAAAATAGATCCAAAAAGTCACACAGTAAATAAACTTTTCCTAATAATCAAAAAGTATCCCCAAATCTTCATTGTAAGCAGACTACCATCAAACCACCTCTGTGACCACAAACTTACAAAATACAGTTTGGAAAAATAAAAACAGCTACAAAGATGAAGGCAAGAAAAGTAAGAAAATGGGAAAAAAATCTCTACAGACCACATCACACCAGAGCATGCTACAACAGCGTGTTCATCTCTTACGCCATGTAGGCAGCACCGATTCCATCAGCAGTCTTTTCCCAGTTAACAGTCAAATGGTTCCATAACAACTGTACCAGTGAGCTAACACTACTGGGGGACTAAAACATATCTAGGAACACATTAACTTAAAAGTATCCTTGATTCAATGTCTTGGTTTTACACAACTCAAAACAGCGCCCATCTAACTAAACCTCAAATATGGTACACCAAAGCCATAACCATAAACACTGGGAAACTGTACTAACTGATCACTACCAAAAACCATGAACTTCATCTCTGAACAATACTGCTAAAAGTCTGCTACCAGTTACTCCCTAGAAAACACAATTACTGTTTCTGCATTACCAAAATATATTCAGTCTCCACAAATTATTTTCTTCTCTTCCGATTTTATTCACTTTTAAATTTTCCTGAACTCTCAGCCTCCCACTGTCTAACGTTATGACTGTGATGGCTCCTTAACTTACTGCTGTCAGATATTTTTGAGTTTAAACAGTTTATACACTGTTTTTGCAGCCCAAGCAGTGGCTAAAAACGGTCTCACTACTGCATGCAAATCACCCAGTTAATAAATGTATAAATAAACAAATGAGCATACAATGGTTATTCTACTACCGGAGGAAAACTGGGGAATATATTTTATGTACTGATTAATTACTTAGGTGGACTGACAGGGCATTTATAAACATTACTGTTTGCTGCGGTGGTGGTGCTGCGGTAGCATTGTCGCCTCACAGAAAGACGTTGCCCTGTTCGATTCTCAGCTAGAGCGTCTTCTGTGTGGAGACATGCGTGAATGGGCGTACCTTCGTTGAAGGTTGTGCATCAAGGCTGGCAACTCGGCACGTAAAAATCTACTGCCAATCATTAGCGGACCGGAGTTCCGCTGTGGCGACCCCTGACTGGGAAAAGCCGAAAGACGCAACAACTGTTTGATTAGAAAGATGCTTTAAAGTGTGTGTGTGTGTGTGTGTGTGTATGTGTGTATGTGTGTGTGTGTGTGTGTGTGTGTGTGTGTGTGTGTGTGTGTGTGTGTGTGTGTGTGTGTGTCCTGCAACCCCTGATAAATTACAACAGTACATATAAAATCTTACCTACTGAAACCTGACAGGAATCTCAGACACATGCAACTTGGGTATTTGAAGGCTGGTGGGAAGACACATTCACATGATCATAAAACAGTGGCTCTTCTCAATGTTAAGAATGGCTATTTCTGACAGAGAAATACTAGGCAGTCAAAAGCAGGCAGGCAACAACAACAGAGGATAATGAGACAGTACCATAGGGCATTGTATGCTTCCAGCACTTACATTACAGCAACATATGCACTTCAGGATTGCAGTTAGAATACAAGTAAAAAGGTATGTAAGCCCAGAAGGTTAATGGCAAACAGGACCTTGTTGTCAAGCTCTTGCTAAAGTAACTGGTAACCATGGGCAGTCAGTCTAGAACCTGTTCTTTGAGGTCAGAGGGGAGTAAATAAAATGTACTACATTCACTTCAGTGAAGTGTCCTGTGTGACCTGCATGCTTACATGTCACAGAGTTGGGACATTCTTCCTTTGGTCACTGAAGCAATTCAGTGCGGCATCAGCCATAAAAGTGACATCTGAGCAGACAACAATAGTTTCATATCAAACATCTAAATCTGACAAACTGTCACAGTGTTTTGATGTCCACAAGAGGGAAATATTGCAGAAATGTTCTAAATTACTAAGTATGCTGTAAATGCTATACATTCTATAATGGTGTGATGCTTTCAAGTGTTTTATAATCAAAGTTTCTTTCAATAAGGCCTAGATGATTATACATACAAAATTATTTTCTCTCTTTGGGCTGCTTAATAAAACTGACACTTGATTTCATAGTACTGGCTCTAACACGCATTTAACCCTCTAGGAAGTTGCACACACTGAACAAGTCTGTTGAAAGTACTCCTAAATAATACTAAAATGAAACACAAGCTTTCAAAATAACTTCATCCTTCAACACAAAAATTGAAACTGTAACTCGGACAAAACGTCTGGATATCCTAATTAACAATAACTTCAGATTTGATCAACACATATTGCAAGCAATTAAAAAATATACCAGAAACCCATCCCCCTCTATAAAACCAAACACTACTTGACAGATGATGCTAGACAAGCACTAACATCTATCTACCGTCTTCCACCCCCACAATATGCCTCATATGTTGTATTGTTATAAACCTAAATACTGCACTTACAGTTCAGCTCTCCACCTGTTACAATAAAGTAGCCAGTAACTGCCAATCTTACATATAGGAGTCATCATTCGATACCCGAAACAACTAAATTGGCTTGAGCTGCCCAACTATTTAACATGATCACAACATATTACTGTATGCAGTCTTATACATACACAAGTAAAATATCCAGCACCAAAAGATGCCCTTCACTACTCCCCAAGTGGTTCCATGTCTAACCATCGAAATTTCAAACCATCGAGACCAGAACATCGAATTTTGAACCGTCGAAGGTTACAAGTGTAACCAAAAAAAAAAAAAAAAAAAACAAATATACATTTTAATAATTGTATGCAGGGGGGCTTTGCCCCCTGCATCCCCCACACCCCCTCCTACTTTAATATTCCAACTCCGAGACCGCACTACAGTGGAGTAAAGGGAAATCTCCCATTAAGTGCTATATGCAGAAGCACTAAACTGGAGATTTTCCGTACCCTCTCTCTAGTACCATCACACAGATGGCACATAGACACACACACGGTATGCAGGGCACCTTGGTGCCCTGCAAAAACACAAACATTCTCCCACCTACACTTACCTTTTTCTTCCCCTTCAAACCTTCGACGTTTTCAAACTCGATGTTCTGGTCTCGATGATCTGAACTTCGATGTTTTCAACGTGCGATGGTTTGAAGGGGAACCCTCCAAGTAGAGACCCACAAAGGTACTTTACCAGGAGAATCCTGGGTATAGACACATTTTCCTGTG
Source organism: Protopterus annectens (assembly GCF_019279795.1). Classification (NCBI taxonomy): domain Eukaryota; kingdom Metazoa; phylum Chordata; order Ceratodontiformes; family Protopteridae; genus Protopterus; species Protopterus annectens. Next base: position 1,163,470,026 of record NC_056744.1, read on the forward strand.
TGGATCTCCTTAAAACCCTATTTTATGCTTTTTCCTCCTACAAGTTACTGACAATTGATCTATGACTGGACCTTTTGCACATCTGCAAAATGAACATCATCAGAACCACTGGATCCAAGGATTTAAATTTTGTTGTGACATAAATAAGACATGTTGGCGAGACAGATGTGTCTCAGAGGATCCTCATGCTATTGAACAGGCTTCCTAGCCATGTGAAGCAGAGTCCATCCCTAACCCTAAATGTAACCTTGACTAATGTATGCGAAATTAGAAATTCACCCTGGGTCTGGTCCCCATGTCTTTGATAGACAGAGGCAGACAATAATGTCCATACTAAAATACCCTCCACATAATCTCTAGAAACTTCCTAAATAGCATATCCTCTTCTAATAATAAACACCCATTTTACATAGGAACACAGTTGAGTTGGGTTGCACAACTAAGTTTATAAAGGCCGTGTGGTCGTTAGCCTAGTATATACCTATGAAACCCTTGCTCAACGATTAAGCTCTACATTGCCTCTCACCCTATTCCAGCTTTAACTACCTCATGACCAATGTTTCATACTAGTTACCTCGTTATTTATTCCTAACCTCTATACTGTAACTCTCCTTACCCATGTCTTGTAAGTCATATCTAATATCTGCATGTTACATATATTGCAAATGCACTGTTTGCATGCTAAATGTGTTATACTTGGAATTTAATATCATGTTTAAATTTTATTTTTGTACAGTATCACCACAGAACAATTGCCTGTTTTTATCTAGATGTCTTAAGAACTATATATGTAATGTATTTTTGTAAAAAAAAAAAAAAAATTTTGTCATGTGTATCTTAAATATATCTGCTAGAGCTTTTCTTCATTGACCTCAGCTGAAAATGGACTTTGCTTAGATGGACCTTCCCGAAAAACAATCATTCAATAAATAAATAAAAAGAGTGCCCAAAGGAGGGAAGCATTGCAGTGATAGCTGTCAACAGTTTGGTCAGACTAAGTACACCACAGGTTTCCTACCAGCCTTCGCCAGTATGTATGTAGTTTCTCCTTAAATGATGCCTCCAGATATGGTTCTTTAGGAGGTCTGGTTTGATAAAATGTGTTTGTGACACTGTACTCTGTCAGTAGTTAAAACTACTAGGTAGTGACTGGAAAGTAAGGTGCAGTTCTTCATTGTGCATCCCTATTGTCTTGTAACTGTACTGATTTTTTGAATTTTAAATTCTACAGGGAGAAGCTGCCTGTGCATGTTGTGGTTGACCCAGTCCTTATCAGGGTGCTGCGGCCACATCAGAGAGAGGTAATCAATAATATCTACTGTGCATTCTTGTGCTTTGCAGGTGCTGCCCAGACTTTGTGGAATATGCTGTATATTAAACATTCTGTTACACTTTTTTAAAATGGTCTGCAGTTTTTCATTAGAAGAAAATTGTATCTCCTTCTCTTCAACATTTTATTAACCACCTTAATACTGCCAGCAAACAAGCCACCCTAATTCAATAGGTCGGTGATTCTACATTAATCTGCTCTGCCAGGACACTCTCTCATCTACAGAGTTTAACTCGAGAAGCATTCAGTTCCATTGAGTCTTGGCTCACTATTTTTGCCAAAACACTTTTCCCCAGATACCTTTAACTTTGCTATTACTTCTCATAACAATACTTTAATCAGTGTGGTTTCACATACAAAACTGTTAGGTGCAACTATTGACAACAATCTTAACTTTGATCTACATATCAGCGACATCATAAAAAAAAAATCAAAAATTGGGCATGATGTATAGGGCTAAGAAATGTAACTCCACAAGAGTAACCCTTGCCACCACCTATATGTTACCCTTCTTTCTATATGCTTCACTTATCCTAACCAATCTTCACTCTTCCCTCAAAGCAAAACTTAGTCAATGTTATAATTAAGTAGCTAAATTTGCTACAGGGCAGGCCCACAACTCTCACCATTGCTGTGCTCTCAAGTTCCTAAATTGGCTCAAACTACCCGCCTTCTCATCTTTAATCAACTAACATTAACTCACAAAATACTGTACTACAACTCAGTTTCACAAACTAAACCATCACTACTTCAACACTATATTCCGTCCCGTGACCTATGCTCCTCTCAGAAGTATCTACTATCTATTAACAAACCTCAAAGATCTAACGGGTTTAGTCTGTACTCTCACTGTGTTGCCAAATCATGGAATAGCATTCCAGAAGCAATCAGACTTATACCCCACAACTATTCCTACAAGTCTAGGCTGAAAGAACATCTAACCAATAATTGGATCTGCCCATGCTCCTTGCCATCTTGGTACTCTTTTCTATTCCCTTCTTCCACACTTTTAATAGACTTTTTCTTGATTATATCTTACTTCCCTTCCTGCATTATCTACTTTCTAGCCTCACCTCTCTTTAATTCCTTACCTCTCTAATGTCCTTTATTTATATTCTTACATTAACCTTTATCTATCCCAGAATTTGGCTAAAATGTACTACCTAGTTCTACGTCTAGAAAGAGTGTATGGCTTTTATGACCTATTACTTATTCTGTTATATATTTTTCATGCATCATTATGTAACCTGCACATAACCTTGTATATAATGTATGGTCAACTTTATTGCTTGCCTTTATATTTTGCTTATTTTTCTTTTATTGTAGTTCATACATTGTACTACTTTGTTATTGCCTTAATATTTTGTAACCATTGTTCAATTTTTTTATTCTGTTTAGTGTGTAGTGTGGAGCTTTTTTCCCCGGGCCTCTGCTGAAAATGGGCTCATACCCAGTTGGACTTTCCCAGTAAACAAATGTCAAATAAATAAGTATCTGTTCTTTTTCATCTGTGCATGTTTACTGTTACCCTCAGAGTGAAATGACTGGGAAGTTGCAAAATGTTGGTTATTCATAATAAAATGATTATGTGGAGTATTAAGAAAAGAGTTTTTATTTGTGGGGATGGGAAGCTCCTAGGTAGGAACTGATTTGAGTGGTATTAACTCAAAGTGCTGATGGGGAAATAAGATTGCAGACGCCTTTGATCTTACAAGATTTGAACAAAGTCGTGGAGGCATCCAGGAAAAAGAGAATGTTAGACATGGTGCTGACCAAGGCAAAAAGAATCATGGAGGTGGAAACTAGTGAACTACTTTCAAATATTGACTATGCCATGATGTGGTTTACATTGAAGTACAAGGGGAGCATGTGAATTACAGGACTGTGGACTTTGACAAGATAGGAAACGTTTTGAGGATCAGAATGACTGTCTGGGGTGGCTTTGTGGTGGTGGAGGAGATAGCCAAAAGCAGAAATTTAGGAAGTGATGGAAGCACTATTAAAGAGAAGCAAACAGTGAATATTAACAAGAAGAAAGTAATCAAAATGAAGTGTCCAGTTTGGTTACATGAGGAGGACAAAGAAGTACTAAAGACAGTTGTAAAAGCATGTAAGCAGTTTAAGCCAAAGCAGAGACGTAACTAACTCTTCGGGTACCCCGTGCTCTCCCCAGTCAGACACTGCCCCCCCCCCAAACTTTAAGTTGAGGAGGAGGGAAAAAAGCTCTTCTTTCCATTTAAACTGAAGTAAAAACTCCTTGCTACATTTGTAGCAAAGAGCTGCTACCGTTTATGCCAAGCACAGAGTACTAAAGCTCCACATTTCTGACTGAAAATGCATTCCTGTCATTGATTTCTAAATGCCAGTAATGCACTGAGGACTGCTTGGCATCTGCCAGTCAGATCTCCGAACACTTTGCCCCCAAGGTGGCTGACCTTCCATCCTACCTCTGTCCAAGGGAAAGGACAACCAGAGGCTCATAAAAAGGCAGCAAAAGGAGAGCAAAGGCAAGGATCAAAGATGACAAGAAATGTGCATCAAAAGATAATTTCTGCAAGAATTACATATAAGATTTATGATCCAGTGTATTGCCAGATTTATACAACAGTATTCATCCAAATATTTTCATCAGTTAGATATTTCCTAAGTTATTTGCTTGCAGTCTTGTGGTGTGGCCTTTAAAAGCCAGCTCAGCTATAAAAGAGAGAACATCTCTCCTTTTTTCCATTTATAAATTCTGACTTTTCTTTAAAAAAATGAGAAGTTTTCTCTCTTTAGATTTGATAAATGGCATCTCATAAGAAAGCCACCAAATGTTCTTAAGCTATCAAATTCCCTAGCTTCCCGAAGGTGTACTCATGTACAGAATTTACTTAGGTAAACCACATGCTATTAAAATGTATACTAGTGAGTTTTACTTAATAAGGAGAGTCTATCTGGAAGATCAAAAGAAATGTTCATAAAGCTTATATATATATTCTTCTGTTAGTCCTAGTAGGTCAGGATCTTCTTTTGAAACTTTGAGAAAAATAAACACAAAGGAAAGTACAAGCACTGAGGACAGCTTTGTGGTATAAAGGGATAAATACCTGACTGTGACCTGGGAAGAACTAGCAACTAGCCACTGTAGGATCCAGCAAGAAAGGGTAGGAGTGAGAGTGTAATGTTTTCTTACTCATTCTGGGGAGAAGGATTTGCTTCAGACTACTGTAATATGACTCTCTACTTTAAAGAGAGGTGCAACATATGGACCATTAACATTTGCTTGTCTTTCCCAAGGTGCATTCATGTGGTCACCGTTTTTCTGCATGTGCTGGAGTATGAATGCACACAGAGCAAAGTATAGTACGCCCTTCTGTCTTTCAGTACACACATCCAGTCACTGGGGGAGGAGACAGTAAAATAAAAAGGAAAAAGCTTTCTTTGCTGCTTAAATGTACCATGACCAGCTGTTGGCATTTTAGGGGAGTAGATGGATGCAGCCATTTATAGTAAGGCTTTTGATAGTCAGTAGGCACTAGGTTGGAGAAGCACCAGAAAAGAATGTAAACATATTGGGTTTCCTCTTAAATCTAGTAAAACATGCATTACTGAAGCTCTATGAGTTTTAGAAGCTAAGCTACAGATATTCATGTGCCTTCAATTTTGAGTAGAGCTTTCTTTTCTTTTCTTTTGATTCTGGAAGTATGTTTTGCTTTTGTTCTTGAGAGGTGAAATCACTTATCCTCAGGAGTGTAGCCAGAGAATTCCATTTTCTACTCCCAAACTCTTAATTCTGCACACAAACCGTCTCTCATTTAAAAAATGGACACATCCCTCGAAATGTTGTCCCCAAGTAAATATTAAATGCATGCATCACTTTCAGTCATTTCCTGTCTAAACTATTAAAGATGTTATTTTTAACAAATCACCTCCACGACCTCTCAGTGATCAGACCAAACCTACTCCCCAGCTCATGACTTCAGGATCACTCTTCTGTATAATTGCTAAGACTCACAAACATTTTTCTGTCTGCCTAAAAAACACCAAAGATCTCCTTCAGAATATCCTTCATAATCTTTATACTCCTCCTAAAGAGTAACATTGAACCCAACCCAGGCCCAACAACTCCTTTACCTCAATATCAGAACTAGTCCATCTTCATCTCCCTACTCTAATCTGTGCACAAACTGGTTACTAATCAGCAAGTCAATGTTAAGACACACTCCCAACCTTAATAAACGTTGCTGTCTCTTCTCTCCTTCACTTTACAGGTAGTTTGAATTATTACTTACCCTCTCCGAGGCCTTCACTGATTTCCACTGATTGCCTCTCTGGTTTCTTTGCATTCCACCTGGTTTACACCCCTTGTGCTATCTCCCTCCCCCAATACAAAGTCTATATTAGAATCCTGCTGAGCATGGAGCCATCTTTAAATTTCTAGTCTCCCAGCAGGACACAAGTGCTTTCAGCAATTACATTCTGCTAGCCGGTAAGCCATTAGACCTCAGGAATTTGTTTTAAAAGTGTTCAGATTTGTAAAGTAATACTTACTTTTTTCTCTTGCCTTGGTTGGCTCTGGCTCTGCCCGCTCCGTTCTCGCTAACGCTCGGGCTCTCTCCGCTCCCTGCCCTGCCCCCTATTCCCTCCCGACCCCACTACCTCTACATTTATAGTGATCATAGCCACACCCACAGCTCACCCTCACATCACCTCCACCAATCACAGCTCCTCAAGTCATATCACATTAAACCACACCAACTTGCTCCACACAAAATACTCCCAATCACTCTCATTCCCACTAGGCATTGTTTGCATCACCCACATTACTTCCCCATCCACATATAGTGCAACCCTATAATTCCTATTCAGACCCCCCCACCTAGAAACAACATAAACTTTATAACCATGACTATCACACAACTAAATCTAGTCTGTCTTCTCATAATTCTTTACAACACCACAAGTTATCACTCTAGCAATATCCCTAAACTTAGTAGCACAACACTGCATTATGCACTCTCATACACAGGCACCACACATTATAATAATATTTGCCCACACTTATTCAAGAACTGCATAACGGACCAATTCAGAACTAAACACATATGCTCTCATTCCTACTCCAAAAACACAATACTTTCTCACACTCCTCACCAAACTCCAACATCTGTATAACCATTTTAACTCCAGGCTCACCATAAGTGGGGATATCCACCCCAACCCAGGCCCAAATCCATCCTGTCCAACACAAACTGCTCAAACACAAATGTCAGAACATAACACCCCCACTTTCTTCATCCCTGGGCAAATCAACAACAGCAGCAAAACCAACCATCTTTTAATGCTAAATATTAATATTAGAAGTATAAAAAATAAAATACCTGAACTCCAGGCCACAATAGCACACTACTCCCCAGACATAGTTGCTTTAACAGAAACCTGGCTAAATAAAAACATAGCTAACTCAGAAGTTCTCCCTACTGGCTACAGTATCATTAGACAAGACAGACCACTTCGTAAAGGGGGTGGAACTGCCTTACTCTACAAGTCCAACTTAACTGTCCGTCAATTACCAAACTCCTACCCCTCCCCCAATAATTGGGACATACTTATCTCACAACTTCAACTTCACCCTAAAAAGGTCATCACCATAATTGAGATCTATATTCCACCTGGTAATACACCTGCTAGCCTTGAAGACTTCTTATCCTGGTGTTCTTCCACATACTCACAAGAAACCCTTATTCTGGGGGACTTCAACCTAGATTGGTTCACCTGTATATCAGAACCACCAAGTAATCTAATAAATCTCCATGGCTACCAGCAGCTAGTCCAAATTCCAACTAGGTGTGATAAAAAATCTAAAAGGGAATCCATCCTTGACTGGGTCCTAACTATCAACCCCTCATTGTACCCTCACACAGGCAGTCTCCCAGACACCTTAAGTGACCACAACATAATATACTTTATACGTAGTAGAACAAGCATATGCAAAACCACTAACTATATATCCACTAGAAACACAAAACAATTCTCTCCTGAGGTCCTCCACACTTTACTGTGTAACTGTGACTGGACCCCCCTAAAAACCCTCCCACTTGACCAGGCTGTAGCATATTTCAACAAAACATTTCTACAACACCTAGACACTGTTGCTCCATTGCGCAAAATCAAGGTTAGAACCTCTACAAACCCATGGCTCAGTAAAGAAACCAAACAAATCCTCAAGTCCAGAGACACTGCCTGGCGTTACTATCAAAAACAAAGAAACACAAAGCCTAACTAAGTACCAAGAACTGCGCAACTGCAAAAAATGCATTCGGCTGGACAAAAATCCTACTACACAACATTACAAACTAAATACCAACACAACCCACAAAAATTTTGGCAAAATGTAAACCAGCTACTAAAATCCACCCAAAAGGCTACCCCAAACCAACCACCCCTGACACTAAAGTTCCCATCGAAACACAATTCAACTCCCACTTTGTGAACTCAATTCTATCCTTAGTATCACAGGAGAGTTCCTTCCTCACTATCCCCCAACACAAATAACACTAATACAAGCTTTACCCTCAAAACAGTTTCCACCACTTCAATCAAAAGCATGCTCTCCAAACTAAAAACCCTCATCAACAGCAGCCGACCTACTCCCCAGCTATTTCTTGAAACTTACAGCAGATGCTATTGCTATCCCAGTCTCCACTCTCATAAACAGATCAATTGTTGAAAACTATGTGCCCAAACTCTAGAAAATATCCTATGTTACACCCATACATAAAGGCGGGACCTCCACTGAACTTAATAACTACAGACCCATTGCTTTACTCTCCCCCCTGGCCAAAATCCTAGAAAAATGCATCCATACCCAGATGCTAAACTATCTCCTAGACTGCAACATCCTGTCACCTACTCAGCATGGTTTCAGACCTGCCCATAGTACCACTACAGCTCTCCTCTGCTTCACAGACACAGTAAACCGTCTCAAAAATGAAGGCCTGCAAGTGTCAACTCTCTTTTTGGATATGTCCAAAGCATTTGACACAGTCTCGCACCAAATCCTGCTAAACAAACTAAACCAATATCATCTATCTAATTCCACTCTTACCTGGTTCCAAAGCTACTTAACTGACAGGTACCAAGCTGTGAAATGGGAAAATTCTCTCTCCTCAGCTGCCCATAACTATAGGAGTCCCACAGGGTTCTATCTTAGGACCACTACTATTCACAGTCTTCACAAATGACCTCCACACAGCATGCATCTATAATTCAGTATGCAGATGACACTACCTTAATCTGTGCTGCACAAAACATTCCCACCCTCCTGCAAACAACTCAACTAGCATTCTCTGACGTTGAAAACTACCTTACCAAAGCCCAACTTATCCTCAATCCAAAGAAAACTCAGCTTATGGTTATAACCAGTTCTAACAAAAACACTAACAGTCAATTCACTATCTACTCCACAAATGCTACTCCAATTGCTCCAGTGGCACAGGCTAAGCTATTGGGAATAACCATAGACTCCCACCTAAAATTTGATAGTCATCTGAACTTAACTATTAAAAAGTACATGCCAAACTGGGGTCACTCTACCGTATCAAACCATTTCTTACCAACAACACAAGATCAGCCATTGCTCGCTCCCAACTTCTATCCACCCTACTCTATGCATCTCCCATTCTGACTAATCTCAACAAAACTGAACTAAGCAAAATGGAAGCTTGCTATAACAGAATTGCCCGCTTTGCTGCAAATTGCTCATATAGAACTCATCACTGTACTGCTTTGAGACCGCTCCACTGGCTTGAACTGCCCAACCTCCTAACCTACAATCAGCTCTGCCTCTGTCATTCTATCTATTACCTCCCAATAAGTGTCCTGCCCTCAAAACCTAGTACAACATCACTCAGCCAAAAGGCCTCTTAGATCATCAAGCAAACTACTACTAGAAGTCACCAACAGCTACAATAGCTTTGAAGATGCACTATATAGTAGTTCGGTGGCTAAAAAATGGAACTCTGTCCCTACTAGCATTCAAAACACATCATCCAAAGCCTCCTTTAAAGACCTCATCAGGCAACATCTCAAGCAAAGTTGGCAGTGCCATGATTGCTCCCCAGGCTAGTGAAAGCGGATAACATATGCATACTAAATCTAGAGCAATTGATAATAGTTTTTCAATCTTACTCACAAACACTGGCTAATCTACAATGTATGTACTGTACCTGTGTACTATGTATGTATTCTACCTACATTCCAAAGTTCAGCTGTACACCACAAATCTATTACTTACCTTTATTTTTAAAATTAATATCTTTTTTGATTGTTCTCTCCACTGTAACTTTTTGTGCCGCATACCACTGTAAAAACATGTCTCTTGTAATTTGTGTGTATACTGATTATGTCTGAATAACTAAATGTGTCTTGTAATTTTTCTTTGTGGAGCTTTTCTCCCCGGGCCTCTGCTGAAAAAGGGCCTTTTCGGCTCAGTCAGACACCCCCGGTTAACAAATGTAAAATAAAATAAAATAAAATAAATACTCTAGCCTGTACCTTCCGCAATGCACATAGCATCAGAAATAAAGTAGACCAGCACAACACAGACATTCTAGCACTCACAGCATCCTGGGTCAAAAAGACTCCCCCAACTTCCAACACTTTCTTACCTCCTAAAGGTATGCCACTGGTGCCAGACCAGGTAAATGATCTGGTGGAGGCTCACTAATTATGTACAAAAATAACCTACACCCAAAAGTTATTGCCCAAGGAAACTTTTCCTCAGAATCTGTCATAACTTGATTTTCCCCAAATTTCCAACTCATAAAGGCAAATCACTGCTGATCTCTGCAATCACCCTGTTCTTCCCTAAATAAATTCAAATCGCTCATCACTGACATACTTGGAAACTCTACCAAAAACAATAACATAATCATTCTTGGTGACTTCAGTCTTAATTATCTTGGCCCTCTTTTATCTGACATAGGTACTTTCCTAGCAGATGTAGGTCTCCTTCTACTCATAAAAGAACCAATAAGACCTAAAATGAGGTTCTCCAAACACTCCATAATTAACCTGATTATTATAAATATACCAAACTCCTCCAACATAAACATTCTGCCACCATCACTAAGCAACCACTGCCCAATCACCTTTACAGTTGTCAACCATCCATTAAAACTGCCGCCAATATTAAAAAGCCTTCAGAAACCAGAGTAGCACTAATATTGGCAAACTCTGAAACTTTCTCACAGCCCACAACTGGAACCATATACTCTCCTTACATGACCCTAATACAGCAGCTGTAAACCTAACCATCTGTCTACTCCAGCTTCAAGACAAATTCTTTCCTTGTATCGACAGGCATTATAAACCCACCCAAACTGAATGGCTATCCACTGAATTCAAAAATCTTGTAACACTAAGGAATGAAGCATGGCAAAAATGGAAACAACCCCCACAACTGACAACTGCACCTCCATTTTAGTATTGAGTAATCTAGCTGAGAAGTCTATCAGAAGGCACAAAAGAAATCCCCAAACAAAGAAAGCAATTACCCTGTTACATTATCCCAAACACTTTTAGAAAGAGGTTAACCTTCTTACAGGAAGAAAATCTCATGATTCCCTGTCTACAAACACCATCCAATGTCATGCAACAAAACTTTCTCCTGAAGATTTCCTTAATGAATTTAGCAATCTCCCATCAATAAACTCCACACCTCCCACAACATACATTGCCTACACTGCCACTAGTCATCACTCTCTTCTACTTCAAATACATACGTGCTAAACAAGTGTGTATGTCTATTCTGCTTGAAAATATTTCCACTAACACCTCCAAGATCTGACAACATAAACCCCTGGTTCATATATCACTGTAGAGTTATGCTTCACCCACATGTGTCATCTGTGTCTCACACCAAACATCATTCCACAGATTTGGAAAACTGATCTAAGTAAACCCTCCCAAGGCAAACCAACCCAAAAGATGCCACTTTCTTACTTCCACTATCCATCCTCCCAATTCTGGACAAACACATTGGTCCATAGCTGAAGAGATCCTGCAAAACTCTGATAGTGGTCTCCTTACAAGTGCTCTATTTATAGACCTGACAAAGTCATTTGACCTCAGTGACCACGATCTTCTCCAAAGCAAACTAACTGAAATTGGTATCGGTCTAGATGCCACTCCTTGTTTTAAAAACTTCCTCACTGATGGACACTTGTGAATTAAACTAGGATCTTCCCAGTCAAAATCAGTATCTATTACCAAAGGTGTACCACAAGGATCCTTTCTTTACCTCCTCTTCTTCTCCGATTCATTAACAAATTTCCCTGTGACCTCCCCTATCTCCCACTTGTCCTCTGTGCTGATGACATGGTCATTTAATGATCAGATCATTCTTATACCAGCAGTCAGTGCCAATTCCAGCTTACATGAGCTGCATCAGTGAAGCATAAACCGTAAACTATGACTCAACCCCACTATGCTTTTTGGAACTCCACAGAAAATTCACCCAAGCACAAGGCCCAAAATTTTTTTAAGTTCAGAAAAGGAAGGGAAGGCTCCAAGGACCAGAATGACCAGAAAAAAGGAAAGGATTCCTTCGGATTCATCCACAGACAATTAGCAGACTGTAAGATGTACAAATACAATGTTATAAACTTGTTGAAATTTGACCTCACTTCTGAGCATTATAAAGTGTTACATTTGGGTTTAAATTTTGTTCCAACAAGTAGAGCTGACATTTCCAGCACTGTTCTAGAATTGAAAAAATACACAAGACTGTTGAACTTAAATTACATGTTAAAAGATGTTGAAAATAATGAAAGTAAATATGTTAAACCATCCTGTTTTAACCCACCATTGGTACACGCTTTAAAAATGTTTGAGAATACTTGTGAAAAACAATTAAAAGTTTGTTAAGACAATAATAAAACAAGGTATAAATATTACAACTTAACTATGAGTGAAAAATCTACTCTGAATGAATTAAAGTCCAACAGTATGGTTAGAATTATGAAAAGTGACAAAGGTGGTGCTTTGGTTCTGATGGATCAAGACAAGTATATTCATAGTATTGAAGCCATGTTGAGTAATACCTTAGAATACCAGGCAGCCAATACAAGTGATGAATTAACATGTTATCGCAGAATTTATTCTTTTTTGTTTGACAGTTTAATGAGTGGTAATTTAGACAAAGTTATGATTTTTGTAATATTGAGAATCCCAAGTTAGGGGTTTTGTTTGGAATAACAAAGGTCCATAAAGACCTTGACCACCCTCCATTCAGGCCCATTGTTTCAGCACCTAATTACATCACAGAAGGAATTTCCCTTATGGTTGATTCTTTTTTAAACCCCTTAGTCAGTAAAATGAGTTTTTTTTACAGGACTCTTGGGATTTTTTTAGAACAGTTCAAGAAATTTAATGACACTTTCTCATTTGACCCACAAAAACATATTTTGTTCACCATTGATGTGGTATCACTTTTTACATGTATTCCACATGAAACTGGAGTAGAATATGTAAGACAATATTCTGGGAGATTTTCTAACCTCTCTAATGATGTTCGCAAGCATTGTTATTGGATGGTGAGAACACACATTTGTGGAGCCTATTATGGATAGACATCATGTTTTGTTTTTTAAAAGATTTGTCGATGACTTGTTTTTCATCTTAGTAGGTTACCTCAACCAGGTGAAAGAGTTTATAGATTGTTTAAATTCTGGTTTTGAGTTTCTAAAATTTACTTTAGGTGATGTGGGTTTAAAGGTTAAGTTTTTGGACGTCACTTTAGAATGGGTTAAGGTACTGAAGAGATTTGTAAGCAGTATTCACCGTAAATAAACTTTTACTAACAGTTACCTATACTATAAAAGTTTTCAGCCGCAATTTTTGAAAGACAACATACCCAAGGACCAGTATATCAGGGCCAGTCGAATGACCAGTGAAGACACTGATTTTATTAATGAAATATGATTTTATTTGTTCACTATTTTTGGAAAGAGGTTAGCATGAAGTCAAGTTAAGAAGTACAGCTAAGTATGTAATGGACAGTCAGATGTCACTCTACCTGCCCATGTTACAAGTTCCTTATAGTGGCTCCAAAGTCTTGAATAAGTCCAACAAAGAAATATTTTGTAACTTGAACATGACTTTGGATAGTGGATTGATAAGAGGCATTATACAGGACAAATGGAAAATTTTAGAGGGTAATCAGGACCTTTTTGCGACAGCTGGCCCCCACCCCCATTTTGTGTATAAAAATCGCTATAATTTAAAATTATTATTTGAGAGGGTGAAAAAAACACACAAACCATTTGGCATGCACAAATGTGGAAGTTGTACCATTTATAGGTACATATTAGAGGGACCATTTGTAAATTTGCCCCATTTGCCACACTATTCCAGTGCCTGGTTATTTTAACTGTAAAACCAAATGTGTGGTGTACATTGGGTTATGTTCTCATTGTACTGCATTTTACATCAGGATGACCAGGATTAAAGAGCACTACTACAGCATAAAAAAGAAGGATGGTAGAAATGTGTTTTTTAAACACACTTTGAAGTGTCCTAACTATAATAAGTTCCTGTTTTCAGTTCTGGAACAGGGAACACTTCATATAAGGGGTGAGGATTTTAAGACAGAGAACAAAAAGAAAAACTCTGGCAGATTAGGTTAAACTCTGACAAAGCACCAGGGTTGAATGATGTAGTCAACATCAGATGTTTTTAAAGAATTGCAGGGCTTACTTGAAGAAATAGTTTTTAACAGAAGTGTGTCTTTAATATTTGAGTTTGTGATGTCACTTAATTGTGGGATGAAGAAGTACTTTCTATTGGCTTATAGATATTTTAAACTGAAAGTTTGTTTTACTGTTGAATGTATTGTTTTCTGATGAAGTCTAATGACGAAAGTGGAAAATAAATTGTTTATGCTAAAATTTGTGGCTCTTGTTCTCAGTCTAAGTTCCGGTTCTTGTGGCATTTAATGATCAGGTCATTCTTATACCAGCAGTCAGTGCCAACTCCAGTCAGACTTACATGAGCTGCATCAGTGAAGCATAAACCGTAAACTACTACTCAGCCCCATCAAAACAAAAACTATGCTTTTTGGAACGCCACAGAAAATTCACCAAGCATCTGGCTCTTACACAACCATTCCATCGAAGCAGTCTCCACCTTCAAATACCTAGGATTATGGCTTGATCATTCACTAAACTTCCATTCCACATAGAGTGAGAACCAAATAAATTCCCTTCTCTTCTAGGCCAAAAAGATCTCCCCTTCTCTATCCCAATTGGCCAGAGCAGCCATTGGCAAATGAGTTCTCCTTTCTGAACTTGAATATGGGCTTCCAATTTTTTGATTCTGCCTCAAAAAAATAACATTGCTACACTCCAGACTGTCTTGAACAGCATCTGCCAATTCAGAACAAACCTGCTTCTCTGTGAACATCACTGCATCACCCTAGAAAAAGCCAAATGGCTACCCAACAAACAAAGAGCTTACCTACTTTTAGGAATCCAGATCTACAAACTACTCCAGATGCACACATTTACTCCCATTGCAGCTGGACTTTATGAAAAAAAGACTTGTCATACAACCTGAAACAGTACTCCTAAAGCACACCAACTCCATTACTCCTGGGCCAAACTATGCAGCACCGCACATGCTTTCTCCTCCCAGGCACGTACACTTTGGCCAGCTCTTCCCATCAACACTTAGTCCAAATTCAAAGTGCAACTCAAAAAGCAGTTCTTTATCCAAGCCAAATGCTCCTACTTTAACACAGGACATATTGCCTAACCTATCTCCTTTACAAGTCTCTTCTTCTTTCAAGACTTACTGAAGGATGACCCACTTTAGAAACGAGTGTGTGTGTGTGTGTATAAATATAAATATATATATATATATATATATATATATATATATATATATATATATATAGTACATTACACTGTGATTATACATTGCTGTGTGCGTGTTCATTTGAATGTATATATACAGTTTTTTCTATGTAAGTAGTCTGAACTACTCTGTTACTGCTTACATTTCTGTATTGTTTTGTTTGTGAGATGTTCTGTATTTCCCCCAGGCTGAGCCTGAAATTGGTAACTATTGTAAGTATTGATTAGTGCACTACCCCAGTTAACAAAAATAAATAAATAGTTGAGAAGTCTTCTGTGCAAGCATGCTACATACATATTGATGAAGACATTAATTTAGATAGTTGTAGGCATAATTTGGCCTGAAAAATCTGCAGTGTTTCCAAGTGAAAAGGAGGAATTAATATAGTAATCCCACAGACTATGTCTGAATGAGTATATCCTTGGGTTGTGCTCCTTAAAGGAGTATAAAGAAGTAGAAGCTGCTGCGCTGGGAAGCCAAGTAGGTTGAGGCAAGGCTTCTCCTAGTGCTGGAAGAATTTTTGCATCAGTGCCAAACTAAAGGACCTTACATGAAGCATCAGCAAGTACCAGCTAAGCCTTTCAACTGAAGAAGTGACCTCTCCTGAGATATCTTTCACTAACAAAAAGTGTTTGATTGCCAAGGGCTCTTTTATGGAAAAGGTAAGATTATGTCCCCTTGGCTTGGTCCTGTACGACACTAATGATGTACTATCTTTGTGACTAGCAATCACACCTTGGGAGGAAGTTTTGTAAAGTTTCCAACAAGTGACCTCACTTTGTGACCATGCACTTTGGACTGCCTGCCTTTAGTAATATCCCCTGATCTAAAGCTGATGCATCTGTTGTGACAGCTACTGTAAATGTTGCAACTTGGAAAGGGCTACCCAGAAACAGATTTGGAGTATAAAGCCACCACCATTGATAGTGCCCACATGCTCTTGATGTCCTCAATTGAGTTAATGGGCATTATCACACCAGTAACATCCACTGCAGTTCTCTTATGTGTAGCCATGCATGAGGTACCACATAAATAGCTGAAACCATCAGTCCCAGTGCCTTGAGACAATCTTTGGCCATCACTGCATTCTCCTGAAGTAGTCCGCAAACTACTTATTGTACTGATATAATGTTTTCTTTGAACAAAGCACATCATGCCTCATCATGTACATGGTGCAGCCAGTGAATGTAAGGCTTTGTGAAGTTTCTGTCTAAGATTTTGCGGTGTTCACTTTGATACTCATGGACTAGAACAGCTGTAGCAGATACTCCCTTCCCCCAACAGAGTCTGCTGTTGAGTAAGCAAAGAGGAGTCAGTCATTTAAATAAGACAAGATCTTTACTACCTGCACCCTCTTCTTCATTGCTACTATGGCCATGCACAAGACAAACTGGCAGTGTGCAGAACTGATAATTACTGGGCCCCTACCTAGAAATATAGAAATCTCTTGGACTCCTTTGTAATCCTTATGTTGAGACAAGTATACTATTGGTTCAAAAGAGCACATCCAGTCTCCATTGGACAGGCTATGAAGGCTTGATTGCATCATGACTATATAAAAGGACCCCTTTGGGTGAACCGGTTTACCTGTTGAGATCCAGTACAGGCCTGAAATCCTTGATCTTTTGGGGCACTAAAAAAAAGCTGGAGTAGAAGCCAAATGCACTCTAATTTGGTTGAACCATTTGGATGATTCTCTTTCTGAAAGAAATAAGACAAGCTTCTTTACTTTGCCTCTCAGACAGGGTAGTATGTTGAGAACTGGTTGAGAGTAGGGTTTGTGGGTGGTGATGAAAGGGATTGTATAACAATAAAATCATCATCAACAACAACCCCCTTTTCTATATGGGGTCAGGATGTCATGTCAACTGTCATCTCACTCAATTTAGTGCTATTTTCCTACCTTTCTCAATAGCCATGGTTGACTGTCATAGGTCTTCTGTCACACAATCCATCCATCTTTTTGCTGGATACTGTTGTTTCCTCTTGCCTTCTTCCTGTCATTTCCAAATTGTTTTCACCAGATTGTGTTATGCTTTCCTGGAGATGTTCCCAAACCACCTGTTTTCTTTGACTTTGTCTGCAATGGGAGATACTCTGGCTTCTACTCTGATGTCTTCATTTCTTCATCTGTCTCGCAGTGTGCATCCTACTACCCATCTCAGGCACTTCATCTCCATCACTTCTAGTTTCCTCAACCACTATACCTCTACTGCCCAGGTTTCTGTACCCGACAGTCGTACTGGTCACACCACTGTTTTGTATGCCTTGTACTTCAACTTCTTTGGTATTCTTCTGTTACACACTACCCCTAACACTCTGCACCAGTTGGCTGCATCCCCTCTGATTCTGCCTTTGACCTCCTCTTCCAAGCTTCCCTTCCCCTCAATCACCTCTCCCAGATACTTAAAGCTGTAAACCTGTTCCACTATTTCCTTTTTATCTCATTTTTCAGTTTTTTTCTGATTTCCTCCATTTGCTGCCATGATAGTTGTCTTATATTGTAGGTTCATAAGTTGGTACTAGGCTGTTGGCCGTAGGGCCTATACAAGCCTAGCCATAACAATTCCCTGGATATTTCTTCCCACAATATTTACTTGCCTGGACCCCTGTGTAGCAGGGTGACTGACGTGATCCCTGGGGTGAATTTCCTATCTCCTATCCAATCATCAAGGTTCCTTTTGAAGAGGGCCAAGGAGGCGCTCTGCTTGACATGTATGGGCAGTCTATTCCAGAGTATGGGGAGTCTCTGGGTCAGGAACCTATCCGTCCAGCATGTTTTGTTCATTGTGATGACAAGGTTTAGTTTGGCTCTGAGGGATTGGGATTGCTTTAAGTGGAGCATGTTCAACAGCTCAGGGTTTGACATGGCCTTATATGTTAAGCAGAGATTGCCTCTGAGTAGACGATATGCCACAGAGTATAGCTGGAGTTTTTTTTAGATGGTCAGCATAGGGCATCTGCTTTAGGCCTGTGATTCATTTCCTTCTCACATGCTTTCAGTTTTGCTGAAACTCTGTGATTGGTTAGACCTCTAATATTTGACTGTGTGTGTTAAACTAAAAAAATTGGCCACAGTAATGTATTATAGTTTGTTACACACACACACACACACACACACACACACACACACACACACACACACACACACACACACACACACAATTTTCTTTACTTTCAGCCTCTTCAACAAACTAAAATAGTGTAGTACTATATGGTTTCATTATAACTTGGGTCCTTTCTTCTACTTACAAAAACATTTGGCACCCCATGGCCTTATCAGGGCCCCACCTAACCCATAATCCTGCTCCTTCCATTGCTGACTTTCGTAGTAAAAAAACATTTATCAATCATTATTTTAGTATTGTGTTTTTCCAGCAGTACCACAAATTAATTTCATTCATTTTTATTAACAGTTTTGTCAGCATTCACACCCTGCTTCCCCAGTCATTATTTTTAATTAAAAAATTGATCACGTCTGTGCAGTATATGCTAAAATCTGCCCACAGGTTTATGTAGTATCCTGACAGTATTGTATTTAAAATATATTTTTATTGGTACATAAGAGTTTTTTCCTTAAGGTTTAGCATTGTATATTTCATTATTTATTTTGTTTTATTGACATTTGTATACAGAGAAAGTCATATTGGGTCTTTTGTGCCCATTTTATGGGAGACTGGGGAGTAAAGCTCCATAATCACAACAGCAACAATAAAATACATGTCATATAAACTTCAAAGTTTAACATAGATAAAAGAAAATTAAAATCAGACTAATAATATAACAAGTTACATAATTGGAAAATGTAGGAATTGAAACAAAATGTGACGTGACCTTGCATGGTGATCAAAAGTAAACTATTTTCATACTTACAGTGGATATAAAAAGTGTACACACCCCTGTTAAAATGCCAGGTTTTTGTGATATAAAAAAATGAGACCACAATAAATAATTTCAAAACTTTTTCCACCTTTAATGTGACCTATAACCTGTACAATTCAGTTTAAAAACAAACAAATCTGTTAGGGGAAAATATAAAAAATAAAAAAATGAACAATAAGCTGGTTGCATAAGTGTGCACACCCTTAAACTAATACTTTGTTGAAGCACCTTTTGATTTAATTACAACATTCAGTCTTCTTGGGTAGGAATCTATCAGCATGGCACATCTTCACTTGGCAATATTTGCCCACTCCTCCTTGCAAAAGAGCTCCAAATCTGTCAGATTGCAAGGGCATCTCTTGTGCACACCTTTCTTCAGGTGACCCCACAGATTTTGTATTGGATTTATGTCTGGGCTCTGGCTGGGCCATTCCAAAACTTTAATTTTCTTCTAGTGAAGCCATTCTTTTGTTGATTTCAATGTATGCTTGGGGTCATTGTTGTGTTGAAAGGTGAAAATCCTCTTCATCTTCAGCTTTCTATCAGACGCCTGAAGGTTTTGGACCAAAAGTGGCTGGTATTTGGAACTGTTCATAATTCCTTCTACCTTGCCTAAAGCCCAAGTTCCAGCTGAAGAAAAGCAACCTCAAAGCATGATACTGCCACCACCATGCTTCACTGTGGGGATGGTGTTCTTTTGGTGATGCGAAGTGTTATTTTTGCACCAAACAACCTTGTTGTCATCAGACCATAACACATTTTCCCACATGCTTTTGGGAGACTTGATGTACTGTTTTGCAAATTTTAGCCAGGCCTGGATGTTTTTCTGTGTAAGAAAAGGCTTCCGTCTTGTAACCCTACTCCGGAGTCTACACATATGGAGAATACAGAAGATTGTTGTCACGTGTAGTACACAACAAGTACTTGCCTGAAATTCCTGCAGCTCCTTCACTGTTGTTGTAGGTCTCTTGGCAGCCTCCCTGACCAGTTTTCATCTTGTGTTTTCATCAATTTTGGAGGGACGTCCAGTTCTTTGCAACGTCCTTGTTGTACCATATTTTCTCCACTTTTTGTTGACTGCCTTCACTGTATTCCATGGTATATCCAATGCTGTGGAAATGTTTTTGTACCCTTTTCTTGCCTGATACCTTTCAACAATGAGACATCCCTTTGATACTTTGTAAGCTCTCTGCAAACTGTGGCTTTTGCTGTAGCAGGCAACTGAGTAAATGTCAGGAAAATCCTAATAGGACAGCTGAACTTTATTTGGGGTTAATCAGAGTCACTTTAATTGATGACAGGTGTGTATCCAAGAAGACTGAATGTTATAATTAAATCAAAAGGTGCTTCAACAAAGTATTAGTTTAAGGGTCTGCACACACAACAAAGTATTAGTTTAAGGGTGTGTACACTTATGCAACCAGCATATTGTACATTTTTTATTTTTTATATTTTTGTCTCATTTTTTGTTTTTCAATTGAATTGTACACGTTATAGGTCACTTTAAAGGTGGGAAACGTTTTGAAATTATTTATTGTGGGCTCATTTTTTATACCACAAAAAACAGGCATTTTAACAGGTTTTTATGTCAACTATATAATGCATCTTAGTTAAGGGATAAATTTAAGTGTTAAAGGAAAATATACCAAAGGTGGAATTAGGAAGACAAAGGAGGTGGCTTGAGAATAAATATGAAAAGATAATCAATATACATAGGGTGAATTAGAATGGCAGTGGAAGGAGGGGAGGAGTTGGAGGGGGGTGGAATCATTAAGAAAGTGTGGGAGGGAAGAAAGAAATGCTCAAAAGTTCAGCCTGGATTAGAGCAGGAGCAGATCCAATATTTGGATAAGTATTCTTTTATTGAGCATTTGAAGGAGGGCAGGTTAGACATACCTCTAATTATAAGTGGTAGACAGTTCCAAACTTTTGGCATGAGTAAGGAGTATAGATTTTGACCTAGAGGGTTTGGTAGGTTTATGTACTGTGAGGAGGAGTTATCTTCATACCTGAGAGATCTTTATGGGAAGTACATATTGAATTAGGAGCTGAGGGCTGGACAGGCTGCAGGTTTGTTATTTCTTGTTGTTAGCAGTTGTAAGTTTAAGGTAGAAGTGGTGGACAAGTTTGAGCCATTTAAAGGACAACAATGGGATAATAGAGCAGACTGCTCAACCTGCTGTCTCTTTAAGTCCGTTATTTGATGTAGCCTCAGAAAATCATCACTGCAGCTTTAAAAAGTAATCCACTCTACCGTTTTACATTGTAGGTTTCCTACCTTTCTGTACTGTTTTACTTTCAGTTTGAAAACCAATTTGAAAAACCTCTTAAATGATGATGTCACATCTGCCAGACCTCTTGCTCTAGTTACCGGGACGTTTCCTCTCACAAAGTGATGTAACCATTGCCTGATTTGCATGCTCTATAGAAGAGCCAGTGAACCTCCTACATTGTGATGTCAGAGCTGCCTTGCCCAGCCCACTTTTAACCTAATAAAACCAACTATGTGCTGTGTGGAACTCCTTTTCTTTGTAAGTGTATCCTGTCGACTGCATTTGTGTGAGGGACTTCAGGAAAGTTTGGATTGCCTTTGCAAAGCAGTGATTATTCCCAGTGCTATGGAACTTGGATCTAAATTTGGCAGGAGGTGGAGTGCAACAAAAAAGTTTCCTACAGTAAGGAAGGAAAGGCTGTCAGAAAAGTAGTACATGAGTCTGGTCACCTGCTGTGTGCTGTCAATCACTTGCTGATAATGGGTCAAATTACACTTGGCTCTTTGACAGCTAGGGAAGGTAGGTGTGAAGGGGGAGGGGTGATACCTTGAAGAACTAGAATTCAGGCTTCACAAAGGAATTCAAGTTAGCATTTCTAAGAAGAAAGAGCAATAAAATGCACTTTTCAGTTCTGTTCTGTGGCATTTGCACTGCTTGTGTTTGAAGTAGTCATTGAAAAAGGATAAAATGTTAACCAAAAGTAGGTGACTACAACACAGCAGTGAATGCCTGTAAAATCAGTGCAGTGACAAAAGCTTTACAGAAAAAGTGGCAGACATGATGCAATTTTTTTTGAGACAAACAATGCATTCTGGGATACTTGGAGGCAGACTAAACAATCAGAATTATTTCAAGATTCCAGACCCCATGTTGCCAGACTCAGAAATTACGTATAAAAAATATCTAAAAACCTCTAAATAATCCCAGAGTGGTGTTAAAATGTTAGAAACACCAAACCATGAAGAAACATGTTTTTTTTTGAGTCTGTGGGCGCTGTTCTCCTTTAAGGGAATGGAGCACTTTAAGCGATAGGTAAAGGAAGTTGCACTAGTAGCAGACTTGGTGATTGTTATAGGAAGTTTTGTTTTTAGGTAAGACTGTACCTTGGTTAGGATTGGGGTCCCATAAAATAGACAGAGTAAGTGGTAAGTTTTGGCCAGAGTAGTTTTGGTAGAAGTATTCAGGAAATGTTTGTTCCTGTATAGCATGCCTGCCAAGTTTCTGTTTTTTTTTTTTATTGATGCTACTTTGGATGTAGAGGTCAGCCTTAAGGTTTATTTATTTTAACTCCCAAGTATTTGGTATGGAGAAGTACTTCTCTTTCTGTGTTTTTTATGGAATAGATCTTGAAAATGTTTGTTTCTGCGGAGTGAGATTAAGGAGTAAAGAGGAGGAGCTTAGTGTTTTGGGGGGTTGTGTAAGAGTTGAATATTAGTAAGCCGGATTTCAATGGAAATAAAAACTTCCAGAAAAAAAAAGTTTAGAAAGAAATACCAGACTAGCATGTTAACTCAATACCAAATGTTCAGGCACTGCTACAGGTGCCTAGAAAATTCACTACATGTTGTCAAGGAGTTAAAAGGCCTGCAACCTTATAGAGATATTCTGACCACTGGGGTTGTAGCTGTCCTGACAGTATTGTATTTAAAATGTGATATTTAGCACATTATAGTTTTAAGCTGTTTTGAAGGTTTTGAAAGTGGGAAAGTGTTTTCCGAAGTTTTTATAATTGGAGACTTTACTGTTTTCAAATTTTGAAGAATTAATGGACTTGCAAGTTATCTTGGCGCCAAATGTTCTGCTTTGCTAAATAGTGCCAAGAAAACTTGCTGACCATTGGGCAGGCAGAATGTTTTGCTTCGCACTGTGTATATATATATATATATATATATATATATATATATATATATATATATATATATAGATGATATTCAAGCTTTTTTCATTTTGTTTTCTAACCTTTAAACTTGTATCATAAGACAATAGTTGATTCAGTTAATTGAATATAATATTATTGCCGTTTTATAGTTATATTATTTTTGTTTGGTTTCCATAGCTTAGCTGAATTACCCTTTGTAGATTAATCATTACAAAGACTCCTGATTGTTTGAGCACATATTGAGGGCCCTCTTGGTTACCCATTATAATATATCCAAAGAAACTGAAAAAACTGTAGTAGAGATCATTACTTTTGCATGGACTGCTGTGCATATCATTAACTGAATGGTATGAAATGCAAACTGGAAGAGATGTCGTTTACACTAGTACCATGTTTTGCATGTTTTTATTCTCTGTAATTCTGACTCTAATACCATCCTTTTTTCAGGGTGTCAAGTTTATGTGGGAGTGTGTAACAGGCCGGCGGATCCCTGAAAGCTTTGGCTGCATAATGGCAGATGAAATGGGTCTGGGAAAGACCCTCCAGTGTATTACATTGATGTGGACCCTGTTGAGGCAGAGCCCAGATGCAAAGCCAGAACTTGAGAAGGTAATTGTGGTCGCTCCCTCTAGCTTGGTGAAGAACTGGTACAATGAAGTTGGAAAATGGCTTGGAGGTAGAATACATCCCTTAGCTATTGATGGAGGTTCCAAGGATGAAATAGACAAGAAATTAGGTAAAAAAAAGTATTTGTCTTCTGCAGTTAACTACTTTGTATGTGAACTTCTTTGGTATGTGTGAGAAATTTTATCCATTGCATGTGCTAACTGAATTCATTGTTGAGAGTAGACTGGGTTTAAAAATTAACGTAATATAGTGGAGTTAAATGTGCTAACCTGATGAGGCAGTGTGATGGCTGATGGATATCATTTGCATCTTCAGGACTGTGTATAATATTTTTTAAATAAATTAGCAATGTATCATACTTTTTAAAACTAAATAAATAAATTAAGACTATGTATAATAGTTTATGACCTTCAGAAAGTTGTATTTTCTAGAAAGGGAGCCTAGAAACAGAGCATTTTGACAGAAGAGTGCTACTTGGTCCACCTAATCTTTCCATTTCCTTGCATGTTGGAAAACGCTGCAGAGTCTGTTTAGCCAACAACTTATCATATCCTTACCCATCGGGAAATTACTTTTTTTTCCATACATTCTTGGAATTCTTTTATTGTTTTTGGCCTTGCTTCAGGTTGTTTTAATTAACCACCACTGATATTGTGAAATAATACCGTTAGTATCTAGAACCCTCTTTGATGCTTTCTATGTTTGCTGTCCACCTATCAATGTTTAACATTTTTTGGGAAGTTCCTGCACTTGTGGATGGATGATCTGACCCTTTTAAATGTTTTGGTACTCTCTACTCACTTTAGATGATGCCATTGCCATTAAGTATGTATGAAGAGCAGGGAAGAGGTTTCCTGAAATGTTAAATCACCAGCCGTGAGCCTCTTTAAAGATAGCTGATGTTCACATTTATGCTTTTTCTTTCCAGCTGGGTTTATGAGTCAGCATGGACTCAGAGTGCCATCTCCTATCTTAATTATTTCATATGAGACCTTCCGACTTCACGCAGAGGTTCTTCACAGGGGAAGTGCAGGCCTGGTCATCTGTGATGAGGTAAAACCGTGGTTTATTGGTTTACCTTGACTTACTTAGAGTTATATAGCTCAGAGTATCAAATTTTAATGGAGTCTTGCCTCCACCTTCTTCAATGTGCTGCATTAAGAATGTAAACATACATTTTGTAGTTTGTAGAATATATTTACAGTAGCTAGTAAAGAATGTTTATTAGGTAAATGACTAGCTCATTTTCTTTCAGTTATTTGTTCATTTATATTCATTCAGTGATTACCTGCTTAGCCCCATGCAGGATCATGAGAGAGAGAGCTGAAGATCAATTCCAGCATTCAGTGGGAGCAAGGAATAGAAATTCATCCTGCCCAGGACAACGACCCATTGCAAGATGGAGATGAGCATGCACGGACACACACACACACACACACACACACACACACACACACACACACACACACACACACACACACACACACACACACACACACACCCTCATTCATTCATTCATTTCCTCTCTTTTGCTCTCCCTGTCACACGTGGTACAACACCTACATACAGTTTAGAAAAGCTAATTCACCTACAGCATGCTTTGGGATGTGGAAGGAAATGAATGCCCTGTCTATATATAAGGGGGATCATTTCAAAATAATTTTTCTGGTAACCTTTTTTTCAGGACAAATGAATGATACTATTGATTGCATTTCGAATGTGCTCTGAAGTCAGATAGTAGTGGAACAGCCATATCCTCAGTTTTTGTTTTGAGAAGTTTCATTTTTTTGTGCCAAAACATTTAAATGTTTACATGTCACTTTCAGAAATGGATATTGTTTTTGATTAATGCTACAATGCCATATATTTCTGCTTTTTATAGCCTTTATATTTGGCATCTTAGATCCCATCTTCTGATGGCCAACCATCAGTCTTCCCATACACTGGCCAGCATGTTCATTCCTGAAGGCAAGAGTCAGTCATGATGTTTTTTGGTATGGTAGAGACGTGCAACTTGTATTACTGCAGGGGCCACTACACCCTTCTATGTAAGTATATGCTTCTGTGCAGTTGCAATAAAGGCTGACATCAGCTGACTGCTGAGTAAGCTAAAAACAAAGCCCCCCCATATCGAATTTATATCCCCCGAGGGATCATATCAATTTCTGACTTAATCTGCCCTCTAGGATACATATTCCTATCCCTACACACACCAGCTCTAACAGTTGCCCTTGCCAAAAATTGAGCTTGTGTTATCTGGAACAATCATTGATTTTCCCCTCTGTGCCAGCAGAACTGACTTATATTTCTCACCTTGAATAATACATATATCTTTGTTGTAAATTTTCATTTTGCCAGATTCTGATGTCCATTGTGGACTGGTTGTGGTCTGTATACATACAGAATTTGCAGATATGAAACTTTGTTCATTTTTTTTAGTGAACTTTGTAGGACAGATATTGAAACATATGTCATGTTAAAAGTATAGAAGGATGGAGGAGTCTGTGACCTGTTCAATGGATTATTTGCTTGTAAGCACCAAAACTGTTAATGAAATTAATGACTTGAAAGTAATTAATAGTTCAAGGATACAACTTTCAGATACTGAAACAGATGTATGGAAACAAGCTTAAAATGTATTGTTACTGAGTGTGCACCAATGGCATAGAGGGATAAAGCCCCCGAGTACATCCCTGTGACATGATTTCAATTAGTGGCTGGAATAATTGATAATGCAAGAGGGGAGATGGTTCCCACCTGGTTCGCATCACTGCTCTGAAAAAAGAAAGTGTTGAGAAGCGGAGGACCATCATGATTGTGGGAGCTGGTGCTGACTGTAACATCTATTAGTGCATGTGGGGGAGCATGAATGGCTGGCCTAGGGAATGTAGAAAGCCCTTGGAGTGCTGCAACTGCTCACACCACCACAGGGATGGGTTTGGGCCATAACAGTAGAGAAAGCTTGAAATACTATGATACTGTTGAGCGCACAAAGCACCCTCATGGCTGCTCAGTTGACAGACCTCCTCGGACAGTGCATGTCTGTCCAAGGGGAGGCTTGGTGGTTAAGAAGCACAGAGGCAAAAATGACACTAAAGGAAAAATGTTTTCGGAGTAACTTTCCATACTTGCATATAATGAAGTTCGAATGTTTTTAGCTGGTGAGAAAAACTACACCTTCTTCATTATTTTAAGGATGAGTCTTACTACAATAAAGATGTTGATTTTTCTGCAAATTCTGATGAAGAAATTTCTCTTGGTTTGAGAATAATGTTCATGATAATGAGTTGGTGTTTAATATTAATTATGTTCAATAGAAAAGTAATTATTTTTTAAGAAACAAATTTTTTCACAAATAATTATGAAATAGAAAATCTATGTTAAGGAATATTTAAATGTTAAAATGAATGTTAAATATAATATCCATGAAGTTTAGTGACAGGCTCTGCATAATTTGAGAATGAACACAAATTTCAGAATTAAGCCCTCTGACAAAGGTAGAATGTGTTTGTTCTAAATGGTGAACAGTATGTCCATATGTGCCTTGAATATTGCAGACAGAGATGCATGCAGTGTTATAGATGAAGGCGGATATATACCTGGCATATGAACATGTATACAGTTTAGTAGAGAAAGATGCAGGGTTAGTCTTTTCTAAATATTATGGATAAAAGAAGTTATATCAAGAGCACTCCAAACTACCTACATTTTATTGTGTCCTGATGGTACACTAAGTTTTGAATAATCCCCCAGGGAAGACCAATACTTTTTTGGATGTGATTACTGCCTATAATCTTGTTAAAATAATGAATAAGTCCTGGATGGAAGCAGTTTTACACCTTAGATCCTATATCAGAGACTCTAGACAGTTGTTACAAAAACAAAATAACTCTGGACGTTTCCTCTCCATCATCTCGTAGATTGATACCAGTAATTACTTAACTTGGATCATAAAAAATTACCAGTCTACCTTAGCCCCTCCCCTGAATATGTTCATAGGTTGGTACTAGGCTATCAGCCCTAGGGCCTATACAAGCCTAGCCATAACAATTCCCTGGTTATTTCTTCCCACAATATTTACTTCCCTGGACCCCTGTCTAGCAGGGAGACTGACGTGATCCCTGGGGTGAATTTCCTATCTCCCATCTAATCGTCACGGTTCCTTTTGAAGAGGGCCAAAGAGGTGCTCTGCTTGACATGTATGGGCAGTCTATTCCAGAGTTTGGGGAGTCTCTGGGTCAGGAACCTATCCTTCCAGCATGTTTTTTTCTTTGTGATGACAAGGTTTAAATCCCGGGAGTGTGTGGCTCAGAGGGAATGGGATTTCTTTAAAGGACCACTATGGGCAAACAATGAAAAAACATTTTTTTTTTATCTTGCCATGATTTACTGCACCTCCTAAAGCTGCCTGCAGCAAAATAAATACTCATTCCTAATTTTATTTATTTTTTTACTCTTGTCTGCCTCATGGGGGCAGACATTGTGATTCCTTTGGAAAGCTAAATCTGTCTCAATGCACAGACTGTGAGAACAAATAGCCCTACCATTTGTTGTCAGACTAGACTTCCATTCATTTAGAATGGACCACCTGAAAAAAAAATGCCAAGTTTGAGAGTCTGCAGCTCGTGTGTCATTGACTGGTATGTGCTGAGTTTTACAAATGTTGTTCCTATTGGTGTGCTACACATTCTCTGAAAGAAATTAAATTACTGAGATAAAAAAAGACTTTTCACAAGGAGCAGTTTTGCAAGTTTAAATTCCTGGCCAAGTTACTCCTCCCATCTCCCCTCCTTCAGTGGGCTACAGTCTCACATTTCCAGCTTGGGTAGATTCAACTATTTCGTCAGCTTTGTATGACAACAGACATCAAAAAATCACAGCCTGGTGTGCCACTAAAACTGTTCCCTTTTATGTCTCTACACTTCTGAATAGCATTTCCCCAGGAATAAAAAAAACAAGGCACACACATCAGTCCAGAGTTTGGGCCAATTTATCCATTTCTTAATGTGCACAGTAAAACATTCAGTTTATAATGCATTCTGGATGCTGACATGGTTATCTTTACATAGTTATTCTCTTATAGCATAACCTGAACTTATGGTATTCAATGCCAAGCTTTGCAACAGTTCTCAGTTTCTTAACAATGACTTCCCAAGCCTCTGATGTGACCCAGTACTTTGTCAATATACTGTAAAAACATAGATTAATACAAATATTTGTGCACATATGACATGTACAATAATACACACATACCATCATTAAAACAAGATAAATGCAATATAAATCATATCAATATAGTTATGATTTCTAGTTTATGACCCTGTTTGTCTATGGAAACTTCTTTTTGAATTTATGTTCCTGCAGTTGTATATTTGTTGTATATTATCTTGTTTAATTGTTTCTCAATATTCTAACCATTGCATGCTGCATCAGTTGTAAAACTCTGATTTTCTATGCTCTTTGTACAAAATAGCTATGTTTGTATAATTTATTTTTATTATTTTTTATAATTGTTTACTATGTATCTGGAGCTTTTCTCCTTGAGCCTCTGCTGAAAATGGTCACCTTGTGTCCAGTTGGACTAACCTGGTAAACAAATGGAAAATAAATAAAAAATAAAATATACTAAGAAAATCAATCACTATACCAATAAAAATCCTTAAGAAAAAAAACACAGAAGGAAGGAAGATGTTTCCTTGATGCTGTCATGAAAATCCCACTCACTTATTCAGATATTAAGGGCAAACATATAGTCAGGCACACTGATGTCCCACTCACTAGGCTAAACAAGGAGAAGGTTACTGTCAGCTGCCTGTCAGGTGCCAGGATCCGCCACATAACCTACGCAATAAGGACACTCCATGACAAGTACAAATATGACTCTGTCATTGTCCATGTTGGTGTGAATGACCTGAGACGTACCTCCCTGGACTACATGAAAAGAGACATGGAAGAGCTCTCCAATCTTGTATTCCAGGCAGGTATGACCCTAGCCCTGAGTAGCATTCTGCCATCTCCCAGAATGATACCACAGTACAAGGACAAAATGATTGACTTCAACAATTGGTTAAGCTTCTGGTGTCATTCTAAGGGGATCCAATATCTGTCTGCCTGGGACAACATGGTCGACAGACCACGATGCTTTGCCAGAGATGGCCTGCACCTGTCATCCCTGGGATTCCGGATACTGGCTAAGGCTCTTGTCGCCCCTATAGTGCCTTTTTTAGACAACGTTCAAATGAAAAATTCACCACCGTAACAGGAGCAGCAAAGCAAAAACTGAGGGTAATGCTACTCAATGCTAGAGGTCTAAATCTCAAAATGCACTCACTCGAGGCACTCCTTAAAATGGAGAACATCGATATCTGTGCAGTGACTGAGACCTGGTTCAAGGCTCCAGAGAGCACCCCTGCACTACCAGGCTATAACTCATACCACACTTTTCTGCCACGTAACCTGGACCAGAACACCAAAGGCGGAGGTGTGTCCATACTCATTAAGGATATCCACACCCCCACGCTAGTTGCTCAGCATAATACATCCTTGGTTATCCAAGTGCAACTAACTCTGGGCAAAATTGCAATCCAAATTGTAGCTTGCTACAGATCCCCCACCATGTCCCAGGATTCCCACTCCTCTTTTCTTGATATACTGGAAAATATTAGGGTTCAACCAAACACCTTAATAATGGGCGATTTCAACTACCTCACCATTAACTGGGAAAACTACTCATGTACCAACTCCTTCACTCAACGCTTTCTGGAATTCATAAATTCCAATGCCCTGGATCAACTTATCCATGTCCCCACCAAGGGCAACAATATCCTAGACCTAGTCATTACCAACATGAATGACTGGTGTTCCACACCTGAAGTCAACTCCTCGTTGGTCAGATCTGACCATAAACTAATCACCCTAGATATCCACATCTCGCCCCCACCCACCATTAAGGGAATCACGGTAAAAAATTTCTCCAAAGCCAAATTCATGCTTCTTAAGACAGAAGTGGCGAACTTCATAACACCCATGCAGATGGACAATACAGTTACAACTGCTGAATCCTACACAAATGCACTCTATAAGCACTTACACGAGTGCATGGATCGTGCTATCCCAAACATAACCAAGAAGCTATCCTCCAAAAAAAGGAAGCCAATCTGGTGGTCCCCTGCCATAAACAAACTGTACAAAAGAAGGAAGAAACTGTTGCAAAAGAGAGTAAAATCCCATGAGTGGTGGAGCTCCCTGATCAGCCTCAGTAAGAACCTGAGATCCCTTATAAGAGCCTCCAAAGCTAGCTACGAAAACAAAATCGCCACTGATTCTAAGGACAACCACAAAGCATTCTGTAGCTATGTCAAGAATCTCAATGGCAACACCCAGATCTGCTCTGAGTTACAGCACAACGGCACGAAAATTACAGAACCAACTGATATTGCCAACATCCTGGCAGATAGGTTTAGTGCTAACTTTACCCCCTGTCACCCCCTAAAGGGCCCATATCTATACGGGAAGAATGCAGAGTCCCTATGATCATAACTACACAGGTAAAAGCTGCAGTCTCTAAAGCCAAAAACACAGCATCCATGAGACTGGACAACATCCCAGGCTGCGTTTTACATGAACTTCAGAATGAACTGGCTCCCCATCTAAGCACCATGTTCAGTCATAGCCTCACATCAAGCTTTGTGCCCACTGAATGGCGCACAGCAACAGTTATCCCACTCCACAAAACGGGAGCCACCACTGATCCAGGGAACTATCGACCTATTAGCCTGGCGAGCCTGGTCTGCAAGGCCATGGAAAGTCTCATCATGGAACTCATAAACAAAGACATTGATAACCTCCAAACTCTGGAACCCACCCAGTTCGGGTTTGTGAAAGGCAGATCTTACCTCCTAACCTAATCGACTTCTTTGAGGCAGTCACCAAAGCCGTAAATGAGGGTAAGGTGGGTAAGGTGGTTCACACAGCCTATCCTGACCTCACCAAGGCTTTCGACACCATCCCCCATTCTGGAATTATAGCTAAACTCAGTAAACTAGGTATAAATTCCTACGTCACAAGACGGGTTGCCAAATGGCTCACTGACGGAACCCACACTGTAAACACACTGCTAACACAGACGGCCTCTGGCTAATGAAGTTTGCAGATGACTACAAACTAGGAGCCATGGTCGAGTCCCCAAATGATGTGGACATCCTACAGAAGGGCCTCACTGAGACAGATGCCTGGTGTCAAAGCCATGGCCTCAAGCTCAATACCAAAAAGTGCATCGTCATCCCCTTTGGTAAATACTCTGTACCCATGGACAACCACATAGGCAGCACCGAATGTGTGATGAGACCTTGTGACCCAGGTTGACAGTAGACTCTCCTTTGATAATCACATCGCCACAGTAGACAGGAAGTCCTTCTACGTGGCACACCTCATCACAAAAGGGTTCTCATTCAGGAAAAAAGAGGTCATTGTTCCCTTCTACTCGACACTCAGACCCATTATATAGTACAACGCCCCTTTTGGAATGTACCTCACAAGACATCTGCAGCAGCTGGAAAGGCCACAGAAGTACCTCAGAAAGAGGATTACTGGCCTCAAACAGATGCCCTACACTGACCATCTCAAAAAACTCCAGCTTTACTCCGTAGCATATCTCCTACTCCGAGGTGATTTCTGCTTAACATATAAAGCCATGTTGAACCCAGAGCTGCTGGACATGCTACACCTAAAGAAATCCCAATCCCTCTGAGCTACATGCTCTAGGGACCTAAACCTTGTCACTACAATAAACAGGATATGCTGGAGGGATAGATTCCTGGCCCAGAGACTTCCCATACTCTGGAAAAAGCTACTCATGTATGTCATGCAAAGTTCCTCATTAGCATTCTTCAAGAAAAATCTTTTAGTGGATGGGAAATAGGAAATATACCCCGGGAATCACTTCTGTGGCTCTGCTCGACAGTGGCACAGGAAAATAACTTTCCTGGGTGGCATAAGCCAGGGAACCATGTTGGCTAGGCTTACTTAGGCCCTTGGGCCGATAGCCTAGTACCTACCTATGAACCTATTATTAGACTAAATACAATATTATGTAACATTGAAATGTGCTGACATTATAAGGGTGACAATTCATTATTTACTCATAAAGCAAATGTCAGAGTGGAAAAGTTCAAATAGTGGATAAAGAGGAGGAGAGGAAGAGAAGAAAGAGTGAGAAAAAGTATTTGTTAGAAGTAATAATTAGGGTATATATGCGAGGCAGGAGAAAAAATGAGTAAAAGCAACATTACAAGTAAGAGAAATGAAACCAAGGAAAAGAATAAATAACATGGACAACAAGATTTACATCTGCAGACTGTCAAGTGGAGTGGTAGCAGGTGTCATAAAACTGGGTTTGGAGAAAAGTTTGGTGACTTTGAACAAACAAATTTGTCCACATTAACCGTGTATCATTTTGTGTGTGTGTGTGTGTGTGTGTGTGTGTGTGTGTGTGTGTGTGTGTGTGTGTGGTGTAAAAGAACTATAAAGAAAAGCTGCACTGATACCTGCTTGCTGCCCTGCTGAGGGGGGACACTTGTGCAACTGCAATGGACTGGCTCCAGTAGGAAGGGATGGCAGCATACCTCTCAACTCCATAGAACAAGAAATCTGGACAAGGCCATAAATAATAGGGGATAAAGGACCAAAAATTGGGACAATTTATAAATATTGCACTTACAAACCTAGAAAGTTGATAAACAGGTTTTGCATTAGAGTGAATTTTCTTAAAGATATGAAGTCTGAAAATTAAATGCCTGTCAATTTTCTAACTTCAGTGTTCAATGATTTGCCAGTGACTTGACAGAAAACTGCAATTTTATGAAAAACAGACAAAAAAATCTGGACTTTCTGCAAAAATCTCTACTGTTGAGAGATATGGATGGGAGTCTTGAACCAACACCCATCGATCATTTTCATTTGTTTGCCAAAGCCATTACAGCAGTGTTTTGCAGAGAGGTGGGAAAAGTCTTAAATTTGACTGGTATGTCATGTGGGTGTGGGTAGCTGTGTTTGTGGAAGGTGAAGGTGTGCCTTTGTAAGTGTGGTGCGAATGTTATACATTATGAAATGGAGAGATTAAGAGTAAAATTGTGCTCAGTGAAGTCCCTAGCAATTTCATCACTGCTTGATTCAGACATATACATTACCCTGTGTTTGTCAGTACTATGTTTGAGTGCATTGTTTTGGAGTGTGGTATCACTACTACAGCTGCTGGTACTCTTTCAATACAAGTATCTGCTTTGGAAGTTTTCTCCAGGAGTCTGTTGCTGAGAGGATGAGAAACACTCTACAAGTATACAACTAAGACAAACTACATAAAGCAATAGTAAGAAAAAATACCTGGTCACATCAGAGGCTTGGGAGGTCATTGTTAAGAAACTGAGAACTGTTGTAAAATGTATCATTAAATGCCATAAGTTCAGGTTATACTATAAGAGAATAACTATGTAAAGATTTCCATGTCAGCAGCCAAAATGCATTGCAAGTTGAATATTTTACTGTGCACATTTTAAAAAATGGATAGAGTGGCCTAAACTCTGGACTGATGCGTTTGCTTTTTATTTACTTATTGCTGGGAAATGCTATTCAGAAGTGAAGAGACATACAAGGGAACAGATTTATTGGCACACCAGGCTGTGATTTTTTGATGTCTATTGTCATGCAAAGCTGACTAAATAGTTGAATCTAGCAAAGCTGTAAATGTGAGACTGTAGCCCACTGAAGGAGGGGAGATGGGAGGAGTAACCTGGCCAGGAACTGAAACTAGCAAAATTGCACCTTGTGAAAAGTCTTTTTTATCTCAGTAATTTGTTGACACTTTTGCAAGTTTCTTTCAGAGAATGTATAGTACATTAGTAGGAACAACATTTGTAAAACTCAGCGCATACCAGTCAATGACACATGAGCTGCAGACTCTGAAACTTGGCATTTTTTTTCAGGTTCCATTCTAAGTGAATGGAAGTCTAGTCTGACAACAAATGGTAGGGTTATTTGTTCTCACAGTCCCTGCATTATGGGACAGATTTAGCTTTCCAAAGGAATCACGATGTCTGCCCCCATGAGGGCAGACAAGAGTAAAAACAAAATAAAATTAGGAATGAGTACTTATTTTGCTGCAGGCAGCTTTGGGAGGTGTAGTAGTTCATGGCAAGATAAAAAATATATGTTTTCTTCATCATTTGCCTGTAGTGGTCCTTTAAGTGTAGCATGTCCAACATCTCTGGGTTTGACATGCCCTCCCTTGTATGTTAAGCAGAGATCGCCTCTGAGTAGACGATATGCAACTTGGCTTGCAGAATGCATAAGCTGGAGTTATTTTAGATGGTCAGCATAGGGCATCTGCTTTAGGCCTGTGATTCTTTTATTGAGGTATTTCTGTGGCCTTTCCAGTTGTTGCAGATGTCTTGAGAGGTACATACCAAACGGGCATTGAGCTTGAGCCCATGGCTCTGGCACCAAGCATCTGTTTTTGTAAGGCCCTTTTGTAGAATATCCACATTATTTGGGGATTCAGTAATGGCTCCCAGTTTGCAGTCATCTGCAAACTTTGTTAGCCAGAGTCCCTTAGTGTAGGCCTGTACTTCAGAAAAGTAGATGCCAAACTAGAGGGGTCCCAGGACTGAACCCTGAGGTACTCCACTTGTCACTTGTCTGGAGCTGGATTTGGAGTTGGCTACTTGTATAGTGTGGGTTCTGTCAGTAAGCCAATTGGCAACCCATTGAGTGACTTAGGGATTACTGCCCAGCTTAATAAGTTTATCTATGATTCCAGAGTGGGGGATGGTATCGAAGGCCTTGGCGAGGTCCAGGTAGGCTGTGTGGACTGCCTTACCGTCGTCCATAGCTCTGGAGACTGATTCGAAGAAGTCAGTCAGGTTCAGGAGACAAGATTGGCCCTTCACGAACCCAAACTGGGTGGAGTCCAGTGTTTGTAGGTTGCCAATGTCTTTGTTTATAAGTTCCATGATAATACGTTCCATGGCCTTGCAGATCAGGCTCGTCAGACTGATGGGGCAGTAGTTCCCAGGATCCAAGGTAGATTCCCCCCCCCCCTTGTGGAGTGGGATAACTGTAGCTGTGCGCCAATCAGTGGGCACAAAGCCTGAGGTGAGGCTATGATTAAACATGACACTTAGGTGAGGTGCCAGTTCATTTTTGTAGTTCATGTAGTACACAGCCCGGGATGTTGTCTGGTCCCATGGATGCTGTATTCTTAGCTTTGGAGAGTGCGTTTTTTACCTGTGTGGCCATTATTACCGGAATTTGGCAATCTTTCAGTATTGAGATGGGCCCTTTAGGGGGTGAGAGGGGGGTGAAGTTGGCACTGAATCAATCTGCCAGGATAATGGCAGTATCCTTGGGATCAGTATATTTCATGCCATTCTGTTGTAGCTCAGAGCAGATCTGAACATTGCCATTTAGATTCTTGACATAGCTATAGAATGCCTTGTGGTTGTCTTCGGGATCTTTGGCAATTTTATTTTCATAACTAGCTTTGGAGGATTTTATGAGGGGTCTCAGCTTCTTACTGAGACTGGTAAGGGAGTTTTTTGCATCCTGGGATTTTCCTCTTTTCTGCAACAGTTTCTTTTTTTTGTTGTTGTAAGGTTTGTTTATGGCAGGGGACCACCAGATTGGCTTCCTTTTTTTTGAGGAGAGCGTCTTGGTTCTATTTGGGATGGCACAATTCATGCACTAGTGGATGTGCTCGTACAGTGCCTTAGTGTAGGATTCAGCAGTCGAACTTTAAGTTCCCGTCTGCATGGGTGTCATGAAGTTTGTCACTTCTGACTTGAGTAGCATGAAGTTGGCTTTGGAGAAGTTTTTTTTACAGAGGTTTCCTTTTCCTTACTGGGGGGTGGGGGAGGGATGTCAGTGTCAAGGGTGATTAGCTTATGGTCAGACCTGATCAATGAGAGGGTGGCAGTAGGTGTGGAGCATCGATTTCCCATGTTGGTAATGACCAGGTCTAGGATATTGGAGCTCCTGGTGGGACTATGGATTAGTTGATCCAGGGCATTGGAATTTATGAAATCCAAGAACTGTTGGGCAAAGGTGTTGGTACACGAGTAGTTTTCCCAGTTAATGACAGGGTAGTTGAAATCACCCAGTATTAGGGTGTTTGGTTGAATCTTAATATTTTCCAGTGTGTTTAGAAAGGTGTAGTGAGAATCTTGGGGTATGGTGGAGGATCTGTAACAAGCTACAATTTGGATTGCAGTCTTACCTAGTATTAATTGCACCTGGAGAATTTCAGACACATTGTGTTGGACAACTAGCCTGGTGGTGTGAATATCCTTGATGAATATGGACACTCCTCCACCTTTAGTGTTTTGGTCCTGGTTTGGAGGCCGAAAACTGTGGTAAGAGTTGTAGCCTAGTATTGCAGGGGGACTCTCTGGAGCCTTGAACCAGGTCTCAGTTACTGCACAGATATCAATGTTCTTCATTTTTAGGAGTGCCTCGAGAGAGAGTGCATTTTGAGGTTTAGACTTCTAGCATTGAGTAGCATTACCTTCAGACTTTGCATTCTTGTACCTGTTACAGTGGTGGTTTTGTCCTTTGAACTTTGCCTAAAAAGGCACTATAGGGGTGGCAAGTGCCTTAGCCAATGTGTGGATTCTTTTGTTGCATTTCATCAAATCTCAAGATCATTGAGCTTGATCCTGTGAAATCTGACTCTGTAAACCTTAGGGATGGATATTAGCATGGATCTTGCAAAGAATACTTCCAGCTTTCCCTGCTTCTTGCATTTTAACAGAATTTTGATGGATTGGGTGCAACAATGTGTGATTCAAAATCCAACTCATTGATGCTGACAGCACTCCCACCCCTTTGCTGATAATCCTTGATGCCAGAGGTCCTTTTTCAAGATCTGCTCAGATATGCATTGAAGCTGGTCACTCATCTAAATGGGATCAGACTACTTTGAGCAAGAGTTTTCTTGTGGTAGAGTTGTTTATTTTCAAATTGTTTGCCTGAATATATCTCCTGTCCTTCCTCTTTATATTTTCCTTTCCACTTTATATTGCTTAGACATCAGTTTCCTGTCACGTCTCCTTTCCTTACTTGCTTGCTTGTTTAGGTGCTAGTTGGTATAGTTGGACAAGTCTGATTTGAGTAGTTTACTGCTTTTCTGTTGCTGATTCCCAAATTTATTTTGAGTTGTGTAATACAGTGCTTTTTCTGCTTTTTGTTGCTTGCCTGTTGCTGTCAGTAACAGTTGATGTTCTTCGTGTTTCACTGTTGCAGTAATCACACTTGGGTTATCTACCTGCAGGTAGCCCTCAGTCGGCCCAAATACCAGAGACTTAATATTTCTGCGTCGGTTGCTGTCGCTTCAGTACTGACGTCAGGTCATCAGGGGTATAAAAACAGGCAGCCAATGCCATTACATCAGTCTTTCTTGCCGAGGAGCCTGAAGCAGAAGCAGTTCACATGAGTGCCGGTCGGCCGCTACCTGAGTTTTCGTTTCCGAATTGAATCATCCTGAAGTCTTCTAAAGCGAAGTACCCCATTGGGGATCCTTTTTTCTTGCTCTAACCTATGTCAGAAAACATTAACAATTGTTTCGCCTGTGGAAAGCAAATACTACACCGAGATTTCCATTCTTACTGCGTCACCTGTTTAGACCCAGACCATGACGTACCTCGCTGTCGGTTTTGTGCCTTGTTCAACGCCCAAACTATTCGTCATCGGGCCCTTATTGTCACTAAATACTTTTGCTCTCAGTCTCCGTATTCCGGAATGGCATCGGTAAGCCATCTGACTACCGATCTTCTGAAAAAACGTAAGGATAAAGACAGAGACAGAACAGACAAGTGCAAAACTGCCAATGACGCTTCCGTTAAGCTAGTCGACAGTTCACCGGTACTCAGTGAGGCACTTTCGCAGCCCCTGATGCCCACTTCTATGGATTCGCAGGCTGCTACCGAGACCCATACAGAGTCCGGTATGCTGTGAGACTCTTCTTTGACTACGGAACCTGTGGATGTCTCTACGTTGGATGGATCCAGAGCTGCTGTGCAGGCACCCGGCTTCCGAGGAAGTTCTTTATATTACCGATATTTGACACAAACCGATGACTTCTTTCATGTCTTCAGTCCTGTCTAAAACTACCGAGTTTCTAAGGCCAAGAGTACGAGCTACGCCTAACAAACTGACAACCCAAACTCAAGCACCTGCTTCCTTGCCACAAAATCAAATGTTTAATATGGCAGAAGACCTGATTATGCTGATTAGGGGAAGCCAGCCTTTCCCTGCTAAGAGAAAAAGAGACCTGTCCCCAGCAGCTTTAACTGACCAAGAGTCTGACAACTCTGACGTTTCTGATTATGAAGACATGCCTTTATCTGCTTATGAGGATTCAGATGCAGAGGAATCCATTCCCTCTGCTTCCCGTCTAGAGGATTTTTCTTTTGGTGAAACCCTTCATACTTTGAGAGCATTTCCACTGGGAATGCCAGGATTATCCTCAGTCCAAAAAGAGACTCAGAGAATTTTTATATTTACCTCAACATAGACGTTTAGCAATTCCTCCTGTTCTGGATGTTGTGGATGATTATAGAATCCAGTCTAACTCCTGATACTTTACCCCCTGCTCCAAGGAAACCAGACAGGTACTACAGAGTCCCTGACTCTCACAAATTTCTTTTCAAAAATCCTACTGCTGACCCAGAGGTAATTTCCCAGGGACCTAAAGGTGTAAAAGCAACTACAGCTAAGAATCCCACCCCTTTGTACAGGGATTCCGGAGCTTTAGACAGATAGGGTAAAAACATATACACCTCTGCAAGTCTCACCATTAGGGCATTGAATTGCCAGTTTCACATACTGAAATACCAGAAGCATATTATGGAACTTATTAAGCAAAAATTATCTACCTGTGCAGACTGTGCAGAAAATAAAGAATTACAAGAGCTTATGCATTCTGCAAGCCAAGTCAGCAAGCATACCTTGCAATGTGGCTTTGATGCCCTAGAAGCTTCTTGCAGGGAAGCAGTCACTGGTTCTGTACTGAGAAGGCATGCTTAGCTTAAGGAACGGACCTTGCCAGACCATGTCAAATCAGAATTACTAGACACTCCTTTGAGCAAGGACAATCTGTTGGGCACCAAAGCAGAAGAGGTTCTAAAAAAGATGGAAGAAAAAGCTAAGTCTATGCAGACAGTCAAAGAATTTTCGCAAGTGCAGCCTCCAAGATTCAGTAGGCATTGCCCCTCGAAACATTGGGCCTTTCCAGCCCCTTCAAGGCCATTTCAAACTAGACCCAGGGGAAACGGACCCCATCCCCCCCAGATTACAGTCTCAGGATATGCAGAGATCTAAGCAATGGCGTGCCTCCACTTCTAAAACAGGGAGTGCTAAGCCACCCCCTTTCGGAAAGAATTCACAGTGACTTCTCAACTCCAATCCTCACCTCTGCCCAATTGCTCGTGCCTCTAGGAGGAAAACTTGCCCATCATGCAAAAAACTGGACCTCCATCACCAAAGACTGATGGGTCCTCAACATTGTATCCCAGGGGTACAAATCTTACTTCCACTCACTGCCAACCCCAAATGGGCTCCCAGACCTTCCTGCAAACCAGTGGGCAGAGGCACAACACCAAATTCAATCCCTGCTCTCCGTAAGGGCAATTCAACCTGTTCCTGCAGAACAAATAGGTCAAGGGTTTTATTCCAGGCTTTTTCTGGTACCCAGAAAAGAGGGCACTTGGCACCCAATCCTAGATCTTTCCACTCTAAACACCTTCCTGGTGGTACCAAAATTCAAAATGCTCACCCTTCAGCAGCTTCTTCCTATGCTGTCCAAAGATGCCTGGTTAGCCACTCTAGACCTAAAAGAAGCCTATCTGCACATCCCTGTCAGGGACTCATGCAAAAAATACCTACGCTTCAAGGCAGGATCTATGCATTATCAGTTCTCTGCACTTCCCTTTGGCTTATACACTGCTCCTAGAGTCTTCACAAAATGCCTGGCTCCAGCCATTGCCTATTGCAGACAGAGAAAGATTCAAATTTATCTGTACTTGGACGATTGCCTGATTCAGGCAGACTGTCAAGAAAAGCTGTTGCAGCACCTGACATTTGTAAAGAACCTTCTAACCTCCCTGGGGTACACTATCAACGAAAAGAAATCAAAACTAGTCCCCAGTCAAAAGATTGTATTCCTGGGAGCAAGCTTAGTTAGATACAGCATCCTAGATGGCATTCCTTACTTCAGCAAAACAAACCTATCTGACAGGCTATTTCACTCAAATGGCCATCAGAACCCAGCTATCCGCAAGGAAAATCCTGCAGGCCCTAGGGTTCATGGCCTCTTGCATTCTACTGATTCCATATGCCAGACTGCATATGCGGAAACTTCAGTGGTACTTGAAAAGTTTTGCTGCCAACATTCTCAGGATTTGGAAACCATCATACCTATCATACCTTGTCTAAGGACAGAGTTTCTTTGGTGGGCAGCAGCATGCAACCACAACGAGGGACTTCCCTGTAGTCAACCCCACACCTCCCAGACCCTAAGCACAGATGCCTCAGACTATGCCGGGGAGGGACATCTGAACAACAACTGCATTCAGGGCCACTGGAGCCCAAGTCAAATTCATCTGCACATCAACCAAAAAGAGATGTTAGCTGTTCAGCACACTATGACAGCTTTCAAATCCCTACTGTCACCAGGACCCCTGCTAATAAAAACAGACAACACCACAGTTATGTGGTACATCAACAAGCAGGGGGGAACCCACTCTCACCCACTCTGCAGGCTAGCCCTGGCCCTGTGGAACACGGCCTTGGACATGCAGATTCATCTGCAAGCTCAATTTCTGTCAGGCAAACAAAACTCTCTGGCAGATGACTTAAGCAGATATCTACTAGACCTACACGAGTGCAATTAGACCCCAGCACCTTCAGCCTTCTAACCCTGAAATGGGGGATCCCAGAGGTGGACCTTTTTGCCTCCCCCCTACAATCACCAGCTCAGCAAATTCTGCACCAGGACACCTCACAGTAGGGCTTGGAAAGTGGATGTCCTATCCTTCCAGTGGGTAAACCTCTCAATCTATGCATTTCCCCTTCAACCTCTTCTCACAAGAATATTACTCAAGAAAAGACAGGACAAACCAAGGGCAATCCTAATTGCCCTGGACTGGCCATGCCAGCACTGGTACCCACTACTGCGCAGCCTGTCACCGGTGCCACCCTGGCACCTACCCCAGATCCCAACCCTCCTCACCCAGCAGGAGGGATAGATACTGCATCCGCAACTGCAAACCCTAAATCTTGCAGTCTGGCTTATTCCTTGAATTCTCCTCCAGTGACCAGCCTAAGCAAGCAGGTGCTGGACGTCATTCTGGAAACCAGAAGACCCAGTACAAGGAAATCCTAT
The DNA here is from genome assembly GCF_019279795.1 of Protopterus annectens. Classification (NCBI taxonomy): domain Eukaryota; kingdom Metazoa; phylum Chordata; order Ceratodontiformes; family Protopteridae; genus Protopterus; species Protopterus annectens. The sequence goes on from NC_056744.1 coordinate 1,163,512,346, forward strand.
GCTGGTAAGTGGAAAAGGTATTGTCCCTGGATTCAGTCTAAAGGAGAGGACACAGCACTGCCCTCCTTACCTCTAATCCTGGATTACTTAGCAGATCTACTCCACAGAGGCCTATCCTTCTCCTCCATTAAGATCCATGCCTCTGCCATCTCGGCTCATTACAACACTGAGCCACCTCTCTTCTTTCACTCTCTCATCAAGCAGTTCCTGAGAGAGGCAAACAAACAAGGCCACCAAGGAGAGCACCCACCCCTGCTTGGAACCTTAACTTTGTACTGGAACAGCTCACGCTACCCCCCTTTGAGCCTGCAGCATCAGCAGAGTTAAATTTCCTCTCTTGGAAAACAGCCTTGCTTCTGGCCATCACTTCAGCTAGAAGAGTGTCTGAGTTACAAGTACTTATGACTGTGGAACCCTTCATTATTTTTCATGCTGACAGGGTCTCCCTCAGGACTAACCCTTCCTTTATGCCAAAAGTGGTGTCCAGTGTGGCTCTCAACCAATCTATCCATTTGCCAACCTTCTTCCCTAATCCTCAAAATAAAGGGGAAAGGATCCTGCACTCCTTGGACGTGCACAGGCAGCTCCGATTCTACCTGGATAGGACTAAAGCCTTCAGGAAATCTGACCAGTTACTAGTCAGTTTTGCACCAGGGGCAGAGGGCAAGGCCGTTTTAAAACAAACAATTACCAAATAAATAGCATATTTCTGATACAAACACCATGGGAACCCAACCCCTCAGGGGTCCAGAACGCATTCCACTAGGGCAACTTCTACCTCTACAGCATTCCTCAGGGGAGTCCCTACCAGGGACATTCTGGAAGCTGCTACCTGGAGTTCTGTACACACCTTCACCAAGCATTACCACCTATCTATCTTTTCCAAACCCAGGGCGGGTTTTACAACAGCAGTCCTGCAGGGCATACTAAGTGGCCCCAACTCTTCTTGACTGCCTCCACCCTTTTTTCAGCTTTGGGAATCAACCCAAGTGTGATGACTGCAATAGTGAAACACGAAGAACATAGTACAGTTGTGTACACTTACCATAAATGTAGTCGATTGTATTCACTGTTGCAGTCCTGGTTTCCCACCCTCCAGCCTCATTGTCTCTCTCTCTCTCCTCTCTATGTCTATTACTCACCGCTTACTGGGTTACTGGTATTTACTTTTTACTGGTGGTGTTTTTCCCACCATAACTTTGCTCCCTATTTGGGGGGCTCCTGACATTTGGGGGAAAAAAAACTGATGTAATGGCATCGGCTGCCTGTTTTTATACCCCTGACGTCAGTACTGAAGCGACAGCAACTGACGCAGAAATACTAAGTCTCTGGTATTCGGGCTGACTGAGGGATACCTGTAGGCAGATAACCCAAGTGTGATGACTGCAACAGTGAATACACTCGAACATCTACATTTATGATAAGTGTACACAACTGTACTTTCTTAATTACAGATAAGGGGTAAATGTCTAAATCCTATAAGAAATGCCCCTGTGGAGCCAGGATTCCTCCACAAGACAGATGCTTCAAATGTCTTAAATGTCTTAGTGAGGCTCATTCGTTTTTACAACTTCTGTGTTTGTGCTTCCTTCAGGCCCCCTCTATCATTAAGTGCCAAAATAGACTCTAGTTCAGAATGCTCAGTGCCACCCTTGTATTAGAGTCCATAGCTTCTTTTTCCAAATAAAAGTTTTTTTCTCTGAAAAGGAAAAAAAAAGCCTCTTGGTAGGGTGTTCATTCACCCCCAAGAAGCATAAAGTAATTGATTCAAGCTGTAAAGCTTCTGAACATGGTGCTTTAATCTTTTTTTCTACTCTAGTGTATACTAATCATTCTTGTGGTGTGGTTCCTTACAATAGGACTCCCCTGATCCCATTCATTCCAAGAGTGTAGTCTCCATTGCTTTGGAACTGGAGCTCCAGACTCTCAGACTGTCTTTTTCTGCATCTGTTGGACTTTGTCAATCTCTTTCAGTCCAACTGGAGCACATAGAAATATGGAAGGTATTTTTTTGTAAGATGCAGCAGATTTTGGTTGCAGTTGTCTTCCCCTGTTAGTATTGGTAGTTCTACAGCAGTTTCACTGCCACATTTCTCTGACCTCTCTCCTCCTCCTTCCTGTCCAAGCTCAGCTTGACCGCCATTACCATTTCAGCCGTCAGTTGTCCCATTAACTTTGGTGTTGACTTTGATGCCATCCAGGTGAATACCTTTGACCTTGACTGCCCTGATGCCCAAAAAAGCTGCCAACATCAAGGATTCTGATCTTTACCAGCTTACGGTAGGTCCTTGTCTCAGCATCAGAGTTGATGCTTTGGAGCAGGCCTCAATACTCATTGCCTCAGGACTGAGTATATCATCAGCTTTGGTGAATGGGATCATTCTATTGTCCTCAAATTCATTGCAGATTTTCTTGGTCTCGGGGCTGGGGTTGACTTTGAGCAGTTTTGACTTTTCAAGTGTGGCAGTCCCTGTTCCCACTTTGAAGTCATAGTTGGTCTTGGTGCCTAAGATCCAAGTGTCCCTGCATGAGCTATACCCTGAAGCAGTCCAGACCATGGATCAACTGTGTTCCTCATCTGCTAATTCTTTTTTGCCTCCACTTCTGTCCAGCGTGCTGTCTTCCACCTTCTTGAACTCCCTATCCAAGGGCAGGAGATAAAGTCATTTGTAACAGAAAACATGCAGACTTCCCAGGGAAATCTCCCACAGTGGACATGGATGACCACCAGAAAGCTAATTTCCTTATCTCCTGATGACTCCAAAATTGAAATAATCTTTGAGATCATCACAATCAAAGCTAAGTGGCCCCAGGACATGCTTTCTGGGTTAGAGTGCATACTAGATAAGGCTTTCTACTCACCCACCTCTTCAGCTGAGTGGTATCACTAGTTGATGAAATTATGCAGTTAGTGCTAGACTTCTCTGGAAGAACACATGTGTAATGGTTGTAGACCCCAAATGCCCATTCAGAGTTCATCTTCCTAATGGCTGTCCCAGCTTATCCTACAATCCTTTAGTAGACTCACTCATGGCTGCTGCTACATGTAAGGAGGCTGCAGAGCCCAAACCCTATCATCCCTCGAACAAGGACTCACATTCCTTGAATAGATTATAAACATGGATGTTTTTATCTGCCTTTTCATCAAAGGCATTAAACTACCTCATGCATGTGTATAAATTACAGTAAAACCAGGTACTGGCCAAGAATCTGGAAGAGTTATCACTTTGTCAGGTCATTCTTCTCACTCACAGTGTGGTTGATGGTTCTGCTAGGGCAGCAGGCATACACCTTATTGTTTACAGTCATGCCAGGCCACATCTAACAGAATTCACTGAGAATTCCAAAAGCTAGTTCATGAAAGCTCTCTGATGGATCCTTGCTGTTCACAAATTCAGTAAAAGCTGAACTAGAAAAACAGGAAAGTGAGGGCAGTATTGCCCTTTCAAAGCTGAGGTGAAATTGCAGGCTCATCAACACCTGTTTTTGAGAACAGACTTCTGATTGTGTTATTCATAGTTGCAGTGGACACAACAAGATAGGTTTTTCAAAGTTCTACAGAGTTACAGTGGTTACAGCAATTTCAGAATGGGCATGCTCACAGAGGATGCATTTATCAAGAAAACAGTCAGAGATCACACAACCCTTCTTCCAGAGGACAGTTCTTGCACCCCTAAAGGTTTGCGCAACTGCTCCTCTCTGGAAGTAGTTATAGGTCATCTGTCTCTTCAAATGTCAGTATGGAATGCCATCACTTGCTACAAGGGGATTTGAAACTTCATATCCCGAAGCTACTTAATTCCCTGTTTGTTCCTTTCCAGAACACAGTCTCCATATCAAAAAGCTATGGCAAAACAGCAGGCTATCAGCCTGCTGTTATACAGGCCACTTAAAAAGTCAGAGAAAGAGCAAACCATTTATTCAAGGTTCTTTTTAATGCCAAAAACAGTCAGGACCTCAGCCCATTCTTAATTCAAGCAGCTTTAATCACTGTATTAAGGAGCACTTTTGAATGGTTAGTGCAATACATCCCTCCCTGTTTGTTTGAAGGAGAATGGATGTGCTTTTTGGACTTCCAGGATGCCTGCCTGCTCATCAAAATTGCACTAATGTCCAGGAGATTCTTTCACTACTGCATGGGAGCCAGACAGTTTCAGTTCTGGACACTGACTTTTAATCTCATCACAGATACCAAAGTGTTGATTAAATGTGTGTCCACAGTCTCAGCAGCTCTGTAGCTCAGACGTTCCATGGTGTTGCCATACCTTGATGTCTGGCTCCTTTTGCCTCAAGGGAATTACTTCTAAGTCTATTTCAGTCCTTGGGAATTACAGGTCTAACTTTGTAAAGTCTCAGATGGTGCTATTTCTGTCAACATTGTTCTTTGGTTGCAATCTGAACACACTGGTGATGTTACTAATAACTTCTTATAGAAAAGATTCTTCTCATAAAAGCTGCTATCCAATAGATAATAAAATGGTAGATCGAGCCTTGCATGCCTAGGTTTGCATTCAAATTTTAAGTCTGATGGCTTGTGAGTCCTCATGACAGACTGTTCATAATGGTCCTTTGGTGAGCTCTTACTGTACACTAAATTCATCTTTTAGACCCTCAGGATACTCAGTATGAATTTCCCAAAAAATGCAAGGACTATCTTCATTGCTGGGCTCTCGACTTCAACATGCCCTTGGGCATACTGTTTCAGACCTTCTACCCCCAAGGCTACTTTGACCCCAAGGCACTTCTGTTTGGGGGACCATATTTGAAGCAGGTAGTCTAAAGCACCTGGTGATCCTAAGAGGCCAATCTGCATATAAAAATATCTTGGAGATGAGGACTGCCTTCTCATCCTGGACATGTATCAAGATTCCCTTCCCATTGTTGTGATTGTTTTTTATTTTATGAGTTGAGGAGTGAACTGTTACCTTCAATTACCTTGTCATTGCTATCCATTTCCTAGCTCAGGTGAGTTCTGTCATGCACAGGCTCAGCTTTTTTATTGTGATACCACATGTGGTCCATCCATCAACAGTGTGAACCCTCTTCTGTCAATAGGGAAATGTGCTGCAAATACTTCACATTCTCCCTCAGCTACAAGTGCAGCAACTACTTTTCCCTTATTCCTCACTCAGGAGGATCTCCCATGGATGCATTCTTCCAGAAGTAGCCCACAAGACTTCTTTACACCTTCTCCCAGTTTCCATCGTGCTGAAATTCCTTGAAAAGTCCAAAATGAGCAAAACCAAAGTTATTCTGATATACCCCTATTTGTTTGACAAGGTTGTTTCCCTTTTCTTTGACCTCATCTTTTGGACAGACCTGTCCTTCTGAGGCACTCCCATTCTATAGTCCCACTCATCCAGTCAGCCGCATCTGGACTTTTACTTCCTGAAGCTAAATGTGTAGTTTCTTTAGTTCCAGTGATGGGCCAAAGACATTTTTAGGTATCCAGGCTTGTCCAGATCCTGACCCCTTCTCAGAGACCTGGTTCTAGAAAAAATTATTGCAGCAAATGGGCGTGCTTCTCAGCATGAGCACAGTCAGAGGACTAGACCCATTTTATTTGCAACCCCTAGCATTCTGTAGTTTCTTTCCTAAAACTTTGACTTGTGACTGGTTAAAATTCATTCGCAACCACTTCTAGTTTCCACCTGAGACTGAATTCCGCTTGACAAGCTTATCTTAGGTGTGGTGTGTAAAGCTTTCTTGAGGCTTTTCTCTTGCATTTTCCTTTCAAGTTTCCTGTTCCTCAATGGTAACTTTCTTTCCTTCTGAGGAACATAACACGTTTTCCTTTTGAACCAGCATCCTCTTCTGACCTCGGGTATCATACTTGGAAAACTCTTTTTGTGGTGGTCATTACTTCTGTATGAAGGATTTCAGGGTTACAGGCCCTGTATGCTTGTCCATCTTTTATCTCATTTCCCAAAGACAGAACATAATTACTTATCAGTCTCCTTTATTCCCAGAGTTGCTACAGAATATATGTTTTCTACTTTTTTGAACTATTCTAATCAGTTGAATATATTTTTGCATTGTATGAATGTCCATAGGCAATTTAGAGAGCACCAAAACTATAAGAAAGGATTCCCAGCTCTTTATATACTTGTCTGCCAAGAAACTAGACAAGAAGCTATCCAGGGTTGCAATAAAGAAAGAGTATTAGATATAGCTACCAAAAATATGACAAGTTCTTACTTCAGGCTTCCAATACCTACAGAGCTAGGTCTATGACCAGCTCTCATAACTTCTTCAAAAATACTTTGGTGAATGATTATGCAGCTACCATGTGGACATCACTGAATAGCTTTGCAAGGCACTATAAGCTAGATGTCCTCTCCTGGCCAAGATCAGCCTTTAGAGCTGACATAAACCAGGGTATTTTTTTGAGTTAAGCACCCAAAATAATAACAAGCTTGGAACAGTGTCCTAGAGGTAACTGCGATGAAGCTCATAACATTAAAACAAAATGTATGCATTTAGTGCCAGTGTAAATCTATCATTACTGTATCATTATCACCATCACTTTGTTCCTGCACTACCTGTGGGTCCACTAGATGCTGTCCTTTTTGGAGCCTAATTTTTTTTTACTTTTCGGATTGTTTTTCTGAAGGTACTAACTTGCTGGTTTTCAAGATCTGGAGAAGAGTACCATTGGTGATTGGAATTTTATGTAAATAGGAGGAGCCAAGTTAGTCTGAGAACGTTTTAGAAGTCGTACCTGCCATTATCAGTCCAAGAGCTGACAGAGATGCCAATTTAAATTTATCCTTATTGTGACTGTTTAACTTTTGGGTACTGACAAGATGGTTCTAGAAAGGATTATTTTGTACAGATGAAATAATTTTGTCTTTAAAAGATGTTTTATGACTGTACGTGATATCAAGGAAACAGGGTGCACTTTGATCCAGCTCATGCAAATATTTTTACAGATTTACTTGAGCAAGATATATATATATATATATATATATATATATATATATATATATATATATAATATTTGTATTTATATGTGTGTGTGTGTATATATATATATATATATATATATATATATATATAATATTTGTATTTATATGTGTGTATATATATATATATATATATATATATATATATATATATAGATATATAGATATTTATTTATACACATATATCAGTGTAATGCCAGTGGTCCACATTGCTGACATTTACAGTATCAGTCCTGTTCCACTGACACTCAACACTCCAAATCTCCAGGATGGGCTCTACCACAAAGGTGGAGCCACAACGGACCCCGGGAACTATCGCCCTATAAGCCTGACTAGCTTGGTCTGCAAAACTATCGAGCGCATCATCATGGATCTCATTAACAGAGACATTGGGAACCTCCAAACACTGGACCCTACCCAGTTCGGCTTTGTTAAGGGAAGATCATGCCTCCTAAACCTGGTGGACTTCTTTGAGACAGTTGCCAAGGCTATAGACGAGGGAAAGGTGGGTTCACACAGCCTACCTAGACCTTGCAAAGGCCTTCGACACCATTCCCCACTCAGGTATTATAGACAAGCTCACCAGCCTGAACATAAACCCCTATGTCATGAGATGGGTTGCCAATTGGCTCACAGACAGAACCCACAGAAGACGCTGTAGCTGAGAATCGAACGGGACAACGTCTTGCTGTGAGGTGACAACGCTACCGCAGCTCCACTACCGCGGGTCAAGGCTGAAGCACTAGTGCTGTCGAATCACACCTTAGAAGTGGCTCGAGGACCCATACATTTTATCAGACCAACAAGAATGAAAGAATTCAATGTTATAGTAAGTACATAACTTCTGTTTGTTTATTTATTTATTTATTTAATTGTATTTATTTTTGTGTATATTGTGTTCAGGATGGACAAAAGTTAGAAAAGACTGACTATTATAAATTAAAAAGAAGGGGATGTGGTACACATTTGCAAGTTCATACATATGACTTTATATATGTAAATTTAACCGTAGAGTTACATTACTTGGTGTAAATACTGGAAATAAAGATTTATTATTACAAAGTTAGGTATCAGGTTGTTGGTTTGAAACTACATTTTTGTGCAAAGGCAGCCAAAATGTGAAACATGCAACTAATAGTAGTAAAAAAGACTCCAACTTTGGAACTTTTCAAAAATTCACTGATTTTTATTTTGCAAAATTCAAATTTCGCATATTGGACCTTGGATGTAAACTCTTTGGCTGGTTTTAGAGCCATGAATTTATAATAACACCATTGACTTATATTTTTACTGTGTATTATTATGTACAGCTGAATTAATTTCTGACGCTTGCATATGCATTGCAAAAATTAGATAGCCCTTTGTCCCAGCTAACCACCAATAAATAAGTTAAAGAAAATGCAGTTAGGGAACAAATAGATTTAAGTAAATGAGGAAAATATGTATTTTTCCAGAAGGTACTACCTTTCATTAAAAGAAGTTTATAAGAATAAATGGCCACCATATGGGAATACATAGTGGTAACGCAGGGGAGCTGCAATGAAGTATTCTTACTCAGAAAAGGTGGTTGGCACAGCCTTTCTAAAGAGAAACTAGGGCGAAAAACAGTGACTTGAATTCAAGAATACATAGGAAAAACCTTTCTTTTAACACCATCATTATTAATAATGGAGGCAGAGGGATAAGATGTCAGATACGTAGGACGTGGTGGGATTAGCCACAGGTAGGTGTCAGTTCTTCCCACCTGACTTTAAGAGGACATCCCCACAGCAGTGATAGTTTTCACCAAGACTGTTAGCAGAAAACATGGTTATAAAATAGAAGATACGTGTCATCTTCATATTGCAGCAAGAAGTAAAGAGGCGAGTTGTCACTTATTCCATATAAGCCCATTACTTATTTCCTGGCAATCCTCATGCAGGTTAGGTACCCACAATTTGGGCTTCTTGCTTTATCTATACGATCTTCAGTTGTACCTGAGTTTTGTGCCTGATTGTTTTTTTCAAGATTTTTTTTTGGAGGGGGGGGGTGATAACCTATTCCATCTTCACTTTGCTGCAACTCAGTACAAGTTAATTGGTCCTTTCTTAGCAAACTTTGCAAACTGTGATAAGTGCACCTAATCTGAGCTTCTTGCTTTGCATATGTGCATTGCCTTTCATTGTAGTAGAGTTTTGTGCTTGTAATTGTTTTATTTTTTTTTCACACTTAACATGTACTGCAGGAGCCAATTTTTTTCAGAATGACTTTTGTCTGCAATGTCTGATTTCCCTTGCAGAGGAACCACTAGTCACTAGCTGCAAATATTGTTAAACTTTCAACTGAAAAACCTTTATTTAGCAGGAGAGAAATTTGAAGACTTTAGGGAGCACAGACAGCTCCTTGCATTGGAATAAGGGACATTTGGCCTTTTTCCAGCTGGAGAAGTTTGTTAACTTTGAGGGCAAGAAAGAGCATGTAATCCCTCTAAAGGATGCACAAGTGTACAAAAATGGTTAAAACCTCGTGTAGATGATTATTAAGGAGATCCTGACTGGAACCAAGTGTGGCTATTTTGACCCTGCTGGTTAGTTGTAGGCCTGCGGGGCAGACTGTGGAGCGCTGCAGTTTCACCCGCCCTTATTTCTGGCATCTACTCAACGCGTGGTCCCATCTGTGGTAGCCTCTTCTGAGGTAGACAGCATGATCGTTGCTTCAGAAACCAGCCAGTGCTTTGTAGTTATTTCCATTATGCCACATCCAGATTTCCATTCCCAGGTGTCTTCTGGGGATAACATTCCTTTACAGGAGTAATGCGTTTTAACCACTGCTACCCTTCCTTTACCAACACTAGAATATCTATCTTATTAGTGGATCAGTCTGCAGGTTTTAGGCAAGGCCCAGTTTTTACGTCCTTTTCTGCAGGTAGTAGCCCTCTGCCTTCCCGATACCAGAGTACTGCATGCATGTACCACCAGTCTTATGCACCTTAGCTGTTACCTATTTTGTTTACAGGAATTTTTCCAAGACATATGTAGAGGGTTTAACAGCAAGCTACTTCCACATATATGCAGCTCCCTACCTCATCCACTTTTGGTGTAGCTTTACAGTCTTATAGAGGGATCTTTCTTTTAGGCTATCTGAATTAGATGTGGAAAAAGATGCTGTGACACATTCTGACCAGATCAACTTCCCAGTAGGATCCTACACCTATGAGGAATAGTTGCATTGGAATCCCTCCTAGCAAATCTTGTCTTTTTGAGAGACAACAAATTTGATTTGGGAACATTTTACATGGAGAGCAGATGAGGCAAACCTTGGCCACTTCCATATGGTACAGTCATTCAAAGACACCTTCCAGAAGATCTCATTACACCTCACTTTAGTCAGACTCACAAACCCATGCTGTAAAGAGACCTGACAGTTTTTGCAGGGGCCTGAAAGACCTTTATAATTTGTATAAGGTATTTAGCTAACCCTAGGGGTACCACCTGTCCCTCTTTGGGCAATTGCGTCCTGCTGAAAAAACTGAAAAATGGCAAATGTCCTGAGATGTTAAGGCAAAAAATATATCCCAAGTTTTCTTCAACAGTTGCATAAATTAGTTATTTTGTATTTAAAACACCTAAATGCTATAAGAAATAGCATAAGCAACTTAAACACTACACAAATAAACTTTTATTTTGGAAAAAAGTGAAGTTCTGCCATTTGGATTAGCTGTGGGTATATTTTGTACTGCAAAATTTGACATTTCTATAAAAAATGTCCCACTTTGGGCATTTGAAAAGGTGGCAACCCTAGCTAACCCTGCTATTATCTCTGTGAATATCTCCAAAGGATGCAGATTTCATCACTCTCCCCAACAATATGGAAAGCAGAGTGCTGGTTAAATCATTAAGAAGGTGTGTACGTCTGCAACCCTTGGAAGAAATTGAGCTTTTCAGCTGTCAGATCCATATAATTCTTTATCAACCAATATTCTAAAATGAACAGAAGTAATGGTCAAAGAGATAACAGATACATTTCTAAGGCAAGATGTCTAATTTAGCACGTTCTACATCCAGAGCGGGCAAGCATGCTGTGAAATGGGAGTAAGATGGATACTTCTGTTAAGGAAGTTGGCACTGGTAATATTATCAGCAGTTGTACCTGAATGAGTATTCAGACCCTTTCTGAGAATGTTCCCAGGCAGTTTTTTAATATAACTGTGGATAAGGAATTGTTTTTGGACCCCTTAAGAAGATGTTTACAGGAATCTGAAGAATGGCAAGACAGTGAAGTAGCTACCTGTGAAACAATGTGCTGACTTTCTACTTGCCACTCAATTATTTCATGACACCTTCCCTCCACTAGCTTCCGGAATAATCAGAGATCCATCAATATACAGCCTTGGACGTCACCCATATCCTCCCCACCAAACCCCTCAAGCTAGGCTTTGCTACATAGACCAAGCTTTTCAGTCCTTGGTCCCAAACTGTGGGAATCTCTTTCTTCTTTTCTTATACATTATTCTCTTACCCAATTTTCAGTTCACATTTCAAGACGCTAGGAAAATGCAACTGCTATCTCTCTAATCATATACCTTAACCTGTTCATCCTTTCTTCTGTCTACGTACCTTGCTGTGACTCTATTTTTGATTGAGTTTCTTTCAGCATGACAGCTCTGATGCCACCCTGTGTATATATATATATATATATATATATATATATATATATATATATATATATATATAATGCATGTAAATATTGTGCTTTTCAGTCACTCTGAATGTAATGTCATTTGCTTATTGCTTTTATTACCCTCAAGCTAACTATGATATTCACTTTGTGTATAATATTTGCATATATTGCATTTTGCCACTCATTGTACATATAATGTTATACATCTTTTCCTGGGCTGAGACTGAAATGGATCTAATGGGATTAATGCTACACATTAATTAACAAATTCAAAATAAAATGCAGTCTGATATGCAATTCTTTCACTTTTCCATTATTAGATATAGCAAAGATTACCTCTTCAGTCAGTAACCCTTTTATAGAATGCAGTTCTGGATAGAGCACTGTAACTTTAAAGCAAAACAGGAGGCTTGCAGAGGTAAACAAAGACAAGGGAGTCAGCAGATCTGGGAGTTCAGGTTAGATCCTCTCCCAGCAGCAATGGCAAAACTGAATATTGATTCTCATGTTACCTTCTGTACCCCACACCAGTTTTCACCTCTTCATCTTTTACCACAAAAAGAAAATGGTTTAACCTATTGTTGAACTGTTGGGTGAGAGAATTTCTGGCTGTTCAGTAGAGTACATTTCCAAAGTATATGCTTTCTCCTTCTCAAAAATCAGCTCCATCAAGCAGCTTCTATTTTAGTTCAGCTTCTGGCAATTGGAGCTATAGAAATTGCCTTCTCAGGAGAATGAAAAGGGCTTTTATTCAAAAGTGTTTCTTATACCGAAGAAGGAGAGTCTGTGGAAACTGATACATGAGCTATGCTTATTGAACAATTTTGTGGCACTCAAAAAAGGTTGAGTTCTCGCATTGCATGATCTTTTACTGAATATTGTTCTAGTTACCCTGGATGTTAAAGAAACCTTTCTGTACATCTCTGGCCGCAGAGGTCATGGGCAATGCTTGACACCTACTTCACACAGTGCCCATTATCAGTTTACTCCTTTTTCACTTGTTTTTTCTACTCCCTTCTAAGTCTTTACCAAATGCTTGCCTTTGGTTTTTGCACACTTGTGGACAAGAGGCTACATTCATGCAGCCTCAGAGGAGGAACTTCGCTAAGGCTGAACCTAAGCACATTTTGCAGTTTACAGGAATGAAATATATGTCTGCCCCATACAAGGTATTTCTGGGTACAGAAGTTGTCTCTTGGTTCAGTTCTTTCTCAAGGTAGCACACAAGACCCATTTAACTGCCATGACCTTTCTCAAGCCTTGGGCTACATGTCAACAACTGGTTTTCATGACCTCCTTTGCCAAGCTTTGCTTGAAAAAATCCTCGAGTCATAAGCAACACTGCCACCTACTGGAGCACAAAATCACTTTCACTGAAGACATTAAAAGACTTCTTGGTGGGTATGTCATGTTAGAATGAGCCCAGCCCTACACTTTGTCCACTGGAGCCTCTTCAGTCACTGAGCATAGATGCCTTAGACTGTGCATAGGGCGAATGTTTTGAACTTGAAGGTGCAGGGCATATGGTCCATGAACATGAGAAGCAAAAGCAATGTGACGAGATAACAGCAGTCCTTTGTACCCTCCATATTTTTAACTCTGTTCAAACCAGGTACTTTGCAAGTAGTAATTGATAACCCTACAGTAATGCTGTACATAAATGGACAAGTGGGCATGCATGCCTGCCACCTGTGTAAGTTTACATCCTGGTTTATAACCTAAGTGTAGGACTGAGTCGCCATATGCAGGCATTTCCTCATTTCATAAAATGTAGTAGCAGACTTTTAGACATTTTTCTTGCCAGGAAAATGGACAAGCTGTTCTTTGCAGATATCATGAAGAGATGGAGCAGACCTCAGATGAATTTGTTTGCATCCTGGTAGAATCACTAGCTGCAAAAGTTCTCCCAGCCTCCATGCAAAGGGGGCTTGAGCACTTGATGCCATCTTCATCTCTGGAAATCAGGAAGTCCTTTATGCCTTCTTTTCCAATTCCTTCATCCCAAAGTCCTCCTAAAAGCAAAAAGAGCTGAGGTAGGGCTCATGATACCCAAACCGGCCAAGACTTTTGATTCTCTCAGCTAGTTCAGATATGCAGGGAAGAGCAATTCATTCTTCACCTCACTGCAGTCTTCTGACCCCTCTGGAGTCGGTCTGAATGCTCGAATGTTTTCTGGTCTAGTACCTCACAGACACTGCTCCAGATGTTATTCCCATACTGCAAGATACAATAAGAACCAGTACCAGAAAGTTATTCTTAGTTAAATGGAAAACATTTTTGCTTAGTGTGGCAGCAGGCATGGGAAAGTGGTCTCAGTCACCCCTTCAGGTGTTCTGCAATACCTGTCAGAACTCTTTAACCAAGTTTAATCAAGAGGTTGGCTTGTGTCTCCATAATGATGAACCCATCAGCTTCTTCTGCCTCTCTGGCTCCAAGTGCCCCATTTTTTCCATCAAAATATCTGTCAAACTATCATAGGACTACTGTACATCTTAAACCAGCCAGAAAATACATTTGCCTACTTTTCGACCTGAAGCTTACAACTGAGAAACTGACTCTTCTTCCATTCAAACCTACTAGCTCTGATACATTCACACCTCTCAACCTGTAAGTGCAAGAAATCCGGAAAAAGCCTAAAATTATGGGGAGACAGTGGCACAAAAATAGGGACATATTAAAAACTTAGTTGTTAGAATAATGGGTTTTGTGTACTGATGATTTTCTGAATTATATGAAATCTGAAATTCAAATGCCAGTCATTTAGTGACTTCAGTCCTCTGTGATTTTAAATTTAATGGGGAACAGACCAAAATAATGAGGTGAAAATCTGGACACTTGAAAGGTATGACTACATTTATGTTAATAAGCTTTTCCAGGTGACTCTTAACTCTGCCAGACAAATGTCTGAGCTCCAAAACCTGATGTGCAAAGAATCTTGCATAGTCTTTCATAAGGATAGAATGGTACTCAAGAACATGCTTTTATGCCAATCATAGTTTTAGAACTTTCTTTTACACAGAATATCCATTACCTCTTTTCCATCCTAACCTTTTTAACAAAAGTGAGAGGATCTTGTACATTATGGATGTGCAAAGGCAGCTTGAATGTTACACACAAGAACTGAAAATTTCTCACTTTCAGATCACCTGTCTGTCTGCTCTATGCCAGAAAATCAAGGCAGGCCTGTATCTAAACAAAAGCTCTATACATAGTTGGCAAACTACATCACATTCTGTCATGACTACAGTGGTAAATCTTTGGAGTGCCAGGTCAAGAGTTTACTCCACCAGAGCAACTAGAAGTACTACAGTTATTTTCAAAAATATATCCACCTAGCCCTAGAGTATTTGTGAGGCAACCACTTTTGACTTCTATCCACACCCTCTCTGGCACTGTAGGCTTGTCTTCGGTTTCTTTGTCTTGAAGAGCATGCTGTAGCCATCCTTCCATGTTAACTTTCAGGATCCTTTCCCAACTGCCTTCTGTACTTTCCTATGGACAGGTAAGAAATTTTACTACAGCAGTGAATCTTATGAGCATATTACAGATTTATGAAAGTATTTATGGTAACTATATCTGTCTGAGTAATAGTATCTGTGCTTCAGTAGGAAAGCATACCTACTTTTTTCCCTTTTCCCATTTATACCCTGCTTAAGTTCTAACACTATGTATTATGTCTTTTTGAATGCATTAGGGATGTGTTCTTGACTAAGTTCACTTTTCTTGAATTTGTGACACATGCTGTCGAAAATACGAAACCCTTTATAGTCATGAGGAATCTGGTTGACCTTAAGTTAGAGGTTCAGGTGCACTTCTTGGGGGTATCTTACTCATAACTGACAGAACATGTTGCAGTTATCTTTACATGAAGCTTCTAGGGATGTCTGACTGCTTTTGAAATATGGCCAGAAAAACTGATGTCCCCCCCTAGAGCAGATTTTATGGCTAAGGAGTTTTAGTGCAGCAGTGATCCTGTTTTGAACATTTGCAGTTGTGGTATGTACTCTCACACAACTGGTTAGTTTGAAGGTCTTTTCTGATCTGTCATTTGCAACAGGACAGAAGTTGAACGTTGCAAAAAAAAAAAAAAAAAAAGGCAAATAACTAGTTATTTTTATTTTGGATTTTTTAGGGACACAGACTAAAGAATTCAGACAATCAGACTTATCAAGCACTAAACACACTGAATGCAAAGCGGCGTGTTCTCATCTCTGGAACCCCAATTCAAAATGACTTGCTGGAATACTTTAGCCTTGTACACTTTGTGAATTCAGGTATTCTTGGTAAGTTGACTTTAATTTCTCTTTGATATGGGCTTGGATTCAGAAAGGACTTGTATACTGTGCAAAAAACTTATTCACTTGTATTACTTGCTCTGATGTAATATTGATACATAGAAAGTGTTCAGAGACAAAATATTTGACACACAGTGCTCTGGTCTACACAGTAGTGCAACACTTCACAAGCAAGTATGCATGTGAGTGTGAATGAAATGTTTAAAGAGAAGAGTAGACTATAAAGGCACCTGTATTACATAAAGAAGAATAAAATGTTATGGTGTAAAGGTATACTTTCAGTTGGCATTGCAGAGTAAGTCATAATAGTTAGGGTTACTTATCAGTGAAGATGAATTGGTGCCATTTTTTTCTTAGCTGTCTTCTTCCCTGAGAAGGACAATGTTGGTCTCATGCCAACATATGTATTGACATTAGGTGGCATGAAGATCTAATGTTTGAAGAGCATTGACTTTCTTCATTTCTTCTCACCTTTAGAAACCATTAGTTAGTCAACTACATTTTAATATGACATTTCCACCTTTTTTTTAGGAGTCATCACTCCATTTTCATCAAAAACGTTTCTTATTAGGAGACCAAGGCTTCCCCTTGTAAGTCTATAAACAGATGGGCTTGTAGAGTGGTAGACATATTGCCCCTGAAGGCTTCTATACTCGGTACTTGTATGTCTAGGGTGTAGTGTCAGTCCTGACTCTTGTCAAGTTTACTTCAGATTTAATAAAATTACAATATAAAGTTCTGCAAACAGATTATAAATTAGAAAAGCATTCCAAAAAAAGATAGTTTAGTCAGTATTAGTGGTGCAAAATGATAAGTGGGACAAAATGATAAATCCTGACTGAGGACCGGGCAGTCCAGGATTAATTAGCTACTCAGGCAACTGACAGAACTCGCAGGGGGAGGATATGTTTGTCTGTCCTAGGAAGGGATTGCGTGGAACTGACTGAGGAATGGAGGAAGGGTTACGGTGCAAAAGGCGTAGGGGGAGGGGTCATCTCACCAAGCCTGTGGTGACTGGTAAGCTTCATAGTGGGCACATTGGATTGTGCACCCATATCCAAATAGGGAAGCCATTGTGAGCCCTCTTGATGACGCATTTCACTTGTCCCCCTATGCCCAGGAGGTGGGGATAGACCCGTCATAAATACATACAAGCATTTCAAGCACGGGCATTAATGCCCTTCTAGCTTGCCAATATACCAAAACACTTAGCCAATATTAACTGTCCAGGCCGTTCTTAAAAATCTCTGAACTACTGCTTCAATGTAATTTGGTACCATTTTCCAAGCATCTAGCTATTCTCTCAGAGAACTAATTAGTACACTTTTCATTCCTATAAAATCTTATACTTAGGTTGTCTGATGATTTTCTACTATTATTTGATAACCCCAAACATTCCCAGAGGTAGTTGTCTCTATATGCCGTATATACCTGAATAAGATCTTCTCTTGTATATCTATGAGAGACACTGTACAAGTTTAGATATTTTAGGCTTTCATAATAACTTAAATTTTAAGATCCACGGATGCCCCTGATATATTTCCGCTGTACTCTTTCTAGTTTACTCATGCTTGTTTTCTTATAAGGTTTCCATATTGTTATTCCATACTCAAGTTTGAGTCTAATGTAATAAACAATTACTTCTTCATTTCTGATTTCCTAGACTTTATAAATCTTTTTATGCAGCCTATAGTTCTATAACTATCATTAACCAATTGGTTGATATGATTAGAAAAAACTGTGTGCTGTTATTAAATATTCACCTTTCAATTCATGTCTCCCAAATGTTATATGCTTAGTTTTTGATGTATTTATCAGGATATCCTTCTCCTGAGGCCAAATGGTCAATTTAGTCCAGTACTTTTTCAGGCATGCCTTATCTGTACCTAATTTCATGTCATCTGCATACAGACTGTAGAACACTTCAGATGACAAAGTCTGAAAGATACAGTCGCACCAAGTGAGGGCCTAGGACAGAACCCTGTGGGACACCCGGACTGTAACCAAGAATTTCACCTTTCCAATTGCTGTATGATACTTGCCATGTCCGATTTGCAAGCCATGCAGCTATCCATCTTAAGAATAAACCAATACCTAGTTGTTCTAATTTATTGATCAGTGTTTTGTGTATGATGCTGTCAAATGCTGAAGTTAAATCTATATAAATTACATCACAGCACAATTTTATATTCATAGCTGTTATTATATTGTTATAGAACATCGTGCTACAGGTGGTAATAGATCTGTCAAACACCACCCACACCTACACAGCACACACCTAGATATGCGGAGGTCTTCCACATAAACATACCCTAACAAAGAAGACCTCTAAGGCAAAAACACACACGATCTACACAGCCCTCCACACCACATACCACTCATAGTCCACACACCTGTGCCTCACAACCACTAAGGATTCACCATAAACCCAACATATTAGTCATAGGAGACTCCATTGTGAGACACACACATGTGCCTCTCACCAGGCTGGATAAGGAGGAAGTCACGGTTAGTTGTCTGTCAGGTGCCAGAATCTGCTATATTACACATGCACTCAAGTCTCTCGACAACAGGTACTGTTCTGACTCTGTCATAGTCCATGATGGCGTGAATGACTTGAAACGTACCTCTCTGGACTATATGAAGAGAGACATGATTGAGGCCGCTGATTGTGTCCCAGGCAAGTATGTCCCTAGCCTTAAGCAGCATTCTGCCGTCACCCAGAATGATGCCCCAATACAAACAGAAAATGATTGACTTTAACAATTGTCTTAGTTTCTGGTGCCATTCCAGGAGGATCCAGTACCTGGCATCCTGGGAAGATATGAACGACAGACTGTGATGCTTTGCTAGTGATGGCCTGCATCTGTCTCACCTGGGCTTCAGGCTTCTGGCAAAGGCTCTTGCCTCCCCTATAGTGCCTTTTTTTAGGAAAAGTGATGATAAAATTTTCAAAAAAACACAAATTAAAGGTCATGCTGCTAAACGCTAGGAGTCTAAACATGAAACTGCACTCATTGCAAGCATTCCTAACCTTGGAAAATGCTGACATCTGTGCAGTCACAGAAACCTGGTTCAAAGCTGCATAGAGCACCCCAGCCTTACCTGGTTACTCATCCTATCATACATTCAGACCCCAAATTGTGGGCAGTAAAGCCAAAGAAGGTGGAGTTTCAATATACATTAAAGACATATACACCTCCAGGCTGGTCAAGCAGTATGACGCACAGCAGACACTCCAGGTGCAGTTAACCATTGACAAAGACCCCTATTCAAATCATAGCTAGCTATCGGCCCCCAAATCTGACTTAAGATATCCAATCTGCCTAGTTGGACCTGTTCGATTCTATCAAGATTCAACCTTTTACCCTGATCCTGGGTGACTTTAACTTCCCAAATATAGACTTGAAGAACTACTCTTGCCAGAACACAAATGCCCATCGATTCCTTGATTTTGTCAATGCAAATGCCTTGGAACAGCTAGTCGATACCCCCACAAGGGTTGATAATATCTTGGACTTCGTATTAACCAACATGAGTAACTACTGCAGCATCCCTACTGCAGCATCCCTATAGTATCATCCTCCCTGGTAAGATCCGACCACAAAGCAGTCACTTTCGAGTTCACCATCTCCCCCAATTCCCCTCTAGCTAGGATCAGACATAAAAACTTCTCCAAAGCTGATTACAGCCTGCTGAGGGATTGTATAAACAGCTTCACAGCCCCCTCCCCCTCTGTAGGAACTGGCACCAATATCCAGAACTACACCAAAGCACTATACGAGCATTTATATAGATGCATGGAATCAGGAATACCCAACAGGACTGGACTACATCATCCTCCGCAAGGAAGAGTAAACCTGTCTGGTGGACATCTGCAATGAGTAAACTCTATAACAAAAGGGAAAAATTGCTGTCCAAGACCAAAAAGGAGCAGGTCTCCAATTCGAAGCAATGTATCCTTAGCCTGAACAAGCAAATAAGAGCACTAGTGAAATCCTTCAAAGCAAACTTTGAGTAAAAATTGGCCAAATCTACTAGAGACAATCTTAAGGCTTTCTTCACATATGTCTGCAATCTCAAAGGAAGCACCCAGATCTGTTCAGAACTGGTGGTCAAGGACACCACATATACAAATGCCGTAGTTATAGCAAACTTGCTGGCTGACAGATTCAGTAAAAACTTTACCCCTCTGTCTCCCCCATCAGTAAATCAGGACATCCCCAATTCCTATCCATTCCCCTTATATCTAGGGAAGAGGTCATCATTGCTCTCTCAAAGGCAAAAAATACAGCCTCCATGGGACCCGATAACATCCCAGGCTGCATCCTACATGAACTCAGGCAGGAACATGCGGCATCATTAGACACCCTAAACAACCAAAACCTGAGTACTGGCTTCATCCCAGCTGAGTGGAGGACAGCCACTGTCATCCCTTTACACAAAGGTGGAGCGTCCACCGATCTGGGGAATTATAGACCCATCAATCTAACTAGCCTGATCTGCAAGGCCATGGAACCGATTATGATGGATCTCATTAACAAGGACGTTGGCAACCTCCAAACACTTGATCCCCATACAGTTTGGCTTCATCAAGGGGAGGTCATGACGAGGGGAAGACTGTGCACACCGCCTACCTTGAAATGGCCAAACCTTTTGACAGTATTCCCCACTCAGGCATAATAGATAAATTCTCTCAACTAGGCATCAATTCTTACATTACCAGATGGGTAGCAAACTGTCTCACTGATAGAACCCACATAGTCAAAATAAGGGAAGCCACCTCAATCAGTAGACTCATAACAAGGGGCGTATTCCAGGGTTCGGTCTTAGGGCCTCTGTTATTTGGGATATACTTTTCTGAGGTGCAGGCCAGAACCAGTGGGCTATGGCTGACCAAGTCTCCAGATGACTGCAAGCTGAGTGATGTCATTAATTACACTAGTGATGTGGACGTCCTCCAAGAGGGTCTCGCTCAGACAAATGACTGGTGCCAGAAACATGGCCTCAAGCTGAGTACCAAAAAATGCATCATTATCCCCGTTGGGGAGAGTGATGTCCCCACAAATTATCACATTAGTAACAACATCCTAAGTACTTAATCAGTCGTGAGGGATTTGGGCACCCATGTTGATAGCAACCTGACTTTTGACCACCACGTTGCTTCCGTGATACAGAAAGCCTTCTACATGGTCCACCTCATAAGTAAGGGCATCTCATCCAGGGACAAGGAGGCCATAACATCCCTGTCTTCTTCACTTATAAGGCCCATAATTGAGTACAGTGTACCTTTTGGCATGTACCTCACAAAGCACATGCAGCGCCTGGAGAGACCACAGAGGTTCCTCACCAGGAGAATCCAGGGCCTCAAACATCTACCATGCACAGATAGGCTAAAAGCCCTATCCCTCTGCTCAGTTTCATACAGACTGCTCAGAGGTGACCTCTGCCTGGCATACAAGGTGATCATGGACCCCACCTTGATGGGACTACTCCATATCTACAAGTCAAGTTCCACTTGAGTAACCATATGCGCGGCCTCAACCTGATCTGTGACATCAACAGGACTTGTTGCCGAGACAGATTTGTGTCCCAGAGACTCCCTCATCTATAGAATAGACTCCCTGTCCAAATCAAGCAGAGTACCTCTTTACCCCTTTTTAAGCGCAACCTGGATAACTGAATGGTAAACAGAAAATATACCTCTGGGATTCCACCCATGTCCCTGCTGGACAGAGGCATTGGGTGATGATTTGTCTAAACATGGGCTAAACTCTTGGCTAGGCTTACAAGGGCCTCAGGGCCAATAGCCTAGTAACCTCCTATGATCCTGTTTTCAACATATGCATGCTGATATTTGGTTTCAAGTCCGAGCCTATCCAGTTCTGAAAATAACTTCTCCAATATTACCGTCTCCATTATTTTTCCACAGCATGAAAGTAGACTTATGGGTCTGTATGATTTTGAGTTTGTCCTACTCCCCTTTCCCTTAAAGGCAGGTTTAATAAGCGCACGTCTCCAATCTTGAGAAATCTCCCCATGTTTATATGAGTTAGTAAATAATAGATATAATGGTACTGTAAATTCTTGCTCAAGTCAATATCAGCTATAATAGCATAGAATGTAACTTCTGGTGTACTATATGTCTTGTATTATTTTTGTATAATTTCTTGTATAAGTTTTTGTATAATCTCTGCATGTGGAGCTTTCCTCCATGGGCCTCCACTGAAAGGACTTTCCCTGTAAACAAATGTAAAATAAAATAACTAAAATAAATAAATAAGTGTTCTTAGGTCATTATTACTGACTTTGTCTCCTCCTTGTGCTTTGTTTGAATCTAGTTTACGCAGTTCATTTTTAATATAATCTAATTCGATTCCAGTATCTGAACTTACCTGGATGTCACCAGGACAACTAATCACCCGCTTTGTGGATCCAGACTGTTTTGCATAAAATTTTGTAAATATATCTATAATCTGTTATGTCTGAGAATAAATTTTGGAATCTACACACAATTTTTCATTTTGTATGTTTTTACTCCTTCCACAATTTACGCATCTATAAAATGGTTTTCCTATTATGCTCAGTATCTTTATATAAATTTTCTTAATCTTGTTTCACACTATGCTTAATTTGTTCGTCCAGCTTCTTTATTTCGGTTTTCAAAGCTGTAGTTTGACTTCTCTCCATTTCCTATATTTTTTGTCTCTCACCTTAATCAAGTATCTTGTTCTCATGGAAGTATAGCCCCTTGATGTTATATGCCTAGATCCAGATGTTAAACACTCCCAACAGTTTTTCTTTCAAAACTTTCCACATTCCATCTGCAGATTTTCCACTGAACATATCACTCCAGTTAGTTTTACATAGTGACTGTTTTGCTTCCATGTAATCTGTAATTAATCTTCTGTGCATTGGTAGATTTCAGTTTGGCAGAATTATCTAGCAACAAATTAACCTTTATAACCCCCTAATCACTACATATCAACGGTGGTAAGACTTGACTTGAAGTAACAGTAATTTCTTTAGGAACACAAACAGTGACTGGTAGGTTCTTTTACAATCTGAAGCAACTGTGGTTCCTGAACATACGTTATGATCAATTTCCTTCCTAATGTTGTTGAATCAAGATTATTCCAGTCTGTTAATGGTAAATTTACGTTCTCAACTAATATTATTCTTCCCTCCTGTGTTTCATGCAAGAAATGTATGAATTCCTGTAGGTCATCAGCACTTCACTTTGCTGGTCTGTACACTCCAACAGTTGTTATATGTTCCAGGGTTGTCTTTATTGTCACAGTTGCACAGTCTATAGTATTCGTGTTATCACTGAACATGTAATAATCACAGGTCTCATAACTCTCTTTAATCCCCATCACAACACTTCCACCTGTTTTTTTTTTTTTGTTAGAATATCTGTTACAGTAAAACATTTATACCCTTACAGAACTGTTTTCCATTCATTGTTCACTGACCATGTTTCACAAGCAATAACAACATCAGTCTTGAGGGAACATAGCAAGTTTTCCAATTAAAAAAAAACTTTATTAATTAATGCTCCTAGCATTAACAACCATCAGAGATGCATCAGATGTTGCTATCTGTGAACTGTTAAATTTTTGAACTGATAAAAATTCTGCCTAGTGTTCGTCAAATACTGCAAAATATCTGCTGCAAAAATTCTCCTCCCTGATCTTGACAAATGCAAGCCATCTTGTCTAAACATGTGTACCCAAAACTAGGTTTGGATGCTCTACACATTTCCATTTTCTAAAACAAGACATTTTTCCATGTAGGTATTTACCCAAAACATATTTTCATTCACAGTGACTTGACTATCCTTTCTGTATGTGATTTGTGAAAAATATGTCCTAATGCCAATACAAGCTATACTATCTAAGAGGGCTGTAAGTTCCCTTCTAACCATCAGAGTCCTTGCAGATGAGATAATTTGTACTGACATGAATAAAAAGAGAACCATACTTCCAAGGCATGTCTCACATTTTCTATTTTTGCTCCTGGCAAACATAACACTATTCGATGTTCATGATCATCTCAGTAAAATGTAAGCATCAGTTCCTCTAATAATAGAATCTCCAATTACAAGAATATCTTTTCTGACCAGATCTAAAGAATCTTCAGCTTCTAATATAATAATATCTGCTGTATCAATTGTTACAAAGGAATGATCTTCATCACCATTAGTCTTACCAATCCCACTTTTGTGTATTAAATTTGCAAGTATACAATTCTCATCCCTCTGGCTTTGTAAATCCACAGCTTGAGCCATATATGTCAACATCTGTCTTTCTCTTCTTTTTTCTCACAGTAATGTTCTTCAGTGCTTCCATGTTCAGTTTTGATTTTTTTTCCTTTTTACCTGCCCCTTGCCTCTTTTTTTTTTCTACCTTCTGTTTTGGAAAACTGATGCCTTTTTTCTGTAGACTGAAGGTTTTCCAATATGAAAAATGTCATTCCCTATAATTTTTATGGTACATAACAAAGCATTGTCCTTTTCAGTACATATTCTCTTTACTTTACAGACATTTAACAGTTTGTTTTTCTTCCTTGTTATTTGTTGTGAACTTCTTCCTTTCTTTCTTTTTTGTTTCCTTCTAAATACTCTGAATCCTCAGATTGCTGAATACTTGCATCCAGAATTCCAAAGTTGTCAGGGGCATCATATTGTTTCATAGGGGGTGAATGAGCTTTACAGACAAGAGACGCATCATTTCCTAAATATGTTGTATTTGCTCTTTGCTTAACATTATTTATCTCACCAGTTTAGTCATTAATATATGTAACAAAATTTTTTCAAGCCATGCCAATTGCACAAGTGCAATCATCATCCATAAGTCTACATTTACTTCTAATAATGGTAAGTAAATCATCCAACTTTTGAGATGAGGAACACAGATCACCAGTGTTATCAGGCGTTACCTTTAAATAGGCATACTATTTATTACACTGTACAAAATATTTGTGCTTTAGCAAATCATTAATGGCATACTCATTTTAATGAAACCATATTCAGATTCAAACAAAAAAATATATAAAAGAAAAGAGTAATCAAAATCAGTAACCACATTATTCAAACAGAACTTAAATCAACTTCTATGAGAAAAATCACACACGCAATATACAACTAAATACTGAAGTATGTACAGTAAAATTCATGCC
This sequence comes from Protopterus annectens, assembly GCF_019279795.1. Classification (NCBI taxonomy): domain Eukaryota; kingdom Metazoa; phylum Chordata; order Ceratodontiformes; family Protopteridae; genus Protopterus; species Protopterus annectens. Next base: position 1,163,537,445 of record NC_056744.1, read on the forward strand.
CTCAATGTTGAGATGCTAGCAACAACAAAGGTAACCCTCATGGATGGCCGACTGACTGATAAGCCCAACCCACCCACCCCGAGGACGGTCAGTTTCCATGCTTATGGAGGATTCTCCACCATGATAGAGGGCGCTAGTCTGACTGGGGAAGCTTTATGGTTGGCTGATCTAGGGTAAAATGCATTTACAAAGAAGAAATACGTTTCTTCTAATGGAACTGTAACTACAAAACAAAAAGAAATTAAGGAGAATGGGGAAAATTCTGCAGGAAAAAACAGGCAAATAAGGAAGCAGCAGCAGAGAAGTCAAAGAAATGCAAGTCCTCCTCCATCTCTTTTAAAAAGCAGCAGGTCATTCAACAGCTTCCACAGCAGAGGTTTAACAACCAGTCAGTAAACCACCTAAGACTCAACAACATCAATCCATATATCATACAAAGTAAAGCATGCACAGGGGCTCGTGATCATAAGGTCATTTTATAAGTGTATAAGCTGGACTTTCTGGAGAAGGATTCAGACAGCATAATAATGGAAACACCATAATGATTTCTTGTGCTATACTATGAAAAGAGGGAATGTCTGTTGTATTGACAGAAATACCCCCTATTTTATAGCTCCTCCTCCAGTCTTTCAGTTGTAAACAGTGTGCAAGGACTACTCATGTCATTGGTTTTGGCAAAGTGATTGAGAATGCAGTAGAAGAAGAGGAGGATTGCCTCTTCCACTGGGGAAAGTAATTAGTACTATGCAAAAGACATTAAGGGAAAGGAGATACTTTGAGCTACAAACCAGTATTATTGATCAGTTAGGATGCGGAATAATTGCACTAATTGTAGCTGAGTGGTTGGAGGGAGTCATAAGAGGATTGCTGCAACAAGGTAGGTTATAAGAAGGAAACTGGAGGTGGTATTAAAGTACATGGATTGGGGTGAAAAGAAAGGGAATGGGGCGGGAGTAGTGCTAATAGATATTTAGGCACCTTTTTATTTACTGAGTTGGATTCCTGCCCAGATTGCTGCAGGAGATGAACTTCTGTGATTAATGCTTGAACTGAATCCTGGCAGTGTACCAGGTTATAAGAGTGAAGGTGGTGGTATATGGAAGTTTGATCTGTGAGACAATACATTAAATAAAGAATATGAGAACAGGGTGTGTGGGGAAGTAGGAAGTAATAGAACTTTCAGTGGTTAAAGAAGGAGGGTGAATTTTGATGTCCCCATAAATAAGGCAGATAGCTATGAGAAATGGAGTGAAATGGTGTGGACACACAGAAGGGCAAATGTAAAAATGGTAGGGAGGGGGAGGAGGTTGCCAGGAAGAATGCACGTGATGTTGCTGCCCCAGTATTTATACCTAGTTAGACGTCTGCATTTGAGTCTTAAAGAAGATCTGATAAGGAAGCCACAGACAGATATTATGTGTGGAAAGGAGTGAGGGAATGCATTTATAATAGTAGGATGGTGTCAGATTAGAGACTGGCATGGTGCTGGATGCCATGTTTCACAGGCATATGGCAGCTATAAATTTAGGGAAGTGGCCAGAATAAAATGAGCATTGGATTAAGTAGGAGCAAAGATGAGAATGGGAAATGAGTGCTTATATTTCCGAAGGACAGAGATGGAGAGTAAGCACTGGGGAGGTAGAGCAGAATGTGTTAGGATCACTTGGTAAATGCAAGCAAGAGGGTATGGAGAAATCAAAAACATTACAGTAGGAAAGAATGAATTGGGAAGAGTTGGATGAGAAATGAAAGAGATTGAGAAAGTAGAGGATCTAAGACTGTGGAGCAATAAAGGTGAAAAATGGTGGGAGGAAGCAAGATGTATATTTGGACTTAAAGTGAGGGATTGGTTGAAATATTGTAATACAAAGGTAGCCATCTTGATGTTTATGAAGATAAGGAAATCAGGTAAGGGAGGAAAAGGGAAAAGGTTTGTGGCTAGTCTGTTAGTGTGAGAAAAACAAAAAGGTTTGGTAGGTAAATTGTATTGACTAGTGGGGGAGAAGGAGAGAGAGAGCAGAAGCATGTGAAAGGCTAAAAGAGGACCAAAAGGGGCCAAAATTTTAAGACCCCCCCAGGAGAGCTCCCACTCCAGCCTGGGACCTTAACTTTGTATTGGAAAAGCTCACTCTTCCTCCCTTTGAGCCAGCTGCAACAGCAGAGTTAAAATTCCTTTCTTGGAAAACAGCCTTCCTTCTAGCTATCACTTCAGCAAGAAGAGTGTCTGAATTACAGGCCTTCATGGCAGTGGAACCCTTCATTATCTTCCATGCGGACAGGGTTTCCCTCAGGACTAATCCTTCCTTAATGCCCAAGGTGGTGTCTAGTGTGGCCCTAAATCAGTCCATTCATTTGCCTACTTTTTTCCCTAATCCACATAACAAAGGGGAACAAATACTGCACTCTCTGGACATGCACAGATAACTTAGATTCTATTTGAACAGGACTAAGCCTCTCAGAAAATCTGAACAACTGCTAGTTGGCTTTGCTGCAGGGGCAGAGGGGAAGGCCATTTCAAAGCAAACCATTTTCAAATGGATAGCCCATTGCATTCATTTCTGCTACAAGCACCATGGAAAACCTACCCCACAGGGGATAAGATCACATTCCACCAGGGCTGCATCTACCTCTGAGGTATTTGTCAGAGGAGTCCCTACCAGGGACATCCTAGAAGCTGCTACCTGGAGTTCTGTACATACCCTCACCAAGCATTACCACATGCCTATCTTTTCTAAATCCAGAGCTGGATTTGCCACTGCAGTCTTGCAGGGCTTAATAGCTGACCCTAATGCTCTTTAACTTCCTCCTCCCTTTCTTAGCTTTGGGAATCAACCCAAATGTGATGACTGCAACAGTGAAACACGAAGAACATAGTACAGTTGTGTACACTTACCATAAATGTAGATGTTCGAGAGTATTCACTGTTGCAGTCCTGGTTACCCTCCCTCCAGCCCCCTGACTTCTGTTGGCTCTACCTTTCCTTCTTGTTGGTATATTTATTTTTTCTTGTGTATTTGCTTTTTGATGGGGGTGTACCATACCATATAATTGCTTCCTATCGTGGGGGCACCTGACATCTGGGGCAAGAAAAACTGATGTAATGTTGTCGGCTGCATGTTTTATACCCCTGGCGACCTGACGTCAGGGAAGAAGTGACAGCATCCGACGCAGAAATCCGAAGACTCTGGTATTCAGGCCGGCTGAGGGCTACCTGCAAGTAGATGACCCAAATGTGATGAGTGCAACAGTGAATACACTCGAACATCTACATTTACGGTAAGTGTACACAGCTGTACTTTTCATGGACTAATTTTGATGTGTTCATAGGTAGGTATTAAGCTATTGGCCCTAGGGCCTACATAAGCCTATCCAAAAAGGTACCCTGGCTTTCGCCAGCCAAGAAAATTATTTTCCTGTGCCCCTGTCGAGCAGAGCCACAGAAGTGATCCCCAGGGTGAATTTCCGATCTCCCATACAATCATCAAAATTTTTCTTGAAGAGTGCTAATGAAGAGATTTGTTTGATATAGAATAGGTAGTTTGTTCCAGAGTATGGGAAGTCTCTGGGACAGGACTCTATTCCTCCAGCATGTTCTGTTTATTGTGGTGACAAGGTTTAGGTCTGGGTCTGTAGAGCATGTAGCTCGGCGGGATTGGGATTTCTTTAAGTGGAGCATATCCAACAGCTCTGGGTTTGACATAGCTTTATGTGTTAGGCAGAGATCGCCTCTGAGTAGGCGATATGCGACAGAATAAAGCTGGAGGTTTTTGAGACGGTCTGCGTAGGGCATCTGTTTGAGGCCAGTAATCCTCTTTGTGAAGTATTTCTGCATCCTTTCTAGTTGCTGTAGATGTCTTGTGAGGTACATACCAAAAGGGGCGTTCTACTCTATAATGGGTCTAATGAGTGATGAATAGAGGGGAACAATGACCTCCTTTTTCCTGGATGAGAAACCTTTTGTGATGAGGTGTGCCACGTAGAAGGATTTCCTGACTACTGTGGCGATGTGATTATCAAAGGAGAGACTACTGTCCACCTGTGTCTCAAGGTCTCTTATCACACTTTCGGTGTTGATGCAAACATGGGAAGTTTTTCATGATCCTGTGAAAACATTGTTCAGTAAATTGAGTTCTGTACATACAATGATGATAATTTTATTGTGGATGCCTCCCTTATCTTGTCTGGCTGCAGATGTCACCTTTCCTCGTAATGTCTAAAGTTCACATTAGAAATGTTCATATAAATACATCATTCCTTAGTTAAACAGTTATATTTCTTACTTTGTTTCTCTTACCCATATGTGTTTATCATCATCATTTCCCCTAACACCCATTGCTTGCACACGTCCCCTAGCACAACAGTTGTACATTCCAGTTTTGATTTAGTAATATAAGTATGGACAATATTTCATATCTGTTGAAATCTTTTGCAAAATCTCTTCATTATCTCAAGCCCTGTACACAATAGTGTAGGTAGGGCGGGGTGAGAAGTGCAACTGCCCTGGGCAGAAAGTGCTGGGGCACATACCTCTCAACCTGGAAACATTAAAAATCTGGAGAAAGGCCTATGAAAATTGGGTACAACTGGCCAAAAATCTGTATGCTGATTAACATAAAATTTGCATATACAATTAGCCTCCAGTGGAGTTGTGGGATACCAACTTTTAAATGCAAACTGAAGAACAGAAAAAATACGGTCATGAAACACAAAATAAGGAGAAGAACAGTAGTGCTTTATTTATATTAATATTTGAACCTGTGTAAAACTAAAATACAATTTTCTTTTATAAAAATAAAATTAACTGCAGCTGTGCTTCAGCTGTTTTTATTAATATTAAATAATACAAAATATAAACCAGAACAAAACTGTTTGATGTATATTAACTTCTGAACTTTTATAAAACTAAAATACAATTGTGTTGTATAAAAATAAAATTAACTGGTACTAATCTACTATACATATAATCTATGTAAACATTGCAATCAAATGAATTCTTTCTAACAACTACTACTACACTGACTGGTATAAAATTTAAATAAAACCAAATTAAAGTCTGGCTTCTAAATTGGTATAAAATAAAACTAATATAAATACAAATTACAATTTTACTTATTAATTAACTAACTATTGAACTAATGCAAAGTAAACTCAGTCAGAGCTCACAGAGTTAAAATGAAACAATGGCAACCAAGCAAAATAACCAATTCTTTTTAAATACTCAGTCACAGATCATGGAATACTTCTTGCTCTTCACCTCCTTCAGTCATGATGGCCTCTGGCTCTGGGTCTGGTAGTGCTGCCTGGAGGGCACGTTCTCTATTGTAAGCTACAGTTGCGTTTTTTGCAGCTTGCAGAATGGGTGGTGGGACTTCACAGAAAAGCAGTCACTGTCCTCATTCATTTTGATTGCTAGCAGTGAGTTAAGTATTTTGACATGTAATGACTGTCTCAGCTCTGTTTTAACTTCTCTCACCATGCTGAATGCTCGCTCAGGTTCACTATTCGAATGTGGCAAACAAAACAGTATTAATATGAGTTGCTTAGAGATAGGTATGCATTCTGCTTCAGGGCTTTGTAGGACTGTTGACCAGTTCTTGAGGAAACGTGTCTGTTTCAGACTCCCGTTTGTGGTGTTGCTATGGCAGCTTGAAGTTAATAACTTGGTATATGCCAAGCTCAACCTTAAGTCAACTAAGCTCTTGCCATGACTTGCAAACTCCTAGACAAGTTGCAGTGTTCATTACAACTTCAAAGTCAAGATTTAGTTTCAAAGAAGGGTTCAATAAACTGCCAATATTTTGCAGTATGACATCACCAACAGGTAGATGCTTTCTCATTTTCAGAAAGACTGCAACATGAAATGCTTTTACTTTCTTATAGAAGGTGTGCTCAGTTGCAATACCAACAATATCACCACCATTTTCATGCAGATATTGCTCAACATCAGGTCCAACATGAAGGTGTCGCTACTGCAAAATATTATTGTCATCCTCAAAAAAAGAATTACTGGTGGTACTGATATTACTAGAAATTCTACAGCAACACATGGCTTCAATAACCTGGTTGCATACTCCTGTAGAGGATTTGTGATATCATTGTACAGAGTTAAAAGTTGACTGCTTCTGGCCTGCAATTGCACATTGAACTTAAGGAGAGACTCCATAGCATACTTCAGTAAAAGGAATATCAGTTTTACCTGATGACTATTCCGCCATTCTGTTATGAAGTCTATTCTGTGTGACCAGGGCTCATACAATTGAAGTATGATAAAAGCGCAGGCCACAGGTATAGTATTCACTTTACAACTTTATGAAGACTCAGCTAATGCATGGGGGGGTATGTCGGATATATTCAATGTCAACGAATAATGCAAATTCGTTTAGCTTCTGTTGCCTCTGTGCACTCTGTGAAAAGTGATTATAAATATCTGATATTATGTCTTCTACATGTGATTTCATTGCTTTCAAACTTGATTTGATGCAAAGGTCTGCTACATGGCACAGGCAGCCCATACTGGAGAGATCAGGACTGACCGTCTTTAATCATGACAGTACAGAATTATATTTACCAACCATGACTGCAGCATCATCTGATGAGTCTGCAGCAATATTATTTGTTGGAATATTGAATTTGTGAAGACTTTCCATAAGGCAGTTGTATATCGCTTCACCTGTACTTGCCACACAAATGGGAATGTCTAAGAACCGAACAATATTCTTTGCCTGGTTAAAAAATCCAACCAAAATCCCAAGGAGTTTATTATCCCCCATATTAGTGCTCTGATCTGAATAAATGCAGTAAGGCTGCTTCCGACAAACTGCTGCTGCATCCTCCTGATATTTTGGACCATGACATCAGGTGTAATGCATGCAGACTTAGTGGCCCCACAGCTCATCTTCTTCAACACTTCAGGATCACTGAAGTGTTTTTTCATGTATTTCAGTAGATTGGGCTGCAGCACTAAAGAGTAGGTTGTGCTCTGCAAGTAAGGCAGCAAATCTCACTTCAGCTGTTAATACTTTCTGAGCTGTACTTGCTTGTCCGGCTTGGGTGGCCAACGTGTGTTACTTTCCTTCCAGATGTGACCTGCTTTGCATTTGTCTTGTGTTTCTCTGTATCCATGTGCCTGTGCATGTCATGGCATCCTCCATGGCCAATACTAATGTTACAGTGACATACTTTACAGAAGTTATACCCTAGCCCAAGCTTGTTCTCACTTAGCGAATCAAATGACATCTTCCAAGCTGCTTGGCATGTAGACAGTCTTCTTTTTTTGTCAACATGACCTGTTAAATAAACACAAAAACCTCCTCTAAGCACGCAGACATCGATTAGTTTGCAAATTATTTTACTACTACTAGTAAAGAAATATTTGACTGAGAGAACACCTAATACCTTTCCCTTCTTTAGGCATCTCTGCCTCTGATTGCTCTGCATGGGTGATCACTGGGTCCTCAATTGCACCTCTTGTGGTTGGTACTGCTACTACTGCAGGTGCAGCTTGAAATGAAGATATTCTTTTTTCCTTGACCCTGACCTATTTGCAAAATGAAAGAAAACACTACTTAATCCCCTCTAAGTATGACAACAGAAATTATGCTGAAAGTCACATTATATTACTAACAGAGGTATTACTGAGAACAAGTCTCACCTTTTTCACCTTCAGCCATCTCTATTTATCCAGGTTGTCCCTTAGCCTGTTTGATGGAGGTTGTCGTGCTTTTTTATTTTGCAATACTTGTTGAACCTTGTGCTACAGGTGCAGTTGTTACAGGTGTGGCAGAAGTACTTTGTGAACTCCTGTAAAATCAAAACATGGTGGTATCATTCAGCAACCGGTCAGTGTAAGACAGAGAGACACGAAACAGTTTAGGTGAGCTAGCTGGCTTGGGGGGTATGGTGAGAATGATTTATGTTACAGAAACTGAGGGTTTTGTCATCGTTACTCTTCAATCAAGTTCATTAAATAGACAGGGTTTATGAAAACACCGCTAGTCACTCAGATAAGCACCGCGACAAAGTACACACACACCCCTATTGTAGCATTTACATGAATGATTTATATAATTAATATGTTCTTCATAACTGAGAAAGACAGCTGTATATGCTTGGTAGGCACAGTGTGAAACAGAAACAAAACAGAGAAACCTGAATTATGCTTACAAAAACACTGACAGCTAACATATACACAAGACATGTTCCATCACCACCTGTTCTACTTTTCTTTTAATTATAATGTGATAGTGTTAGTGTATGTGCTTTGTAAAAAGCAGAAGACAGTTACTCTACAGTGTGCATACAATCCACAATTATCCTGAAAATGAGATGTGTATTCTTTTCTTAACACATTACGGACTGCACACATCCAGTCAAACTACCCAGTTAACAAAAATCACAGTAGCTAGTGAATCTTTAACTGCTGCTTTCCAGATCTTTAGCAAACATGTACAATGTATAACATGCTTCCCAAGATAACAGACTTGTATTGTCAAAGCTCAATATCTGTGAAACCCTGTCTTCCCATATGCTGTTACTTATGGGATCTGTAAACCTGTCACAAAGTTCTCTGTTGTGATTTAACACCTTCATCCAATTTTTAAAGAACAGAGTGGAGGAGGGAGCCAAGACTAATTGAAGCAGCACAGCACAGGTCTTTTTACGACCCAGGCCTCTCTTCATTCCCCAGTCCTCCTCCAGCTAGCCTGCTTAGACAACTCTCTCCGTAATTGCTCACCACCACAAAAGTACAGATTACAGGCTGTAAGCTGGTGAATTGCTTTCAAGAACAAAAACAAGTGGAGACAGCATATCTCCCAATCAGTTAGCACAACAGTCAGCAGTTAGTGATAAAGCCAAAAATGTAAGGGGTGGGGTGTGTAGAGGCCAGAAGCCAAGGAGATAGTTTAATTTAATAAATACTGCCTTTATGAAGTTGGTACAATAACGCACTTTGCAGTATAGTACTTTTTCTGAAGCATATGAAGTCTGACACTAAAAGCACCTGTCATTACTTTGCTTACTGACTTAGTACAGTCCTCAGTCTGCCAGGAAATGTACATTTTACAAGACAAAGCACCTTTCGGACTATTAAGTGTATACTTCTAGGACAGCAAGCCCTATGCTGGGTAAAGGTACACAATACATACACAAACTGACATTACACCATATCGTAACACAAGCTCAATATTATATTATTAGCAACCACAGCATACCCATTCTGTGGGTAAAATATGAAACTATTACTATCAGCTTACTAACAATTTCAGCTACAAAGCTCACTGGATGGTTAAAATCTTTTACTTTATACTTGCAAAAAAGTTATTTTGTTGACTTAATATAATTCAGTATTACTTTCCATTAATATATTTATAAAGACTTGTACGGTGGGGTGCCTGGCTCAGTAACAAATATTAGCCATTTGGTCTGGGCTATCACATTTGATACAATACCCCACTCCAGCATTATAGATAAGCTCACCAGCTTAAATATAAACCCCTATGTCACTAGATGGGTTGCAAACTGGCTCAAGGACAGAACCCACATGGTTAGAATTGCTGGAGCCATGTCAGACTCCAAACCAGTTACAAGTGGCGTCCCACAAGGCTCAGTCCTGGGACCTCTCTTGTTCGGTATATATTTCTCGGAGGTACAGGCCAAGACGGAAGGACTGTTGCTGACTAAGTTCACAGATGACTGCAAACTGGGCACCATAATCGACTCTCCAGCCGACACAAGCATCCTCCAAAAGGGCCTCATAGAAACAGACAACTGGTGCCAGAGCCATGGCCTCAAGCTAAACGCCAAAAAGTGTATAGTCATTCCCTTTGGCAAAAACAAAGTGCCCACAAATTACCACATAGGTGGTAATCCATTAAGTACAGAAGAAGTAATTAGGGACCTGGGGACCCAAGTTGATAGCAATCTCTCATTTGACAACCATGTGGCCAAAGTGGTTAGAAAAACATTTTATATAGCCCACCTAATCATGAAGGGATTCACATCTAGCTCAGGGGAGGTCATCGTGCCTCTTTACTCATCCCTCATCAGGCCCATAATTGAGTACAATGCCCCTTTCAGGATGTACCTTACCAGACACCTGCAGCAACTGGAAAGACCCCAAAAGTACCTTACCAAGAGGATCATAGGGCTGAAACAGATGCCATATGCTGTCCGGTTAAAGAAACTCCAGCTCTACTCAGTGGCATACCGCCTGCTCAGAGGCGATCTGTGCCTGACGTATAAAGCCATGTCCAACCCGGAATTAATGGACATGCTGCACCTCAGAAAATCCAAATCCCATCGAGCTACGTGCTCGAGAGACTTGAACCTCAGCACTGAAATAAATAGGACATGCTGGGGGGACAGATTCATAACCCAGAGGCTCCCTTCATTCTGGAATAAAATCCCAGTCCAGGTTAGGCAGAATCCCTCATTGACTCTCTTCAAGAGGAATCTTGATGAGTGGATGGGAGATCATAGGTTTACCCCGGGTATCACTTCTGTGTCACTGTTAGACAGAGGCACAGTATACTAACCTCGAAAAAGGGCATAGCAAAATTAATTTAAAATGGGTGGCGAAAGCCAAACACACTCTGGCTAGGCTTATAAATGCCCTAGGGCAGATAGCCTAGTATGAACCTATGAACCTATGAACGTGTTCTTAGCTCTATGTAATAATACAGTTTTAAAAGTCATCTTGAAAGCGAACTGTGAAGACTGGTAGAGATGGGTGAAGGCTGCCAGCCTAGCCAAATAGAATTTGATACATATTTCTGGCATTTGTAAATATAAATGTAAACTACAGGCTTGCGTCTTAAATGTAAAGAAATGCTGTTTCAACAATGTAGCAACATTGTCATCTGCTGTAAGGAAAACTAAGCCAAACATTTCAAATGTTCTTTGAAATTAAAATTATGTTTTGTATGTTCTTTGATCTCCAGAGCTCGGAGCCATTTGGTCTGGGCTATCACATTCTTTCTATTGTTTTAAATTAAGGAATAATTACTAGAGTGTACATGTGAAATGTCTTTTATTGTTGTAGTTTCCTGAGCAGGTGTTAGATTGTTAAATAATGTAGCCTGTTGGCCTGGGAACTCCAGACTAAGTGCCAAAATGATGTAATGTGTATACTGGGAAAACCTAAGTGTCAAAATGATGTAATCTGGGAGGGCCGAGCAGAAATGTTTGTTAGTGATTTTAAAAACTATTGCTCCGAGAGAGACTGTAAGCATTTTGATCTTGGACATCTAACTCAGCACTGCCTGTTATCTTATGGAAGTTATCTTAGAAGTGTGTTTTCTTGTAGAAATAGCAAAGACTATAAAGATTAGACTAAGTGTTTTTCTGGTATGTCACAACTGTACTGCTGAGTTATTTTAAGTTTCTGTGTGATCTCTGAACTCTTGAATAGCACTGTGGTGTTGTAGTATTGTCTTGCGTTTTTAGCATTTATTATTAAATATTTTAAACCCTTTTCAACTGTGGCTGGTTTATGTAGAGATAAACTTCGGAAAAAAGAAGCCAAAGGATCGGTGCACCTTGAATCAAGAATTGAATATAACCAGATGGAGCAAATACGCTGAAAACACGTCCGTTTATTTAAGCCACACAGACATAGCTTTTCGTGCCCTCGTGGATGAGAGTTAGTCCATGCTTGCAAGTGAGATACACATGTCTTTGGATTTACTATATTTTGGCAGAGGAGTATTGCACTCCATCAGGAGAAAGTGTTGACATCATGTGATTTTACGTGTAGTATTTTAAACACACCACGTCAGTGGTGAGAGATTTTAATTTTCTGAAGAAGTTGGTGAGGAGTCACCAACGAAAAGCTATATCTGTGTGGCTTAAATAAATGGACGTGTTTTCAGCGTATTTGCTCCATCTGGTTTCATTCAGTTCTTGATTCAAGGTGCACCGATCTTTTGGCTTCTTTTTTCCGAAGTTTGTTTGCTTTTTTACGAGTTGCAGAGTTATGTAGAGATAAGTTAAACTCTAGAGTACAGTGCATATTTATAGTATTTACTGTCTAAGCCACTCCTATAACTTTAGCCCTTGGCTATACTACCAAATGGATAATAATATTGCGCAGTAATAATTGGACACCCTTTTAATGGCCTTTGGGTAGCTGATAATTATTAGCTGGTAGTGGAAGTAATTACTACTGTATAGTCTGGGTAAAGGGGCACAGCTACAGAATCTGTGTCAGCCTTTCCCAGGAGTGTCTGTGAAGTTGTATAAATACTTATCTCAAAGTGTGTGATTGTCAGCTACTTGGGCAGAGACACGAAGCACTGGTTGGACAGAGAGGGTACTGGAGGTTAGCTTACCAGCTAGGCTGAGATCTGGACCCTATAGCTGTGGCAGTGGGGAGTCTTATTGGGGACCTGGGGAGCAAGGGAGCAACCAGCCCTAGAGTGACTGATCTGTGTGTGCACTTAAGGGAAATTGTACTTTACTGTGTGTATTTGTTATCCTTTCCTCATATATGAGACGCCCCCTCTGGTGTTAGTGGTGAGGATTAAGGCTCCTTGATTGCTGGGCCAGGGCACAGGTGTCACACTAACATTACATTACAGTTTCTTATTCATTATGCTATGCTATTAATCGCCACCCACCACCCCGTGATAGTCTGTGAGATATGAGAAATACAAAATTATGCATTGCATCAAAAGTCATTAATGGGTGAACTGAAATTAAAATCGAAGAAGGCACAAATACAGCTCCATAGAATTAATCACTAATGGGTAAACTGAAATTAAAATCAACAGAAGGCACAAATACAGCTCCATAGCATTAATTATTTAGTTATATGACTGCAGATGTTATGGCCATACTTCTTAATCTCTTAGAGCAAGAAAGCTGGACAAAGCCACAAATAATGGGGAAGGTGGAACTAAGCAAAGGCACAGAAATAGTGACACTGTCTAAAAATACTGCTCTTCCAAATTTAGACTGTGAACAGAATAACAGATTTTGCATAGCATGAATTTTCTGAAGGGTGAAGTTTGAAAATAAAATGTAATGTCTGTTGCCTGCCATTATTTTGTGACTTCAGTCCTCAAAGATCTGCCAGTGATTTGCCTGAAAGCTACAATTTTATGAGAACCGGATCCATAGCAAAAAGCCAAAAGCATAATTCCCGTTAGTAGTTTCAAGATTGTACAAGCACCAGAATGAAACATTTCCCCTAGTCATCCATAACCCTTCAAGAGTTTCAAGTATGTACAAGCAAGTAGCAAAATGAAACATTTCCCCCAGACCCCCACTAATCCCTTCAGCAGTGCACATGTGGGCGGTCAAATTTTCACAACAAATGCAAATAAATAAATTTTTACAACAAATGGCCTGTTTTACAAAGAAAGCGGAGAAACTAATAGTCAGCATTCTACTAATGAAACTGCAGCCTTCATATCACTATTTAGGCATATAACATTCCGTCATTAAAACATCTTATTTAAATCTGATACCATGAAAACATTCACCAAGTTATCCACATGCAGATCAATAACCTTTCTCAAAAATAGTTGAGAGTTATTTATAGCCTGTCTTGTCATCAGTGATTAACCAAGCATGTCCAGCTAAAGAAAAACAAGAAAAATGAAAAGCTGGGGAACAAAGACAGAAAGGAACAACAGAAAACATGGTTTAAAACACTTCTCCAGGAAGAATGGGTTCATAACCTGTTTCAAAAACTGACAGGCAGTCAGTTATCAATGAAATAAACAATAGCTAATCAGCAAAACAAAGGGAATAAGTCAGTCCTCAATGACTTGCCAGAAAACCACAGATTTTATGAGGAACAGACCAAAAATAAGAGAAACAAATCTGGACATTCTGCAAAATTCTGGAGAGTCCAGGGGTATGCCACCCAAAGCTCTCAACTTTCCATCTCTGAAATGAGGAACGCTGCCTGTAATAATGTGGAACAAATGGACAAAATGGGAAACACTAACAGCTTACAAATGAGAAAGCTCACAGAATGGTTCAAATGTGTTACTGTTTTACTTATAATAAGTTATTTTGATGGATTAATATGATTTAGTTCTTTTGCCACAGATATCACGTAACAAAATTCAAACACTGAATGTATGACAGACACTTTGAATGTGGGAACTTTAAGGAACATTAACTTTTTAAGACCTAAAATAAGGAGTATTTCTCATAATGAGGTACACTTAAAAGGTATGGCCCACTGCTGACACCTGTAATCACATACACCACTGGATCTGTATGGCCAAATCATTCCTTTGCGAAAGGCATCCTTCATTGTATTAGTTGTACATGTTGCAATACTATAATTAACTCACTATGTGCCTGCATGCTGTTCTAGACCTTGATGTATTGTTGCAATTGTAATTGTGGTGTTTAGTTTCTGACCGTAGGAGATTATCTTCCTAGTTTTCACCATAAAAAGGGGCTTAGTCTGGTTGGCTCCCCACATACCAAACACAGAGGATCAAACATATAAACAATTAATCATTTATTCTGTATGTGGATAATTTGGTGAATGTTTTCATGGTATCAGATTTAAATAAGATGTATTAATGATGGAATGTTATATAACCTTTTTTAACTTCACTTTCCTTGGTATTTTAAATTCTGTGGCACCCCTTAGAACAGTCCGCATAAAGTCTAACATAGCCCCATGGCTAACCATAAACACACGTGCACTACTAAAAAATAAAGACAGAGCATGGAAAATTTGGACTAAACATCAACCAGACCTCCAGAAATATAAAGAACTTAGAAATCTTGCCAAAAGTCACATAAAGAAAAACTTCTATAATAATCCGTCTTCTACCTTTAAATCCAACCCTAAAAAGTTCTGGCACTCTGTAAATCAAATACTACACCCAGGTACACAAGCCTCCCCTAACCCTCATCCTGACAAAATACATGAGGAAACTGTCTCCATATTTAACAACTACTTTATAGACTCAATATCCAAATCACTAAATCAAGACACAAACCATCCCACCAACAATAATAGACCTAATAGCTCAAACTCTTCCATCAGTAGTAACCCTACCACTACCTTCTCCCTCAAACCTGTCTCCACTAACTTTATTAAAACTCTACTATCTAAATTAAAAGCTTGCTCCACATCCGTAGACAACATTCCCTTCACATTCGTTTAGGTTGCTGCTGATATTCTTGCTTTCCCAGTTTCTATTCTAATAAACTGCTTTATTACGGAATCCACAGTCCCTTCCATCTGGAAGCAATTTTACACCCTTCCAATACACAAAGGCGGAAACTCTACAGATATAACTAATTTTAGACCCATAGCCATACTCTCACCACTCTCCAAAATTCTGGAAAAATGTATACACAATCAAGTCTTACACTACCTTCTGCAAGAAAATCTACTCACGCCTACCCAACATGGCTTTCGTCCCATGCACAGCACTACAACAGCTCTCCTGTCTTTCCTAAACTCTGTATCACTAGCTAGGGACAGTAACAAACATATTTCCTGTCTCTTCATTCACCTCTCTAAAGCCTTTGATACAGTCTCTCATAAACTTCTTCTCCTTAAACTAGCAAACTTACACTTCTCTCCATCCACCATATCTTGGTTTAACAGCTCTCTCTCTGATAGACTCCAATCAGTCAAATGGCTCTCAGCTTTCTCCCCTCTTCTTCCTGTTAAACGGGTGTTCCACAAGGCTTCATCCTTGGGCCCCTTCTTTTTAACATTTTTTTATTTTTTTTATTTTACATTTGTTGACCGGGCTAGTCTAGCTGGATATATGTCCATTTTCAGTAGAGGCCCGGGGAGAAAAGCTCCACAGCAGCTGGATGCAACTAATATACATGAGTAACTATAGACATAAGGGGATACTAATCAACAATTGGTTATACATAGTAACAAAAAAACCCCTACGAGTTAGGCTTATTTACATTACATAACAAAAAGAAACAGCAATGAGGGAAGGACATATAACTAGGTATATAGAATAATAGGTACAAGACAAAATAGACACTTTTGACAACAGAGTTAAAAGCAGAAAACTTGGTAAACAAGAAAGGTTAGTTGTGACATAAAGAGTTTCATCTTTACCAACCTTCTCTACTCTTCCTGTCCTGGATCCTTACTGAAACAATACGCAGATGATTCTACACTTATCACTATTGCTGAATCACCAGCTTAACTAAAATCAGACACACAGTCCTCTTTTTAACTCTAAAAAATTGGCTATCCGAAAACCAACTTATCCTTAATCCAAAGAAAACCAAATTACTACTCTTTCTCCCTTAAAACCTTAACCACATAAAGTCTTCCTTCTCCATACTGTCACAAAATACTGCTCAAATGTAGGTGGACACCAGTACAAAACTCTTAGGTGTTACTATTGATGATAGACTAACCTTTGATTTACACGTCAATAATTGTATCTGAAAAACCCATTTCAAGCTAGGTCTCCTCTATAGAAACAAAAAATATCTTACCAAAACAGCAAAACTAACTCTTTCAAATGCCTACCTCTTACCCACTTTACTTTATAGCTCCTAAATTCTCACCAGCCTCAACACTGGACTACTAAACAAGTTAGAAACAACTTATAACAGGATTGCCAGATTTGCTGCCCAAAATTCTTACAAATCCCATCACTGTCTCACTAAAAGAACTAAACTAGCTAGAATTACCTAACCTGCTTCAGTATAATCAGTTTCTGATTATTCATTCCATTCTCTACAAATCCTCTTTCTGTCCAGCTATCTCATCTCTACTCTCTCATTACCTATTCATAGGATTACTCCGCAGTTCTGAACAAGGCCTACTAAAAATCTACAAACCAAGGACCAAAATGGGTCACCTAGTCTATAGCTTTAACCCTTCCAAGGCCTGGAATAGCCTACCACTAGATATAAGATCCCTTGAACATCCCAATCAACTCAAAACTGCTACAAAAAAATACCTTCATGAAAAATGGACTTGCCAATATAATTATCCCCTGTAAACACTCCCCTATAACCTTCTACTTCTCTTTTCTCTTCCTTCCCTTCAATAAACAAACATACTACTTTATCTTCTCCTCTTGGTACATCACTGTACAAACATAACTAGTAAAATATTTTAGCTATTAACTATTGCACTATTATGTATCCCTCTGGTGAATATATTTCTATGTATTTCACTTGCCACAGTTTAATGTATGACGCTTGTAATGCAATAATGTGTGGTACTGACAAATGTAATGTGTGGCACTGTAATGCAGTAATCTGTGGTACTGATGAATGTATTTCTATATGTATTTAATATGTAAAATTTCTATTTTCTGTTGGAGCTTTTCTCCTCGGGCCTCTGCTGAAAATGGGCATTTGTAGCCCAGTCGGACAAACCCGGTCAACAAATATAAAATAAATAAATAAATAGTCTCCCAGTTTATGCTAAAACACACACACACACACAAGCACACATTACCGAATTACAGGAAGAACTCCAATTACAAAGTGTACAGTAGTTCATTTATCTGAAATCAGGGACTAAGTGCCTACTCTTGCCACAGAAAAGATGGAAAATTAAGATCGGTGTATTTTCATGTAGAAGATGTGTGAATGAAAATGTTCCAATGGCATCAGCGCTACATCCCCGATCGATAAGGTAAAATAGTACACCCTATACAGTTAGACATACATGAATGCGTATAGGCCCGCACACATGCTCTTACACGCAGGCTAATGAAATGAATCATGACTCAGTTCATTTTCTTTTTATCTTTATTTTACCTGGAGGTGGAGGAGGAGCCGGGGGAAGAAGTTGAAGTAATATATTTTCTCATGACCTCACCTGTCTGACTCTCTGAGTCTGACGACTGCTGCTGCATAAAACATGAGCACTATAGTGCTCCTTATAGGCAAGGTATAAGCTTTAAATGCTTTCCTACAGTTTAAAAGAAATTATAAATAACAAAGTCCAAATGGCAAGAGCAAAACAAGGCAGGTATCCCAGAATAACATATAGGTGTCCTCGATACTTCAGTAGTCCACAGTATATAAACAGATAACCAGTACTGCAACTAATTCAGTATAAAAATTGTATAATTTATTTTTCACAAACAGGTTAGCGCTTTCACCAGATGGCTTCATCAGACCTACTAAAACATTTCACTCATCAGTTTAAATACAAAAAATGGTGGGGAAAAAGCCATTCTTAAAGTGAAAGGATCAATTATTACTTCCAACCCATATAAAATCAATTCTTCAAATATATACAATAAAACAATAATCAATATAAAAACATTCATATATACCTAATATTTAATACACTCAAAACATAAATCATACTCAATTCATAAATAACATATCTAAAATGTATATGCATGTCTAACGGATATGTACATACATATTAACATAGATATATATTTCAATAAAAAAAAATAAATAAATAAAAATAATAACAATTCATGTTACATCCTAAAATGAAGCCTATAATATGTAATGTAAATAGGAGAACTATAAATAGTGATCTATGATATTAAACTGAATAAATACATATCTAAACTATACCTAAGCCTTTAGTTTCCTCATTTTGAGGAAAGGTTGAATGGGGACCTTACCATTTAATCCAGGGCTTATATCAGACCTGAATCTCATGATCCAATTGGTTTCCCTCGCTTCTGTAAAAGTCTTAATGTCCCCTCCTCTAATACTCCTAAATATATTCTCCACTATTTTAAACCTAAAACTATGTCCCTCTCCTCTCTCTGTGACATGTTTTGCTAGGGCATTGGTCATAGATCTAATCCTGATATGGTACATGTGCTCACGCATCCTATCCCTCAG
>NC_056744.1:1164179236-1164349236 GCF_019279795.1 Protopterus annectens
GGCCAACCCCATTTGCGGAAGATCTGCTTCGCAACTGATGGATTGAGAGACCACTCGTACGGAGTGAGAATCACTCTGCTCAGTTTGTCTGCCAAAATGTTGGACCGACCCGGAATGTGCATTGCTACCAGAAAACGGTTGGTGGATATCGCCCATTCCCACACTCTCATAGCCTCCTGGCAAAGGGGGTAGGACCTGGTTCCTCCTTGCTTGTTTATGTACCAGACAACCGACATGTTGTCCGTCTGGATTGCAATAGTCCCCAGAGGTAGAAGGTCGTGGAGAGCTTGCAACGCTAGAAACACCGCCCTCATCTCTAGGACATTGATATGCAAAGTGGTCTCCAGGGGAGTCCAGGTGCCTTGGACGGTTTTGCCCGAACAATGCCCCCCCCCCCCCGAAACGACAAGCTGTTCAGCCTGTCCGCAGTTAGCATAGCTCGAGAGATGCGGGTATCTCACTTGGCCCCTATGAACTCCAGGACCTGTACGGGGCAAAGAGAGGATTTCTGGAGGTTTACCGAGATGCCTAAGCTCTGGGCAAGGGTCAGAGCATAATCTCTTGCCACGCAGAGCTGATGCCTGTTGGTGGCGGTAAGGAGCCAGTCGTCTAGGTACGGGAAGACCTGAATGCCCTGAAGTCTCAGGTGGGCTGCAACCACTGCCATGACCTTGGTGAACACCCTGGGGGCTGAGGTGAGGCCGAACGGGAGAACCCTGAACTGGTAATGACTGGCTCCTAGCCGGAAGCGGAGAAACCTTCTGGATCCTCTGTCCATCAAAATGTGGTAGTACGCATCCTTGAGGTCTATAGAGCACATCCAGTCATTCTGCTGCAGAAGGGGGAGAATAGATTGGAGGGTGACCATCCGAAATTTTTCTTTGGGAATGAACAGGTTCAAAGCGGAGAGGTCTAGAATGGGTCTTAGGTCTCCCGTCTTTTTTGGCACTAAAAAGAACCTGGAGTAATAACCCAATCCAGACTGGTCTGGGGGGATGGGCTGGATGGCTCTTTTTTCTAGCAACTTCAGGACTTCTGAAGCTGCTGCCTCCCTTCAATGGGGTGGAACATCGGGGAGGCGTCTGGTCGAGGGAGGGTGGTTTATGAAGGGGATGGTATAACCTCTGGATATGATGCAGAGCACCCATCGATCTGTCGTAATGGACTCCCAGTTTGACAGGTGCTCCAACAACCGCCCCCCGACTGCCTCCAGAGAGGGACAGCCGGGTAAGCCCTCAGGGCTGCTGTGCGGGTCTATCCGGGAAGGGTTCCCTGGACCCGAAGTTACGCGGTCCCCCTCTGCCTCTGGGCCGGCGTCCTCCTTGTCCTCCTCTGCCTCTAGAGGACGAGGGGTCCAAAGCTGGATGGGATTGCTGGGAATTACGGAACCACAGCTTCTTTTGTCCCCTCTGATTCCTAGAAAAGGATCGTTGGGGATTAGAGAAGCGGACCCCGATGGCAGACAGCGTCTTCCCATCCTTCTCGCTTTGGACCAGCATCTCGCGAACGGTCTTGCCGGAGAGCGAAGATCCGTCAAAGGGTGCATTTGCGAAGAACGCCTTGAAGGGATCCACGAAATTGCAAAGACGGAGCCAGGAGTGACGTCGCAAGACGACCCCGGCACCGCTGGCCCTAGCGGCTCCCTCCGTGGCATGGGAGAGTAGACGTATGGACGTGTTAGAGATGGATTTCAGAGTGGCCATATGAGTCGAGAAAAATCTTTTGTCCTCGACAGACATGGACTCCGGGGGGGCTGCAGCATATTCCTTAATTAAGTCTCGTTGCAGCCTAATGGTATGTGCCATATAGTTCAGCGCCCTTATAGAAAAGGTCGCTGAACTAAACATCCGCTTCCAAATGCGGTCCAGTGCCCGAGATTCCTTATCTGGCGGGTGAACCGAAGAACTCTCGTGCGAGAGTTCTCTCTTGGTGGCAGCCGCCACCAACATGGCATCCACGGGGGTTCCCTTGGCCCAAGACTGTCTATCCACTGGGGGGCTAAGGATCTTGTCGGGTCGCTTCGGGATAGGCTCCACGGTGTCGAGCTCCTTCCACGCCCTGGTAGTAATTAGGTCTACCAGGGGGTCAGCCGGAGGGGACACCCAGGAGGTAGAAGGGCCTGCCTCAAATGCATCCAGGAACACGGATTCATCCGCAGAAGGTTTTTGGGCAGACCACCCCCCTCTAATACGCAACATTTCCATGATGTCTCCGAAGGAGACATCCTCGGGGGTGACCTTGGGGAACCTTCCCCTTCATCTAAATCCGTGTCAGTTGTAACGGACTCGGGGGAGTCCAGGTGCCTCCTCTTGCACCGACGTTTACGAGGGACCTCCTCGGTGGGACTGTCCGAAGAGGGCTCGTCAACGGGGTCCTGTTCCTCCAAGGGAACCAACTGGAGGGCTTGAGCAGGCTGTCCCGATGGTCGGATGATGGAGGATAGACCCACATGCAGCGGGGGTACGGGAGGATCCGACGCCCGAACCGGGGACCTGGAGGTCCTCGACAGTACCCTCTCCACAACCTCAAAAGCCGAAGGAGAGCTACTCTCGCCAGGCTCCGAGAGCAATCTCCTCGGCTCTGAGGTAGGGATCGGGGTCGGAGCCGATGCAGCTGGAGCCGAAAGAAAGGTGTGCTCCGAACCCAACGGAGCCGAAGACACACCAGCTTCCTCGGATCTGATGCTCAGCCCTCGGCCCCGAGAGCTCGGATCCGACAGACTCGAAGGCACAGTCGGCGAAGTGACCAGAGCTATCGGCGCCGACGAATCCCCGATTCCAAAAGGGCCCGGATCCGATAACTCCGAGACCCAGAAATGGGTCGGAGAAGGAGTAATTGGAGCAAACATGGGGGCCGCGCTCCCCCCCAGAGGGGGGGGGGAGGCAAGAGCACCCCCATCTGCATCTGGGTCTGGATGAATCGGCGCATCATCCGATCCATATCCGCTTCAGTGAGGCTTCTACTTGATCTTGAAGAAGTTGTCGAGGCGGGCCAGGAGGGCCGCCTCGACGACCTCGAGGGAGACCGATCCTCCTCCTCCGGCGAAAAACGAGGTGAACGGAGCAGAGGGGGAGGATCCGGAGACCCTCGAGGGAGACCTAGCCAGTTTAGATGGTGGGGCTGAGGGTTGAGTCTCAGCCCGCCTTTTGTGGGACTTATGTCCCTTGTCCTTATGCCTTTTCTCCACCGTAGTGGAGGTACCTGAATCTCCCGAACTCACAGCCAAAGAGGGAGGTTGAGTCCCAGGTTGAGGCGGGGGCACAGAAGGTGCGAGGGCTGCCGAGACAGCCTGTGCCTGAGAGGGGGAGAAGGAAGGAGCCGATTCCTGAGGCAACAAGCTCGCCAGGATCAGCTTGTTCTTCCTGTCCCTGAGAGCTCGAGGATTAAAGGCCACGCAGATTGTGCAGGCCGATGACAAGTGGGACGCCCCCAAGCATAAAACGCACTGAGTGTGGCCATCTGCCGGCGAAAGCTTATGGCCACACTCAGTACATTTTGAGAACACCGCCTTAGGCCCTTCAGCCATAACACCACTCATACCCAAACACTAAGAGGGGGGGAGGGTGAAAGGCGGGAACTACAGGAAAAAACTAGTTAGAAAGGGAAAAACAAAGATATCTAACTAAACTACACTATAGCTAACTAACCCCAGGAACTACACACTCTCAAAACTAGAAAAAGATTTTTTTTTTTGTCACAGAAAAAAAAGGTTCAGTCTCACCAAAGCCAAGGAGCTCTTCAAACGTAGCTGCTTCAGCCGCGGCAAAAAACGATCTGGGGTAATGTAGCACATAGCAGGGGATTATGGGTAGGGGGAGGAGCTAGGAGCTCAGATCTTGTAGCTTGGAAAGCTGCCGGCTCGGATCCGATACCCACAGGTTGCAGAGCAAATGAAGTAACTACTTCAGATCTTGGGTTTGCCCCTTGTAATCAACGGCCTGAATCATGTATCTAGCCATAGCCACCAGTTCAGGTGGAAACACAGTGGGACACTGTTGCCCTGCAATGTGGTGGGTCTTCTTACTCTTTACACACACCACAGAAATGGAAGGATCCCTAGGGAAGAGATTTATCAATAGATTCTGCATCCATGACTTCCACTGCACCTAAACAGTTTGGTTCTCCTGTATCTGAAATAGGTAACAGTACACCCCTGGAGGATGTGTCTGACCTATGTGTCAAGCACACTTGTGGTACTAACACTGCACCAGGAGACCTGAATGCAAAAGATATACGAGTGGTCTGATAGTCTGCCAAAGACTATTGTGGAATCGCACATCATAGGCTGAGGCATGTTTCTTGATTTACTTCTAAGGTGTGTGTGTGTGTGTGTGTGTGTGTGTGTGTGTGTGTGTGTGTGTGTGTGTGTGTGTGTGTGTGTGTGTGTATGTATGTGTGTGTGTATGTGTGTGTGAGTGTATGTGTGTGTGAGTGTCTGTGTCTATGTGTCATATCTGAGTCCATCAAATTCAGGGGACAAAAAATTAGCCAGAACAATACCAAAGAATAGTTGCACAGTCACTCCAGTAAAAAAAAAAAAAGATAAATCGCACTAGTCTTCCTTTAAATAACAATCAGAAGTCTATTTCTGCGGTGATGCTACCAAATGCAGCTTTTAATCAACAGAAACAACAGCTGCAGTTAATCTGTGGCTCTGAAAGCACGAGGCAATGAGAGGGACTGTATTAAAATGGCCTTAGTACAGAAGAAACTCATTTAAACAATTACAAACAGCCAAACAACACATCACAAAGGCTAAAAGCAAACAGAAGCAAATAATTAACTTATAATAAATACTATAAGCCTTGTACTGCAAGTAAAGTAAAACCCAAGCATGTACAAAACAGTCAAAGCAGCAGAATACACTATTCAAGCACCGAGACAGAAAAAAAAGCAGAGGGAGGAAATACAAGTGAAAAGGTTTTCTTTTCAGAGCTCTGCAGCTAAAAAAATCCAGAGTAAGGAGCAGTCTTTCAAGAGATCCTTCTCTTACTACGACACTAGAAAACTGAAAAGGTCCTGTATGTAGGCAATCTGTGCACTGCCAAGTGATTGGTCCATCATACCCACAGACACTAGTGGCACAGTTACCACGTTCAGTGGCTTTTTCATTTCAATCACTGTCAGACTGTCAGCACTAGTTGTATCTACTCAAGAAATTCCCTTTTCCGGCTTAAGTCCTTACTGTTTACTCAAGTCCAACTTGTATCAGTATTTATTAGTTCCCTCTCTGCTTACAATAGATATGGATAGTCCACAGTTTAATGCTAGGAAAGTAAGACTTCTTCCATGTGGTTCTGGTTCATTTTACCATCTTCTTTCTGCAAAATATTTACTGGTTCCATATCTTCAATCTAGTTAGGATATCCAACCCATCATTTATCTACAAACAGTTGGATGTGTTTACTTTTGTATCAACAGTATTCTCTATGCCTTTAACCAGAAAAATACTCTCCTCTATTGTTTTTCCTTCTTTTCTCTTCCACACAATTTTACTTCTGGTAAACACAATTAAAACTGGTTACAGAGCTTTCAACTGTTGCTAGCTAGTGTGAGACATATCGGGTATAGCAGGTCTGTACCATGACGACTAAGTGGGGCTACAATAATCGCCAGTGGCTCTGCCTTTATAGGACTCTAGCACTTCTGTTCCAGACACAAAGTACAGTTTTGTACCTACCATAAATGTATATGTTCAAGTGTTCACACTGCTGCAGTCATTACACTTGGGTTATCCTGCCGTCAGGCGGTGCCGCAGTCGGCCTGAGTTCCAAAGTCTTGGTCCGGCGTCGGTTGCTGTCGCCTCTTCCCTGACGTCAGTACGCCAGGGGTATATAAGATGCATCCGACGCCATTTTCTTCAGTTTTTCTTGCCCCAGATGTCAGGTGCCCCCAAGTAGGTAGGCAATACATAATGCTAATCAAAAATATACAGTAAAAACAATGCCTTCAGTTACCAGCAAATACACCCCAAAGGTTGTATAGGACAGAAAGGTATAGATAAGTCCAGCAAGTTCAGAGTGCAGCAGTGTGAACACTCGAACATCTACATTTATGGTAGATACAAAACTGTACTATGTTCATCGTGTTACACTGCTGCAGTCATTACACTTGGGTAGAATCCCAAAGCTGAGGTTGGGTGGCTGGTCTATAAAGAGTTAGGATTGGCTATGAAGCCCTGCAGAACTGCAGTGGCAAATCCTGCTCTGGATTTAGAGTAAAGAGGCAGGTGGTAATGCTTGGTAAATGTGTGCACTGAACTCCAAGTTGCAGCCTCCAAAATTTCCTTGGTAGGTACTCCTCTGAGAAAGGCTGTTGAAGTGGCTGTTGCCCTGGTGAAATGTGGCTTAATGTTATTTGGGACTGATTTTCCATGCTGTGTGCAGCAGTACCGAATACAGTGTCCTATCCATTTGGATATAATCTGCTTGGAGATAGCCTTGCCCTGTGATCCTGCAGCATATGCTACAAACAGTTGCTCAGTTTTCCTGAAAGCCTTTGTTTTGTCCAAGTAGAAGCGTAGCTGCCTGTGTATGTCCAAAGAATGCAGAAGTTTCTCCTCTTTATTCTGGGGGTTTGGATAAAAAGTTGGCAAATGGATGGTTTGTTTAAGAGCCACACTAGATACCACCTTTGGCATAAAGGTAGGGTTTGTCCTTAAAGATACCCTGTCCTGATGAAAAATTATAAAAGGTTCCACTGCCATTAATGCCTGTAGCTCTGAGGCTCTTCGTGCTGAAGTTACTGCCAGGAGCAGAGCTGTTTTCCATGATAAAAATTTTAGATTGGCTGTATTGGCTGGCTCAAAAGGTGGTACGGTCAGTTTTTCCAAAACTAAATTGAGGTCTCAAGTTGGTGTTGGTGCTCACCGAGGCGGTCTTATGTTTTTAGCCCTTCTGAGGTACTGCTTTAGCAAGGGATGAGAGAATAAAGGAGGATCTGTGTTGTAATGTGCTGAAATGGCAGAGGCGTGGATCTTAATTGATGAGAAGGATAAGCCTCTGTCCAGCATCTCAGTTAAGTATTGTAAAATCTGAGAAATATTTGGAACAAGAGGGTCAAGGCTTTGAGCCTGGTTCCAGGCACAGAATCTCTTCCATTTTTCTGAGTAAGCTTTCCTGGTGCTAGGCCTCCTGGCCTCCAAAATGACATCCATAACAGCTTTAGAGAGAGGTGTTGCCTGTTTGACTAATGTATCTGCCATGCAGCCAGGTTTAGTGTTTTGAGCTGACCGTGCAGGATCTGATTGTTTTGCTGAGTCAGAAGGTGAGGAATTTGAGGCAAAATCCATGGTGGGCCTTGAGCCAAGTTCCTTAAGATAGGGTACCAGTGCTGGCGTGGCCAGTCTGGAGCAATCAGGATCATCTATGTTTTTTCTTGTCTGGCTTTTAGGAGTACCTTTGAAAGGAGAGGCAGTGGCAGGAAGGCATAAACTTTTAGGTTTTCCAGCTGAACAGAAGAACATCCACTTACCATGCTTGTTTGTGATAAGTCCTTGTGCAGAATTTTTGTAGTTGGCAATTCAGTGGGGAAGCAAAAAGATCTATGTCTGGGCATCCCTACTTTTGCGTTACCATGCTGAAGATTTGTGGATTCAATTTCCATTTGTGAGGGTCCATGATATTTCTGCTTAGATCGTCTGCCAGAGTATTTTTCTTTCCTGGCAGGAACTGTGCTTGCAGGTGAACTTGATACGTTGATACGTTAGAGCGGTGTTCCACAAGGTCATGGCTTGCCTGCATAGGGGATAAGAATGAGTGCCCCCTTGCATTACTGTGATGTTGTCTGTCTTTAGTAGTAATTGTCCTGGATGTAGAAGGTCCTTGAAAGCTGTTAGGGCATTTTGAACAGCCAACATCTCTTTTTGATTGATGTGAAGATGCATCTGGTCTGTGGTCCACTTGCCCTGAATGCATTTTCCTGCCATGTGTGCTCCCAAAGTGTAATCCGAAGCATCTGTTGTTAGAGTTTGCCTGGCTGTGGGTTGGGTAAAAGGCTGAACCTTGTTTAGGTGACATGCCTGTGCCCACCATCGAAACTTCTGTTGTAGGCAGGGAATCATTGCTATTACTCCTTCTAAACTGTGAGAGTGTTGAGTCCAAACACTTTTCAGGTACCATTGTAATTTCCTCATATGCAGTCTGGCATTTGATATTAGTAGTATGCAGGATGCCATGAATCCCAGGGCCTGCAGAATTTTTCTTGCAGGGAGATGGGACTTTGTTGCCAGCAATTGAAAATATTGAGATAGTTGAACTTGTTTGTATGGCGTGAGGTAAGCCATCTGGGCCGCTGTATTTAAGCTGGCACCCACGAATATAATCTGTTGCGAGGGTACTAGTTTTGACTTCTTTTCGTTTACTGTGTACTGTGTCAGCTGATCTGACGGCATCGTATAATTGAACCTTCGGCCAAAGTAGTGCAAAGCAAAATCAAAACGTCTTTTTATAGTGCGTTTGTTAAATCTAGCACAAAACCAACAACTAATGACGTCGTGATCAGGACCTAGGCATGGAATACAGTAAGAGTGGAAGTCCTTATGAGGTATTTGCTTCCCACAAGAAATACAATTATTAACTTTTTCTGACATCGGTCTGAGGCAAGAAAAAAGTTTCCCCAATGGGGTACTTAGCTTTATTGAAGACTTTGGATCTGAAACTCGACTTCGAAAATCTCAGGAGTTGGCCGACAGGCACTTGCGAACTGCTTCTGCTTTGGGCACTGCGCGGCAAGAAAGACTGAAGAAAATGGTGTCAGATGCATCTTATATACCCCTGGCGTACTGACATCAGGGAAGAGGCGACAGCAACCGACGCTGGACCAAGACTTTGGAACTCAGGCCGACTGCGAGACTGCCTGATGGCAGGATAACCCAAGTGTAATGACTGCAGCAGTGTAACACGATGAACACTGTGTAAATTTCAAGATTAAATATGTCTTCCTGTCAGGAACTAGCTTCAGATCAGTCATAGCTGGAAGGCAAAACACTAGTATAAAACAGATATCACAGTATGAATTATTTTCATAATTCATCCAAGAGCAGAAAAGTTTTTGTTGAAGTTAATTTCTACTGGGGGGAAATTATTTGGTTTTGACTATTACGCTGTTCAACAACAGATTTTATTTTTTCTTAACAATGCAGTGTTGTTTATAAAACTGAATTACTGAATATATAATCTAACAGCCAGTATTATACAGAAGCGTACCTCACATCAAGGGAACAAATGCAGGGTAAAGAATCTCTGGAAAAGATGCCAGACAGAGACAGAAGTCCTTGGTTACCTGTAAGGAACAATAAACAGAATTATTGTCTGATGGCTTAAACTGCCTAAATTCAATATCGTTAACATAACCTTAACACAATACATGTAAAAAGCATGTACTGAACATACAAAGTACAGATGTGTACACTTACCATAAATGTAGATGTTCTAGTGTATTCACTGTTGCAGTCATTACATTTGGGTAATCTGCTGGCAGGTTGTCCTCAGTCGGCCTGATTAAAAAAAGTGTTGGGTCCTACGTCGGTTGCTGCCCTTCTTCCATGACACCAGGTCATCAGGGGTATAAAACATGCAGCTGACACCATTACATCAGTTTTTCTTGCCCCAGATGTCAGGTGTCCCCCAAATGGGGAGCAAATAAAATTAAAAACACAAAAAATATACCTCCAATCCCAAAAGCAAATACACCAAAACAGCTTTTAAGTATAGTGAAAGAAAGTAGAGGTATAGCCAGAGAAAAATAAGGGGCTGGAGGGGGGGTAACCAGGACTGCAACAGTGAATACACTCGAACATCTACATTTATGGTAAGTGTACAACAACTGTAATATGTTCTTCGTGTTTCACTGTTGCAGTCATTACATTTGGGTAGATTCCCAAAGCTATGGTTGGGTGGAGGGAATTATACAGCATTAGGACCAGCTATAAGGCCTTGCAGACAGCAGTGGCAAAGCCAGCTCTGGATTTAGAGAAGAAAGGTAAATGGTAATGTTTGATGAACGTATGAACTGAGTTCCAGGTAGCAGCTTCTAGAATGTCCCTGGTAGGAACACCTCTGAGAAAGGATGTAGAAGGAGATGCAGCCCTGGTGGAATGAGATCTGATCCCCTGGGGGATAGTTTTACCATGATGCATATAGCAGAAACGAATACAATGACTTATCCATTTGGAAATAGTCTGCTTTGAAATAGCCTTTCCCTCTGCCCCTGCAGCAAATGCCACCAGTAGTTGTTCAGATTTTCTTTGAGATTTTGTCCTGTTTAAGTAAAATCTAAGTTGTCTGTGTACATCCAATGAATACAGAATCCGCTCCCCCTTGTTTTGTGGCTTGGGAAAGAAAGTTGGCAAACAAATGGTCTGATTAAGAGCCACACTGGATACCACCTTAGGAATGAAGGATGGATTGGTCCTGAGAGATACCCTGTCCGCATGAAAAATGATGAAAGGCTCCACTGCCATAAGAGCCTGTAATTCGGAAATCCTTCTAGCTGAAGTGACTGCTAAAAGGAAAGCTGTTTTCCAGGAGAGAAAATTTAATTCTGCAGTAGCAGCTGGCTCGAAAGGAGGGACAGTGAGTTTTTCCAATACAAAATTGAGGTCCCATACAGGAGTTGGAGCTCTCCTGGGTGGTCTTAAGTTTTGGCCCCTCTGAGATACTGCTTTAGCAGAGGATGAGAGAAAAGGGGAGGTTCTGTGTTGTAATGAGCTGAAATGGCTGAGGCATGGATTTTTATGGAAGAAAAGGACAAACCCTTGTGAAGCATCTCAGTTAAGTATTGTAAAATCTGAGGAATATTGGGCACTGGTGTGCTTATCCCTTGTGATTGATTCCAGGCATAGAATATTTTCCATTTGTCAGCATAAGATTTTCTAGTACTAGGCCTTCTTGCCTCCAAAATGACATCCATCACAGGTTTGCTGAGGGATGCTAAGGGTGAATTTAGGTGATTACCAAGCTGCAAGATTCAAAGTTTGGAGCAGAGTGTGTAGAATTTGGTTGTTCTGCTGAGACAGTAAGTAAGGTGTCTGAGGCAGGTGCCACGGTGGAAGGTGTGACACATTGCGCAGGAGTGGGAACCAGTGTTGGTGAGGCCAGTCTGCAGCAATCAAAATCATTTTTGGTTTGCCCTATTTGACTTTTAGTAGAAGTTTGGAGAGCAGAGGCAGAGGGGGAAAGGCATAGACTGATAGGTTTTCCCAGCTGAAGGACAGAGCATTCACTTTCCAGGCTTTTTTGTGATGAGTTCTTGTGCAGAATTTGTCCAACTGATAGTTGAGGCAAAGAGATCTATGTCTGGACTCCCCCATTTGCGTGTCAACATGTTGAAAAATCTGTGGTTACAGTTTTCATTCGTGTGGGTCCATGAGATTTCTGCTTAGTTCGTCTGCCAGAGTATTCAGCTTTCCTGGCAGGAATTGAGCTTGTAGTTGTATTTGATGGGTCAAGGCAGTGTTCCACAATGCCATGGCTAGTCTGCAAAGGGGGTAGGAGTGTGCACCCCCTTGCTTGTTTATGTACCACATAACTGTGATGTTGTCTGTCTTTATCATTAACTGTCCTGGATGAAGGTAGTCCTTGAAGTCTGTCAGTGCATTCTGTACAACTAGCATTTCTTTTTGACTGATATGAAAGTGCATTTGATTTGGGCTCCATTTTCCCTGAATGCACTTCCCTGCCAGATCAGCCCCCCAAGCATCGTCTGATGCGTTTGTAGTTAGGGTTTGGGCGGCAGGGGGTGAGTAAATGGCAGTCCCTTGTTTTGGTGGCAGGCCTCTGCCCACCACAGGAACTTTAGTTGCAGGCAAGGTATGATAGGAATCATTGTTTTCAGGCTGTGACAATGCTGACTCCATAAACTTTTTAGGTACCACTGAAGTTTCCAATGCAGGAGGCCATGAACCCCAAGGCTGGCAGAATTTGTCTTGCAGATAGCAGGGTTTTTGTGGCCACCTGTTTGAAGTAAGTCACCAAATGAATTTGCTTTTCTGGCGTAAGAAAAGCCATCTGGGCAGTTGTATTCAAGCTTGCACCCATGAATGTAATTTTTTGAGAGGGTACCAGTTGTGATTTCTTTTCGTTTAAAGTGTACCCTAGACAAGTTAGAAAGTACAGTTGTGTACACTTATCATAAATGTAGATGTTCGAGTGTATTCACTGTTGCAGTCATTACATTTGGGTAATCTGCTGGCAGGTTGTCCTCAGTCGGCCTGATTATCAAAATCTTGGGTCCTGCGTTGGTTGCTGTCTCCTCTTCCATGACGTCAGGTCGTCAGGGGTATAAAACATGCAGCCGACACCATTTTCTTTAGTTTTTCTTGCCCCAGATGTCAGGTGCCCCCCCAAATGAAGAGCAAAAACAATATATATATATATATATATATATATATATATATATATATATATATATATATATATATATATATATATATATATACATATATCTATATATATATATCTATATATATCTATATATATATATATATATATATGTCTACATATAAATGCAATTGTAACAACATAAATTTTACCTTCATCTAAAAGCAAATACACCACAAAGGCTGTAGAATATAGTGAAGGAAAGAGAAGTTCTAGAAAAAAGGGGGATGGCGAGTGGGTAACCCAGACTGCAACAGTGAATACACTCGAACATCTACATTTATGGTAAGTGTACACAACTGCACAATGTTCTTCGTGTTTCACTGTTGCAGTCATTACATTTGGGTAGAATCCCAAAGCTATGGATGGGGGCTGGAACTAAATAGCATTAGGAGCGGCTATAAGGCCCTGCAGAACTGCAGTGGCAAAGCCTGCCCTGGACTTAGAGAAGAGAGGCAAATGATAATGCTTTGTAAAAGTATGAACAGAACTCCAAGTAGCAGCTTCTAGAATGTCTTTGGTTGGCACCCCTCTAAGAAAAGCTGCTGAGGTAGATGCAGCCCTGGTGGAATGTTACCATGATGCAAATAGCAGAAATGAATGCAGTGGCTTATTCACTTTGAAAATAGCCTGCTTTGAAATAGCCTTCCCCTCTGATCCTGCAGCAAATGCCACCAATAGCTGCTCAGACTTTCTTACAGATTTGGTCCTGTTTAAGTAGAATCTTAGTTGTCTGTGTACGTCCAAGGAATGCAGAATCCGCTTCCCCTTGCTCTGCAGATTTGGGTAAAAAGTTGGCAGGTGAATAGTTTGGTTAAGAGCCACACTCGATACCACCTTAGGCATAAAGGAAAGATTGGTCCTAAGGGACACCCTGTCCGGGTAAAATTTAATAAAAAGGCTCCACAGCCATGAAGGCCTGTAGTTCTGAAACCCTTCTTGCTGAAGTGATTGCCAGAAGGAAAGCTGTTTTCCAAGACAAAAACTTCACGCTGGTTCAAATGGTGGCAGGGTGAGCTTTTCCAACACAAAATTGAGGTCCCATGCAGGAGTTGGTGATCTTCTGGGAGGCCTTAAATTTTTGACCACTCTAAGATACTGTTTTAGCAGAGGATGAGAAAAGAAGGGGAGGCTCTGTGTTGTAATAAGCCGAGATGGCAAAGGCATGGATTTTTATTGATGAAAAAGATAGGCCCTTGTTGAGCATCTCAGTCAAATATTGTAAAATCTGAGAAATATTTGGCTTTGCTGTGTCCGTCCCTTGTGCTTGGTTCCAAGCAAAGAATCTCTTCCATTTATCAGCATAAGATTTTCTAGTACTAGGCCTGCTGGCTTCCAAAATGACATCCATCACAGATTTACTGAGAGGTGTTTGAATAATTACATGATCAGCCATGCTGCCAGGTTCAGAGTTTGGAGCTGATTGTGCAGAATTTGATTGCTCTGCTGAGACAGTAGATGAGGTATTTGATGCAAGTACCAAGGAGGGAGTTGAGACATATTCCTTAGAATTGGGTAACAGTGCTGGCGAGGCCAGTCCGAGGCAATTACAATCATTTTTGTTTTTTCCTGTCTGACCTTTAGTAAGACCTTGGGAAGAAGAGGCAGAGGAGGAAAGGCGTAGACTGATAGGTTTTTCCAACTGAAGGATAGGGCATCCACTTCCCATGCTTGTCTGTGATAAGTCCTTGTGCAGAATTTGTCCAGTTGATAATTCTGGGGAGAGGCAAATAGATCTATGTCCGGACTCCCCCATTTCTCTGTTATCATGCTGAAGACTTGTGGATCCAGTTTCCACTCATGAGGGTCCATAAGATTTCTGCTTAGGTTGTCTGCCAGAGTATTTTGTTTTTCTGGCAGGAATTGAGCTTGAAGATGTACTTGGTAAGTCAAAACTGTGTCCCACAATGCCATGGCTAGTCAGCAAAGGGGGTAGGAATGTGTACCCCCTGCTTGTTTATGTACCACATAACCGTGGTGTTGTCTGTCTTTATCAGTAGTTGTCCTGGATGAAATAAATCCTTGAAGGCTGTCAGGGCATTCTGAACAGCTAACATCTCTTACTGGTTGATATGCAGATGCATTTGTTTTGGGCTCCATATGCCCTGAATGCATCTCCCTTCCAAGTGGGCCCCCAAGCATAGTCTGATGCATCTGTAGTTAGGGTTTGGGTGGCAGGGGGTAGAGTGAAAGACCGTCCCATGTTCTGGTGACATGTCTCTGCCCCCCAGAGAAACTCCTGTTGTAGGCAGGGAATGAGAGGAATCAGTTTCCAGACTGTGACAATGCTGATTCCATAAACTTTTTAGATACTACTGTAGTTTTCTCATATGCAGTCTTGCATATGGAATTAGTAGAATGCAGGATGCCATGAACCCCAAAGCCTGCAGAATCCGTCTTGCAGATAACTGGGTTTTTGTTGCCATCTGTTTGAAGTAAATAGTCAGTTGCCTTTGTTTGTCTGGCATAAGGTAAGCCATCTGGGCAATTGTATTCAAGCTTGCACCCAGGAATGTAATCTTTTGAGAGGGTACCTGTTGTGATTTCTTTTCATTTATTGCGTACCCAAGCATGTTAGAAGCCTTTTTACAAACGCCAGATGTTGAAGAAGAATGTCCTTGTTTTCTGCTTGAATGAGACAGTCGTCCAAGTAAGGATAGATTTGTATGTTTCTTTGTCTGCAAAATGCAATTACTGGTGCCAGGCACTTTGTAAAGACCCAGATAAGCCAAAGGGCAGTGCAGAGAATTGGTAATGCATAAAACCAGCCTTGAAGTGGAGGTATCTTCTGCATGATTCCCTTACTGGGATATGCAGGTATGCCTCTTTTAAATCTAGAGTCACTAGCCAAGCGTTCTTGCCCAGCATGGGCAGAACCTGTTGCAAAGTCAGCATTTTGAATTTTGGGATGTCCAAGAATGTGTTCAAAATCGATAAATCCAGTATTGGGCGACAGGCATTGTCTTTTCTGGGTACCAGGAATAGTCTTGAGCAAAACCCTTGCTCTTTTTCCTGTTCTGGTACTGGTTGAATAGCCCCCATATCCATGAGTGATGTAACTTGTTTCTGTGCCTCTGCCCATTGATTTTTGGGCAGATCTGGCCAACCATTTGGAATTGGCAAGGTATGAAAATGAAATCTGTATCCCTGGGATACTATGTTTAATACCCACTTACCCTGGGTTATTAACTGCCAATTTTGAGCATGAAGTGCTAATTTTCCCCCTAAAGGGGCTGCCAAAAGATAAGTGCTTGGTGATGGCAGAGGGAAGTCATTGAGACTGTTTACTGCATGGTTGTGCTTTGTTTCCTCCAGATTTGGAGGTAGAGGCACCCCATTGCTTTGATCTGTAAGAACCCTGTGATTGGTATCTAGTGCCTTTTGAGCGCCTGGATTTGCCCTGTGAGGCTCTGTCGGACACAGGAAAGGACCAATTTTTTTGTAGGCCAGTGTCTACTGAATCTTGGTGGCTGCACTTGTAAGAAGTCTTTTACAGTTTGCATAGACTTAGCTTTGCCTTCCATTTTCTTTAAAACCTCTTCTACCTTATTACCAAACAGAGTATCATGCTGTAAAGGTACATCCAACAATTTAGCTTTAACATGATCAGGCAGATTTTGCTCCTTGAGCCAGGCATGCCTTCTAATCACAGATCCAGTAACTGCGGCCCTGCAGGAGGCCTCCTAGGAATCAAAACCACATTGCAAAGTATGCTTTCCAACCTGTTCTGCTGCATGCAATAATTCCTGTAATTCTTTATTTTCCACACATTCAGAAATCAACATAATTTTCTGTTTCAATAATCCCATAACATGCTGTTGATATTTAAGCATATGAAACTGGCAGTTTTAGGTCCTAATTGCCAAGGTTGCAGACGTATAAACCTTCTTTCCCCATCTATCCAGCGCCCTAGAATCTCTATCAGAGGGGGTAGGATTCTTAGCTATTGAGGCCTTTACACCTTTGGGACCCTGTGAGATAGTTTCAGGGTCAGCAGCTGGATTTTTGAATAAAAATTTGTGGGAGTCAGGAACCCTGTAATATCTGTCTGGCTTACTAGGAGCCAGAGGTAGGGAATCTGGAGCCATGCTTGATTCCGAAAACACATCATCAACAATGTCTAATAGAGGAGTTATGGCCAAAGGCCTATGCAGAGGAAGAAGGAAATCCCTAAGCCTCTTTTTTGATTCTGAGAAATCCTGATTCTCCCAATGAAGATGTTCCCTCAAAGTATGCAAGGTTTCTCCAAAAGAATAATCTTCAGGAGGAGATGCAGATGGGATGGATTCCTCTGCATCTGAATCCTCATAGGGTGGTATAGAGAATTCTTGATCAGAAGAGGAATCAGAAGAAATAGAAACCTAATATGAAGATTCATAATCAGTGTATTGCCTAGGCCTCTTATCTGATCAAGGTAATTAAGTCTTCAGCCATTTTGATCATCTATTTTTTTGGGCATAGAGGCCTGAGCATGTGGCTCATACGTCGTTTTTTTAGCCTTAGAAGTTGCTTTTGTCTTTGTTTTTGAAGCTGGCATTGGTTTTATATAGAAATGCTGAGGCCTGAAAACACCCTCGGAAGCCGGTGCCTGATCAGCGGCTCCGGACCCATCCGAGGGAGAGACATCCGTGGGTACAATACTCTGAGAATCTCACGGTATGCCAGACTCCACATGGGTCTCGGTAGAGGCCTGTGACTCGAAAGTAGCGGGTATCAGGGGCTGCGAAAGCACCTCACTGAGTACCGTCGACTGGCTTAGGAGAAGCTTTGTCAGTTTTGGACCTCGACGGTCTGTCTCTCTCCTTTTCTTTGCGTTTTTTGTGAACTCCGGTAGTCGGATTGCTATCCGACGGTTTCCAAAATATTTTGAAGCAAAGATATACCGACGCTTAATAGTGCATTGGTTAAATCTAGCACAAAACCGACAGCAAGGCACGTTATCATCTGGGCCTAGGCAAGGAATACAGTACAAATGAAAATCCTTATGAGGTATTTGCTTCCCACAAGTAATGCAATTATTAACTTTTACTGACATCAGTAAGGAGCAAGAAAAAGTTTCCCCAACGGGGTATTTAGCTTTAATTGAAGACTTCGGTTCTGAATCTCGAATACGAAAATTTCAGGAGTTGGCCGACTGGCACTTGTGAACTGCTTCTGTCTCGGCCATCGCGCAGCAAGAAAGACTAAAGAAAATGGCATCGGCTACATGTTTTATACCCCTGACGACCTGACATCATGGAAGAGGAGACAGCAACTGAAGCAGGACCCAAGACTTTGATAATCAGGCCGACTGAGGGCAACCTGCTAGCAGATTACCCAAATGTAATGACCACAACAATGAAACACAAAGAACATCCCTTTTTACAAACGCCAGATGTTTTAGAAGAATGTCCCTGTTTTCTGCCTGAATTAGATAACCGTCCAGGTATGGATATATTTGAATATTTCTTTGCCTGCAAAATGCAATTACTGGGGCCAGGCACTTTGTGAAAATCCTGGGCACAGTAGATAAGCCAAAGGGCAGTGCAGAGAACTGGTAATGCAAGTAGCCTGCTTTGAAGTGGAGGTATCTTCTGCAAGATTCCCTGATTGGGATACGCAGGTAAGCCTCTTTTAAGTCTAGAGTTACCAACCAGGCATCTTTGCCTAGCATAGGAAGTAACTGTTGAAGAGTCAGCATCTTGAATGTCCAGAAATGTGTTTAGAGTAGATAAGTCCAGAATTGGATGCCATGATTTGTCTTTTCTGGGTACCAGGAAAAGTCTTGAATAGAAACCTTGTTCCTTTTCCTCTTCTGGTACTTGTTGAATAGCCCCTATGTTAAATGAGTGACAGTACTTGTTTCTGGGCCTCTGCCCACTGCTTTGGGGGCAGGTCTGGCCATCCGTTTGGGATTGGCAATGTGTGGAAATGAAATTTGTATCCCTGGGATACTATATTTAAAACCCATTTGTGCTGGGTTATAAGTTGCCAGTTTCATGCATTAAGTGCCAGTTTCCCCCCCAAAGGGGCGGCTAAAAGGTAAGTGCTTGGGAAGTGTAAAGGGATGTCATTGAGACTGCTTACCATAGGGAGGTGTCTTGTTGTTTCCAGATTTGGAGGAGGAGGCACCCCATCGTTTTGTTTTAAAAGTCCCTTGTGACTGAAACCTGGAGCCTTTGGAATGTCTGGGTTTGACTTGAGTGGCTCTCGAAGACACTGGAAAGGACCAGTTCTTAGTAGGCCAGTGCCTACTAAATCCTGGAGGTTGCACTTGTACGAAATATTTCAGTTTGCATAGATTTAGCTTTATCTTCCATCTTTTTTAAAACTTCTTCAGCCTTATTACCAAAGAGATGGTCCTGTTGTAAAGGAGCATCCAACAATTTTGCTTTAACATGATCAGACAGAGTTTGCTCTTTGAGCCAAGCATGCCTTCTTAGCACAGACCCAGTTACAGCAGCCCTGCCAGAGGCCTCCAAAGAATCAAAACCACATTGCAAAGTATGTTTTCCAACTTGTTCAGCTGAATGCAATAGATCCTGTAAATCTTTATTTTCCACACAGTCAGAAATTAACATAATTTTCTGTTTAAGCAGTCCCATGATATGCTGTTGACACTTAAGCATATGAAATTGACAGTTTAAAGCCCTGATTGCCAAGGTTGCAGAAGTGTAAACCTTCTTACCCAATCTATCCAGCGCCCTGGAATCTCTATCAGAAGGGGTAAGATTTTTAGCAGTAGAAGCCTTAATGCCCTTGGGACCCTGAGAAATGGTTTCAGGATCTGCAATATGATTTTTGAAAAGGAATTTGTGGGAGTCAGGAACCCTGTAGTACCTGTCTGGCTTACAAGGAGCTGGAGGCAGAGAATCAGGAGGCATACTAGATTCTAAAACAACATCATCAACAATGTCTAGAACAGGAGGAATAGCCAAAGACCTATGCTGAGGAAAAAGAAGAAAATCCCTAAGTCTCCTTTTAGATTCAGAGAAATCCTGACTTTCCCAGTGGAAATGTTCTCTTAAGGTATGTAAAGTTTTCCCAAAAGAAAAATCCTCAGGGGGAAAAGCAGAAGGAATGGAATCTTCTGCATCAGAGTCCTTATAAGTAGGTATAGACAATTCCTGTTCATTAGAAGAGTCAGAAGAAATAGAATCCTGTTCAGAAGATTCATAATCAATGTCTAACCTAGGACTCTTGGAAGGGGGGGGGGGGGTTGGCTGCCCCCGATCAAAGTAATTAAATCTTCAACCATTTTGATCATTTGTTTTTTAGGCATAGGGGCCTGCACATGTGGCCCAGGCGTCCGTTTTTTAGGCATAGGTCTAGATTTTGGCCTTAGTTTTGAAGATGGCGTCAGTCTGATATACAAATCTGTAGTCCTGAAAACACCCTCAGAAGCCGGTGCCTGCACAGCGGCCCCAGACCCATCTAAGGTAGAGACATTCACGGGTTCCATAATTGAAGCATCTTGCAGCATACCGGACTCCAAATGGGTCTCAGTAGAGGCCTGCGAATCAGACGTAGCTGGTATCAGGGGCTGCGAAAGCACCTCACTGAGTACCGGCGAACTGGCGACTTGCTTTGGAGAAGCATTGTCGTCAGTTTTGGACCTCAACGGCCTGTCTCTGTTTTTTTCTTTGCATTTTTTAGGTATTCCGGTAGTCGTATTGCTAACCAACGACATTTCTGGATAATTAAAGCATGAGCCAAAATATCTAGAAGCAAAAATGTACCGACATTTGATAGTGCGTTGATTAAATTTAGCACAAAACCGACAGCAAGGTATGTTGTGGTCAGGGTCTAGGCAAGGAATACAGTACAAATTAAAATCCTTATGAGGTATTTGCTTCCCACAAGTAATGCAATTATTAACTTTTACTGACATTGGTAAGGAGCAAGAAAAAGTTTCCCCAATGGGGTACTTAGCTTTTTAGTTGAAGACTTCTGTTCTGAAACTCGAAAACGAAAATTGCAGGAGTCGGCCGACCGGCACTTGCAAACTGCTTCTGCTTCGGGCACCGCGTGGCTAGAAAGACTGATGCAATGGTGTCGGCTGCATGTTTTATACCCCTGACGACCTGACGTCATGGAAGAAGGGACAGCAACCAACGCAGGACCCAAGACTTTGTTAATCAGGCCGACTGAGGGCAACCTGCCAGCAGATTACCCATATGTAATGACTGCAACAGGGGAAACACGAAGAACATCAGACAAGACTCAGCTTGAATGCATCTTTATTTGTAAGTAAACAAAAATAATGATGAAACTGAATGTGGACAGCCAGGTGAAAACTCACAAAAATATTTAGCTTGCTATATTTATGCTCACTTAACTAAGCGCCCACAGCAAATTAGGGACTTCATAATCCTGTGTCAGGAGCTTTGCCACAACAACCCAAGGTCACACTCAAACAAGTGTCCCAGGTAACAATCAGACAAACAATCTGTAAACACAAAAAGATTATGAAGTTATTCAAAGTCATGGAACATTTAAAAAGTAAAAATGTATTTTTTTCTAACATTATACATTTCCTTTATTAATCTGACATTCTCATCACTTATAGAAACAGATTCTTGATGCCAGAGCCAAGGGCTCAAGCTCAATGCCAAGAAATGTATAGTTATCCCCTTTGGGAAAAAACATGTACCCGTGAATTGCCACATAGGTGGCAGTACACTAAACACCGAAAGTGTGATAAGAGACTTGGAGACACGGGCGGACAGTGGTCTCACCTTCGGTAACCACATCACCACAACAGTCAGGAAATCCTTCTATGTGGCACACCTCATCAATAAGGGCTTTTCATCCGGAAAAAAGGGAAGTCATTGCCCCACTGTACTCATCTCTCATTAGACCCATTATAGAATACAA
Source organism: Protopterus annectens (assembly GCF_019279795.1). NCBI lineage: Eukaryota > Metazoa > Chordata > Ceratodontiformes > Protopteridae > Protopterus > Protopterus annectens. Next base: position 1,164,200,473 of record NC_056744.1, read on the forward strand.
TGCCCCGTTTGGTATGTACTTCTCAAGACAACTGCAGCAACTGGAAAGGCCACAGAAATACCTCACTAAAAGAATCATAGGCCTAAAGCAGATGCCCTATGCTGACTGTCTAAATTAAAAAAAAAACTCCAGCTATACTCTGTCACATATCACCTACTTAGAGGCGATCTCTGCTTAACATACAAGGCCATGTCAACCTCAGAGCTGTTGGACATGCTACACAAAGAAATCCGAATCCCTCAGAGCCACACGCTCCAGGGATCTAAACCTTGTCATCACAATGAACAAAACATGTTGGAGGGATAGGTTCCTGATCCAGAGACTCCCCAGACTCTGGAATAGACTGCCCATACATGTCAAGCAGAGCGCCTCTTTGGCCCTCTTCAAAAGGAGCCTTGACGATTGGATGGGAGATAGGAAATTCACCCCGGGGATCACGTCAGTCACCCTACTAGACAGGGGTCCAGCGAAGTAAATATTGTGGGAAGAAATAGCCAGGGAATTGTTATGGTTAGTAGGCCAATAGTCTAGTACCAGCCTATGAACCTATGAACTTTTTGGTGACTGCCACATCAAAAATAGAATTCTAACAAACTGACTTTTTAGTCAAATGCATCACTAGATGATTACGAATACTACAATTCCTTCTTCAGGACTTGGCTTCTAGCCACTAAAATAATTCAATCAACAGTGTTGCTGGTTCAACAGGTAGTATACTTCAGAAGGCTGTTGGTTTTAGCCTCACAGTAGCTGTGTGGAATCAACATAATGCAGCATAAAGGGGTGCTGCACTCCAGAGGTGCTATTCTTCTAGTGAGATGTTAACCCCAAGTCCCATCTACCTAAATTGCTGACAACCTAGGTAAAACATCCCACTGAGACTTAATAAAGTCAGTAGGAATATTTTATTTACAAACATGAATTTTTTTTACAATTTTGTATTACAAATATATACACAACATTATACAAATAAATATATTTACATTTAACCTAAATCCTTTTTTCCAGAACAAAAACAGTATGATATTCAACACATCCTTCGTTTCACATTTCTTACAAAAAACCTTCCTGATATCCTGGCCAAATTACCCCTTGTTGGTATGAATATGATCTTCCCTGAAAACAGGCTATGCCAAGATGGTAAAAAAAAAAAAAAATCAATAAATAAATAAGATGCATAGTATTTTGCTGTTGCTTTCACCTCCAGTATTCCCCATTTCATCTCTATTCCCATCCAATTAAGCAGAAGGACTAATCTTTGATGAACTCAACAAAATTCAGTTTTCCAGTTACTCATTCCACACTTTATAACCATCACTGCCTCTGTACATTCTCATCTACAGAGCTAAACTTCTAAATTCATATTTCTTTCACTCTATTTCAGGAGAGCACAGCCCAGGTCCATCAAGCCACATTATTCTCAGTGGCACGAATTTTGGTAAAATTGGACTCAAAATCTGTGATGTAAAATGCTTCCAACTAGGTTTGTGTCAGTCTGGTTCATTACTGTATAATTGCTTATGTCATAAATGAGGGTTTAATAAAGATGTTTCTTGCTTAAAAGGGGGGCAGGAACTGAATAATTTATGTAATGTTGCTTAGGTTATATGATATATAGCAATGCTTGTGTCATACGTGATGGTTTAATAAAGATGTTTCTTGTTTTAAAAAGGGGGGGCAGGAATTGAATAATTTATGTAATGTTGCTTAGGTTATATGACATATAGCAATACATGTGAAGTATAATGCTTGTTAATGTTAATTTAATACAATTTGATTATTTTTGTATAAATGTAAATCAGTCTACGTTGTGATGCCCGTGCCCTGGCCCAGCAATCAAGAAGCCTCAATCCTCACCACTAACACCAGAGAGAGCGTCTCATATATGATGAAAGGATAACAAATGCACACAGTAAAGTGCAATTTCCCTTAAGAGCACACAGAAATCACAGTCAATCCGGAGCTGGTCACTCCCTTGCTCTCCAGGTCCCCAATAAGACTCACTACTGGCACAGCTATAGGGTCCAGATCTCAGCCTAGCTGGGCAAGCTAAAACCTCCAGCACCCTCTCTGTCCAACCAGTGCTTCATGCCCCTGCCCGAGTAGCTGACACACACACACTTTGAGATAAGAGTTTATACAACCACACAGACACTCCTGGGAAAGGCTGGCACAGGTTCTCCAGCTGTGCCCCTATTACCCAGACTATACGGCAGTATCACCTGCCACTACCCAGCTAATATTTATCAACTACTCAAAGGCCCTTAAAAGGGCGTCCAATTATTACTGTGCAATATTATTATCCAATTGGTAGTATAACTAAACAGTCAAGGCTTATTAGAGTGGCTTAGTACAGTAACCACTATAAATATGCAATGTACTCTAGAGTTTAAATTATCTCTACACAAAACAGCCACAGTTGAAAGATTTTAAAACATTTCATAATAAATAATATAAACACAAGACAATACTTCTTACTACACAGTGCTAGTCAAGAGTTCAGAGATCACATAGAAATGCTTAAAAACATTCAGTAGTACAGTTCTGACATCACAGAAAAACACTTAGTCTAATCTTTCTAGTTTCTAGCTATTTCTAAAAGAAAATACAAGTCTAAGAAAAACTTACATAAGAAAACAGGCAGAGTGCTGATGAGTTGGATGGTCAAGACAAAAATGCTTAATAATCTTGGTTCTCTCTGTTTAAATTGAAATTTCAGTTCTGATTCACATTACAACATTCTTCACACTTTCCTGGGGTTCCCAGGCTACACATTACATCAGAACTTCTTCGACTAACACACAGACACCAGCTCCAAAAACAGATGAAATCTTTATTAACAGGTTTAGCGCTTTCTTCCCCTGATAGGGGCTTCCTCAGGACCTGAGTATAAAGTATTCATCTGTTTTTGAAGTTGGTGTCCGTGTGTTGGTCGAAGGAGTTCTCAAGTTGGTATTGCTGTTCGTTTTGTGTTGGTACACATTCCATCATTTTTCACACTTCCCTGGGTTCCCAGGCTAACAGAAACTGCATTTACATTAACATCTCCTTTTGTTATCTTGCAGCTGGTCAGGAAGCACAGCAGTAAAAATACATTTGCATGTTTAAATCCAGCAATTTAACTCTTGGTTAAAACAACAGAAAGAGTTTCTTCATCTAGACCCTTCAGCACCACTGTCTACATTAAAGGGTCACCACATGCTTTACGTTGGTTAGTAGAGTGTACTGTTGTCACATTTATTTCCAGTTCCCCATGTAACCGTATTTATTTACATTTAAGACAACAAGCCTGTAGTTTACATTCATATTTACAAATGACAGAATTACCTGCAAAATTTTATCTGACTAGGAGGGCAGCCTTCACATACGTCACAAGTGATGACTCAGTAAAAGTGTTAAAAAAATTGCTGATTCTCTGTTGCACTAATATACTTCAGACAATGACAAGATGATACAACTGCATCCTTATTCTCTCCCACTTGTTTCCATTCCTTTTACATTGCTCTTTTTTCTTCCCAGACATTATATTCATTTATGAAGGCAGACTTATTCCCTAATTTAATTTAAACATTTTTAAAACAAGCTGACCATTATTTTCAAGTAATTATTGCAGTCTTATATATGGGTGCAATTTACTTTTATTTTCATTATTCTGTTTACATTATGGCCAGTGCTTACATATGAAAAAAAGTAAAAGTTAAGGAGTATACTCTGTTACTCTATATTTATTTTGAAAATCCATTTCCTCCTCCCAACTTTCATTAGCTTTAACCCATTTCCTCTTTGGTCTAGAATTATGTAGATGTCATCCCCTTATCACTATTTACATCATTAGTCTGCTCCTTAGTTGTTTTCCCTGATTCTGTAGCTTCCTGTCTGTCCCTATCCATTTCTCCTACCCTTCCTCACACTTATTATTAAGTTGTCTCTGTCCCCTCCCTGCCTTACGCTTTTTTCCCTTTTTCTCTTTAACTCCACTTCCTTTTATCTACCTATCTATCTATCTATCTATCTATCTATCTATCTATCTATCTATCTATCTCATTGTTGCTCAATTTATGCAAATTTGCCCTCCTCTCTTGCCTCCCTACTTTCTTCCTCAAGTTACCTCAACTGTTCTACAAGTTGCTTCAACCTAGGCAGTTCATGATTTTTCCGTTCTTCTTGTTACTGTTTTTCTCCCTCATGTCATAATCAGTCCCACTAATTCCTTGACCTCTGAAACAATCTCCTTTTGATAATCCAGTAGGAAGAGTTTTTGTGATAAACTTACTACATCTGGGAGTCTGTCAATGAGTATTGCCTGCATTTCTCTTTTATAATTCTCTAATGTCATACAAATCCAAAATTTGTGCTGCCATAAAATAACAGAAAGCAAATGTTGTACACATTAACTATTATATAGAAAGCAAATGTTGAAGGCATTAACCACTATACAGAATGCCAATGTTTTAGGCATCAACCATTAGCTCAATAGCAGCTGCATGAGGATTTAGTGAAGAGATGCTCCTTAAAGGATTTTTTTAAATTCTCACAGGATTCTTAATTTTTTGGTGGTTTCAGGTTGCAGGTTCCAGTCTGGAGAAAACTTTTTCACCTAGCAGATTGGAACAGTAGGGGAGGCAGTGAGAGGATGTTGTCTTGTGCAATTTTCAGATCATTTACATTTTCTTGAATGGGACAGTAGTCTTGTTTTAAAACCTTAAAAATCAGTGTGCTGTGGAGAAAAAGACCTAGTAGTCACTAAGAGCTAGCTGGTAATTTGCAATGAGGAAGAATGGGGTCTGCAAGGAGAATGAAGCTACAAATCTTGTTCTCTGTAATTTGTTTTCTATGGGTATTTTTACCCGAGTATAAAACAAAAAGGTAAGACCATAATCCATCTTAGGAATTGAAACACTTTTAGCAATAGATAAGAGGGCTATTGGTAACAGAAGATAAATGAGTCCATAACAAAGTTTCAACTTTGCTAGTTCTTTGTTTGATATACACCCTGAGTGATGTAAAGGAGACAGAGCTGGGTAAAGAATAGAACCAGGGTATCTCTGTTTTGTAAAACTGGGAATAGCGTTACCATTGAGATAATTTAAGTGAATGGGAGGAATACGCCCATGTAATTTCTTAGGAGATGAGTTTCTTGTGATTAATTAAAAGCTTGTTTAGAGCTTCATAACTGAGTGAAGTTTTCCTGCAGCTTGTATTTAAATTCATTGAGGTTTTTGCTGGGTTCTAAGAGATATATGTCATCAGCATACACATCCAGCTTGAGATTTTGGAGTTTGATGGAGGATCATTGACAAAAAACACAAGTGGGTCCCTGTGGAACTCTTGAGTTCAGCAGTCTGTGGCAGATTAGGATGTTACAGCTAAGTTCAGATTTTACAGAAAGAGTTGCTTGGATTTTTTGATGAGCATGGCTGTGAACTAATAGACTTTTTAATGAAATAAAATGATTGGGATTCAGGCAGGTTAGTAACTGAAATCACAGTATTAGATAATCAGTTACAGGAGACCTGCTGTTTTCTAACTATGACACCAGACAATATATTTTCTGTCAAGTTGACAGGGTTTATAATAATATTAACAATAAGAAAAAAAGAAAAGTACAGTTGTGTACCTACCATAAATGTAGATGTTCGAGTGTTGTTCTTGCCCCAGATGTCAGGTACCCCCAAAAGGTTAGGCTAAAAATTCTGCTAATAAAAAAGCATGCAGTAACATAAACATTACATCTACAAGCAAAGACACCACATAGGTTGTATAGAATACAGAAGTACAGATAAGTCCCAGCGATGAAAGGGGGGTGGTGGGTGGGTAACCTGGACTGCAACAGTGAATACACTCGAACATCTACATTTATGGTAGGTACACAACTGTACTATGTTCATCGTGTTTCACTGTTGCAGTCATTACACTTGGGTTGAATCCCAAAGCTGAGGTTGGGTGGCTGGGCCTAAATAGAATTAGGAGTGGCTATGAGGCCCTGCAGAACTGCAGTGGCAAAGCCTGCTCTGGATTTAGAGTACAGAGGTAAGTGGTAGTGCTTTGTAAAAGTGTGCACTGAAGTCCAAGTTGCAGCCTCCAAAATATCCTTGGTTGGTACTCCTCTGAGGAAGGCTGCTGAAGTGGCTGCTGATCTGGTTGAATGTGGCCTAATGCCACTGATTTGCCATGTTGTGAATAGCAGAAACGAATGCAGTGGCCTATCCATTTTGAAATAGTCTGCTTTGAAATAGTCTTTCCTTGTGACCCTGCAGCATATGCCACTAATAGTTGCTCAGTCTTTCTGAAAGCTTTAGTTTTGTCCAAATAGAAGCGTAACTGTCTGTGTATGTCCAAAGAATGCAGAAGTCTCTCCCCTTTATTCTGTGGGTTTAGATAAAAGGTAGGCAAATGAATGGTTTGGTTAAGAGCCATACTGGACACTACCTTAGGCATAAATGTTGGGTTTGTCCTTAGAGAAACCCTGTCCGGATGGAAAATAATAAAAGGTTCCACAGCCATTGATGCCTGTAACTCTGAGACTCTTCTTGCTGAAGTTATTGCTAGGAGCAGAGCTGTTTTCCATGATAAGAATTTTATCTCAGCTGTATTGGCTGGCTCAAAAGGAGGCAATGTGAGTTTTTCCAAGACAAAATTGAGGTCCCATGCAGGTATTGGTGCTCTTCTTGGAGGTCTTATGTTTTTGGCCCCTCTGAGGTACTGCCTTAGCAGTGGATGTGAAAAAATAGGTGGGTCCGTATTGTAATGAGCTGAAATGGCAGAGGCATGGATCTTAATTGATGAGAAGGATAGGCCTTTGTCCAGAATCTCAGTTAGGTATTGTAAAATCTGAGGAATATTTGATACAAGCGTGTCAATTCTTTGTGCCTGGTTCCAAGCACAGAATCTCTTCCATTTTTCCGCATAAGAATTTCTGGTGCTGGGCCTCTTGGCCTCCAAAATAACATCCATAACTGCTTTAGAGAGAGGAGTGTTCTGAATAGTTACATTATCCGCCATGCAGCCAGATTTAGGTTTCTGAGTTGGCTGTGCAGGATTTGATTGTTTTGTTGGGTCAGTAAATGAGGAATTTGAGGTAATGTCCAGGCTGGGCCTTGAGACAAGCTCTTTACCAGTACCAGTACCAGGGTACCAGTGCTGGCGTGGCCAGTCCGGGGCAATCAGTATCATTTTTGGCTTCTCTAGCCTGACCTTTAGAAGTACCTTGGGGAGGAGAGGCAGTGGAGGAAAGGCATATACTGTAAGGGTTTTCCAGCTGAATGACAGAGCATCCACTTTCCATGCTTGTTTGTGATAAGTCCTTGTGCAGAATCTCTGTAGTTGGCAGCTGTGAGGGGTGGCAAATAGATCTATGTCTGGGCATCCCCATGTCCTTGTTATCATGCTGAAGATTTGTGGATCTAGTTTCCACTCGTGAGGATCCATGAGGTTTCTGCTTAGTTCGTCTGCCAGAGTATTGGTCTTTCCTGGCAGGAATTGTGCTTGCAGGTGTACTTGATAAGTCAATGCTGTGTTCCACAAAATCATGGCTTGTCTGCAGAGGGGTTAAGAATGTGTGCCTCCCTGCTTGTTTATGTACCACATGACTGTAGTATTGTCCGTCTTTATCAGCAGTTGTCCTAGATGAAGTAGATCTTTGAAGGCTGTCAGGGGATTCTGTACAGCTAGCATCTCTTTTTGATTGATATGAAGATGCATTTGGCTTGGGGGCCATGTGCCCTGAATACATTTTCCTGCCATGTGAGCCCCCATAGGCATAATCTGATGCATCTGTTGTTAGTGTCTGCCTGGCTGCGGGTAAAATGAATGTCTGTCCCTTGTTGTGGTGACAGGCCTGTGCCCACCATCGAAACTCCTGTTGCTGGCAGGGAATGAGGGTAATTAATGTTTCCAGGCTGTGGCAATGTTGAGTCCAAACACTTTTTAGATACCATTGTAGCTTCCTCATATGCAGTCTTGCATATGGAATTAGCAGAATGCAGGATGCCATGAAGCCCAAAGCCTGCAGAATTTTTCTTGCAGATAACTGGGTCTTTGTTGCCATCTTTTCGAAGTAAGAAGTCAGTTGCCTTTGTTTGTCTGGCATGAGATAAGCCATCTGGGCAGTTGTATTTAAGCTTGCATCCAGGAATATTATCTCTTGAGAGGGTACTAGTTTTGATTTATTTTCGTTCACTGTGTACCCCAGGCAAATTAGTAATCTTTTTACAAACGCCAGGTGCTTCAGTAGAATGTCTTTGTTCTCTGCTTGAATAAGGCAGTCGTCCAAGTAGGGATATATTTGAATTCCTCTTTGTCTGCAAAATGCAATTACTGTTGCCAGGCATTTTGTGAAGACCCTGGGCGCAGTAGATAAGCCAAAGGGTAGTGCAGAGAATTGGTAGTGCATTGAGCCAGCTATGAATCTGAGGCATCTTCTGCAAGATTGTCTGAATGGGACATGCAGGTATGCCTCTTTGAGGTCCAAAGTTACAAGCCAAGCCTTCTTGCCCAGCATGGGCAGAAGCTGCTGCAGAGTCAACATTTTGAATTTTGGAACGTGATTTGTCTTTTCTGCTTTTGGAGGTAGAAGCACCCCATTGTTTGAGCCTGTATGAGCCTTGGGGCTGGGGTCTGCCTCTAGGGCGTCTGTATCTGCCTCTTTGTGGCCTGTCTGACACTGGAAAGGACCAATTCTTGGAAGGCCAGTTCCTGCTAAATCTGGGTGGCTGTACCTGCAAGAAATCCTTTACTGTCTGCATAGATTTCACTTTATCCTCCATTTTCTTCAACACCTCTTCTGCATTAACACCAAACAAAGTATCATGCTGTAATGGAGCATCCAATAATTTTGCTTTAACATGATAAGGCAGATTCTGTTCCTTTAACCAAGCATGCCTTCTAATGACAGAACCTGTAACAGTGGCCAGAGGCCTCCAGTGAATCAAAACCACATTGCAAAGTATGCTTTCCCACTTGTTCAGCTACATGCAATAAATCCTGCATTTCCTTGTTTTCAGAACATTCAGAATTTGTCAACATTTTCTGTTTAAGCAGTGACATTTAAGTATTGCTGATATTTAAGCTTTTGAAACTGACAATTTAAAGCCCTTACAGCCAAGGTAGCAGAAGTGTACATTTTTCCCCCCATCTGTCCAGTGCCCTAGAATCCCTATCAGAGGGGACAGGGTTTTTTTTGCAGTGGAAGCCTTGACCCCTTTGGGACCCTGAGATATAGTTTCTGGGTCAGCAGCAGGGTTTTTATATAGAAATTTATGAGAATCTGGAACCCTGTAGTATCTGTCTGGCTTAACATGTGCAGTGGGTAGAGTCAGGAGACAGGCCGGACTCTGAAAATACATCATCTACAATGTCTAGAACAGGTGGAATAGCAAGAGGTCTGTGCTGAGGCAGTAGAAGAAAGTCTCTGAGCCTTTTCTTAGATTCTGAGTAATCTTGGCTCTCCCAGTGAAAATGCTCCCTCATGGTATGTAGGGTTTCCCCAAAAGAATAATCCTTGGGAGGAGAGGCTGAAGGAATAGATTCTTCAGAATCAGAATCCTCATAGGGAGGAAGAGAGTATCCCTGTTCTGAAGAGGAGTCAGAGGAAATGGAAACCTGATGAGAAGAATCATATTCTGTGTCTTGCCTAGGCCTCTTATCAGGAGGGGGATAGGAACCCCTGATCAAAGTAATTAGGTATTTGGCCAATTTAAGCATCTGTTTCTTAGGCATGGAAGTCTGTCCAAGAGAATGCTGTACTTGTTTCTTTGTCTTTAAAGCTGTTTTCGTTTTTGCCTTGGAAGCTGAGGTTGGCTTGACATATACCTGTGTAGGTCTGAAAACACCCTCAGAAGCCAATGCCTGCTCAGCGGCTCCAGACCCATCTGAGGGAATAGTTTCCGAGTGTCCAATACCTTGAGTATCCAGAGGCCTAGTTGTCTCCACGTGGGAGTCGGAAGCGGCCTGTGGTAGCGGGTGTCAGGGGCTGTGAGTGTCAGGGGCTGCGAAAGCACCTCACTGAGAACCTGCGAACCGGCGACTGGCCTAGCAGAGGCTTCGTCGTCTGTTTTGGACCTCGGATGCCTGTCCTTTTCCTTGCGCTTTTTATAAACTCCGATCGTCGGCTGTTCTGATGGCATTATATAATTAAACCTTCGGCCAAAATAATGAAAAGCCAAATCCTACCGACGCTTAATAGTGCATTGGTTAAATCTAGAACAAAACCGACAGCTAGCAACGTCGTGGTCAGGGCCTAGGTAAGGAATACAGTAAGAATGAAAATCCTTATGAGGTATTTGCTTCCCACAAGAAATACAATTGTTAACTTTTTCTGACATTGGTCTGGAGCAAGAAAAAAGTTTCCCCAATGGGGTACTTAACTTTACTGAAGACTTCGGATATGAAATTCGATTTCGAAAATCTCAGGAGTTGGCCGACTGGCACTTGTGAACTGTTTTTGCTTCGGGCACCGCATGACAAGAAAGTCTGAGGAAAATGGCGTCGGCTGCATCTTTTATACCCCTGGCGCACTGACGTCAGGGAAGAGGCGAAAGCAACTGACACCGGACCAGGAATTTGGAATTCTGGCCGACTGCGGGTAGCCTGCCAGCAGGATAACCCAAGTGTAATGACTGCAACAGTGAGACACGATGAACATCTTGAAAGGAATACAACTGAATATAACAATTGTAAAGCATCCCCTGTACCTAGTAAAAAAAAGAGGGCAATGGACTTCAAGGTATTATGAATGGTTCCAGTCAAACTATCTACAATAATGATATGCTGAATTCCATACAACAAAAGTATAATGCCCCTTTAGAATTTAAACCAGTCTGAATGGATAAGGAATCACTTCAGTTCAGTTCAACAGCGACTCCAATCATGGAATTCATGGTTAGGCTATCGGGGTCCCACCAAAAGTGGGAGAGGCAGAGGTCACACGAGGCAATAGTAGGTACCATTTTGTGTCGCTTACCATAATTATAGATGTTCAAGTAGATCCATGTTGCAGTATTGATTCTTGGGACTTCCTGCCATGCAGAAGCCTTTGACTGGAAAGATTTCCGGAGTCTTCACATCATCTCTAGCCGACAGACATCCAAGACATCCAAGATCAATGTAGGACATCAGAGTATAAGAAGGGCATCCATCGGCACCATCTCCATGTCATTCTAATCTGGAGCCTGAGAAAGCACAATCTCCCCAGTTGTCTGAATACAAGTGAGAAGGAGGGAAAAAAACACATATGGCAGAGGGAAGATGATGGAGATGAGGACTATCTGCAGAAAAAAAAATCTTTATCCCTTGCACCCAGCAGGGGGAAGACAAGTGGTAAGCAAACAGAGGGGCTTGGAGGGCAGCAGTATGTGGTACAAAATTGACCTACTCAAACATCTACAATTACGGCAAGTGGGACACAACTGTAACATGTCCTTCGCAGTCAATGTTGCAATACTGATTCTTGGTGGGACTCATCATCATCATCACCAGCCTCCTTTTTCCCATTTTTCTACATGGGGTTGGGGTGTTATGTTAACTGTCGACATCTCACTTGATTCAATGCCACATTCCTGCGTTCCTAACACTCATGCCTAACTGTCGTAGATCTTTCACACAATCCATCCACCTCTTTGCTGGACGCCCTCGTTTACTCTTACCTTCTTCCTGTCTGTTCCAAATATTCTTCATCAGATTTGTCTTCTGCTTTTCTGCATGTGTCCAAACCACTGTAATCTGTTCTCTTTGATCTTTTCTGCAATTGGAGCTACTCTGGCTTCTTCTCTTATGTCCTCATTTCTTCATCTGCCTCACAGTGTGCATCCTACCACTTAATTTCCATCAACTCTAGCTTCCTCATCTGCTCTGCCTTTACTGCCCAGGTTTCTGTACCATACAGTAGTACTGGTTGCACCACTGTCTTTTACACCTTACTTTTTATCTTCTTTGGCATTCTTCTATCATAGACTATACTTCAGATCTATGTCAGTTGGCTGCAGCCCCTCTGATTCTAGTTTTGACCTCTTCATTCAGACTTCCCTTCTCTTCAACCACCACTCCCAGATACCTGAAGCTATTTATCTGTTCCACTATCTTCCATTCTATCTCAGTTCTCAGCTTCTTCTGATTTCCCCAGTTTGCTGCCATTGCCACTGGTTTATCTGTGCTTAGTTTTATATCATGTCCCTTCAGTTTTGCATTCCATTCCCCTAACCTTTACTAAAGTTCTTGATCAGAGGCTCTCTGTAATGCCACATCATCTGCATACAGCAACTTTGTTGATCTGTCACCTCCAACCTGCTTGCAATCCATCACCAGTATGAACAGCGGTGGGCTCAGAGCTGAACCCTGGTGCACACCCACTCACATTGGGAACCCCGCTGTGAGGTCAAACACTGTTTGTACTCGAGTCATTGAGTCTTAGTACATAGCCTGCACTAATTCTACCAATGTTTCTGGGACTTTGAACCACCACAGTACTGCCCAAATCAGCTTTCTTGGGACCTTGTCATATGCTTTCTCCAAGTCTAGGAATGCCCAGTTGGACTCTTTCCTCATCTCTAGCTTCTTCTCAACTATTTGTCTCACTGCAAACATCAGATCAGTTGAGCTGCATCCTGATCTGAATCCGAACTGCTCATTTCCCATCTTACTTTCTACGACTCTGTATATCCATTTATCAATCACTCTCTACAGAACTTTCATGCAATGTGATAGGAGTTTGATGCCTCTGTACTGCCCACAGTTGTGGATGACCCCTTTGTTCTTGTACATTGCACAAGTATGCTTATTCTCCAGCCATGTGGGATATGCCTTTCTTTCCACACTATGAGAACCCCCAAGAGCCATTTCTCCCCTACCTCACCAAGCATCTTTATCATATTAGCTGTAACTTCATCTGAGCCTGCTGCTTTCCCCAACTTCATTTTCCTTAGTGCTATCATTACTTACTATAAGGTGGGCTCCTCTTCTTCTCACATCACAGGCTGTTTCTGGGGCAGTACAGCTTCTATGATGTTTTCTTCATTTAGATGCTGCTGGAAAATCCTTCCATCTGACTTTGATGTGCTGTGGATTGGTGAGCAAGATGTTGCTGGCATCCCTTATGAAGGGTGTCAGACTATCTTCTTTATCTTTCTGTCTTTGCTATGCAACCTGCTAAAGTTTCTTTGTGCCACCTACTAAGTCACTTTCCAGAAGCTGGTAGAGCGCCTCCAATGCCCTGTCCTTTGCTAATGCAACTCCTTTCTTAGCTTCTTTGTTAGACAACCACTGTTCCTTCCCAGCCTGGTTGGTCTTTTCTACCTCCCACTTTTTCTTGCAGTCCTCCTTTCTTTTGATGACTTCCTGGACTTCTGCATTCCACCACCAGCTTTCCTTATGTATCATATTTCCATATCTGGCTCAGCCACATATCTGTTCTGTAGTCCTCAAACATGCTGTTTTGAGGTGCTGCCATTCTTCTTCAACATCACCTATTTCCTCCTTTTCTTGCAGTGCTACAGCCCTAAGTAATTCCTTGAATTGCTGTGCTTTCTTTCCAGTCAACTTCCAGGTCTTCAGCCTGGTCTCTGTTGACCTTAGAGCCTTTTCTGACCACTGCTTGCAGCTGATTGTGGCAAAATTTATGCCGTGGGCCAACTGTTTCACTGGGGATGACTTTACAGTCATTGATTCTAACCCAGTGCCCTTTCCTTACTAGGGAGGAAGTCTACCAGAGTTGCATGTTGGCCACTCTTGTATGTGATCTTGTGACAGTCTCTCTTTCTGAACCATGTGTTGGCTACTACCAAGCCATTTGACAGACAAGTCTAGAATGGCCTCTCATTCTTTATTCCTGTTATCTCACCCCTGTGGACCCAGGCAGTCCTCATATCTTGTTCTGTTTGTTCTGATATGTGTATTCAAGTCACCCATTATCACCACCAATTCCTGTTGCCCTGCTTTATCTAGTAGATCCTGCAACTGCTATTTATTACCACTGGAGTCCCACAAGGTTCCATCTTAGGTCCTATACTATTCTCTATCTTCATTAATGATCTTCACTGCATCTGCCAAGAAACATCCATTATACAATATGCTGACGACTCAATATTAGTCTGCTCAGCCAACAGCCCACATGAACTGCACACTATCGCGCAAAAAACCTTCCAAACTACTGAAACCTGGTTTCTTAACAAAAACCTCTTACTTAACCCAAAAAAGACCAAATTGATGATATTCAAACCAAACAAATTCACTCCTATTCCTGACTCATTCAATATTGTGTCCACGGATGGAACTATCATCTCTCCAGCCACATACTAAACTACTAGGAGTGATCATCGACAACAACCTCAAGTTTGATCTACATATACATACACCACATAAGTGGTAATCTATTAAGTACGGAAGAAGTAATTAGGGACCTAGGGACCCAAGTTGATAACAATCTCTCATTTGACAACCACGTGGCCAAAGTGGTTAGAAAGACATTTTATATAGCCCACCTAATCATGAAAGGATTCACATCTAGATCAGGGGAGGTCATCGTGCCTCTTTACTCATCCCTCATCAGGCCCATAATTGAGTACAATGCCCCTTTTGGGATGTACCTTACCAGACACCTGCAGCAACTGGAAAGACCCCAAAAGTACCTCACCAAGAAGATCAAAGGGCTCAAACAGATGCCATTATGCTGCCTGGTTAAAGAAACTCCAGCTCTACTCAGTGGCATACCGCCTGCTCAGAGGCGATCTGTGCCTGATGTATAAAGCCATGTCCAACCCGGAATTAATGGACATGCTGCACCTCAGAAAATCCAAAATCCCATTGAGCTACGCGCTCGAGAGACTTGAACCTCAGCACTGAAATAAATAGGACATGCTGGAGGGACAGATTCATAACCCAGAGACTCCCTTCACTCTGGAATAAAATCCCAGTCCAGGTTAGGCAGAGTCCCTCATTGACTCTCTTCAAGAGGAATCTTGATGACTGGATGGGGGATCGTATCTTTCCCCGGGTATCACTTCTGTGTCACTGTTAGACAGAGGCACAGTATACTAACCTCAAAAAAGGGCATAGCAAAATTAATTTAAAATGGGTGGCGAAAGCCAAACACGCTCTGGCTAGGCTTATAAATGCCCTAGGGCAGATAGCCTAGTATGAACCTATGAACCAAGCTATTAAATAATTTCACAGAAAACTGGGCAGCCTCTATAAAAACAAACAATATCTAACTTAACCAGCCAGAATAACCATAGCTCAAACCCAATCTCCCTATTACTATATACCGCTCCTATCTTTTCCAACCTACCCAAAGCTGAAATGGCCAAGCTCAACATCTGCTACAATCAAACTGACAGATTTGCTACCAGTCCCCCCTACCATTTCCACCACTGTCAAGCACTATGTCAACTCAATTGGCTTGAATTCCCAAATCTCCTCTCATTTCACCAGCTCTCTTTCACTAATAAACTGTTAATACTCCCTTAAAAAACTCCTGCCCTATCTAACTTACTTAAACTACATGTCAATCCCAGACAACGTCACTCTAGTGAAAAAGACCAATTAAAATAACCAAAAACAACAACTCAGGTGATACACTATTCCCCAACAACATAGGCAAAATCTGGAACTCATTACCCTCAGCAATTACCTCTGCCAATTCAATTGCTACTTTCAAAAAACTTCTAAAATAACACCTGCTACTCTCATGGAAATGCCCCTGCCTCCCCCCAGGTCGTACCCTTACTTTACCCATCCCCCACCCCCAATATTTCTACCTCTCACCTCAATATCTTTGCAGTTCTTCCATAATCTCCCCTAAGGTACTTCAATCCCTAGGATGCCCCACTTCCTGTGCACTATCATGCTAGTGTATGTTTGATATGCCAGTCAGTATCAAGGATGACCGTATTACACACCTGTAAACCTATAAATCTTGCAGAATAATGTGTTTTTCCTAATATTTGCATGTTATATGTATACATTTCTTTCAATCTTCAAAACTGTAAACCTATGCATTACTGTAAATAATCTGTCATCTCTTTTTTTCTGTTTTTCTATGACAATGAGCTTGTATTTGTTTCAATTTTTGTTCCTATGAACATGTACTTCTTATGTATAAGCTTCTCACTTTCTGTTATTTAACGTGGAGCTTTTCTCCCTGGGCCTCTGCTGAAAATGGACATATATCCAGTCAGAATCTCCCGGGTCAACAAATGTAAAATAAAATAAAAAAATAAAATAAACTGCTGTTTGAATGCACTCTTTCTCACTATCACAACCCTCCTGTGAGGCACAGGCTGAGATTATGAATATTGCCCTATCATTAGGCTGGATTCTGACTGCTATGAATCTGCCACTAATTCTGATGACATCCCTCGCTGTTTTCTGAAGCCTCTCTCTCACCACAATTCCCACACCATTTCCAGCCTGTCCCCCTCCTGAGTAGTAGACTCTTGATCTTGGGAGGACTCTCGAAGCTAAAAGTTGGGTGGTGGGTCATCTGTATGGTCCAAGGAAATAAGATTTGGCAAGATGGCAGTAGCAAAACCTGCTCTAGTCCTGGAGACACTGCCTAAGTTACAGTGTTTTGTAAAGATACGCACTTAGTTCCATGTTGCTGCCTCTATGATGGAATGGGTAGGGACTCTTCTAAGTAAAGCAGTGGTAGCTGCCTCATGCCTGGTGGCATGGACTTTTAATATGCCCAAGTAAATCTCTACCATAGTGTGTGTAACAGAACTGAATGCAGTGTGTTATCCATTTTAAAATGGTTTGTTTGGAGACAGGCTTGCCCCGTTTACCCTCCGCTAAAGCCACCAGTAATTAGTCTGCTCTTTTACGGGGGTTTACCCTGACTGGTAAGTGGATACCTTGGTTTAAAGTAATTTCTAATACAACCAGAGGCATGAAAGATGGGTTTGTTCTGAGGGTGACCCTATTTCTGTGAAAGATAGTGAAAGGATCTTTACACATGAGGGCTTGTAGCTCACAAACTCTCCTAGCTGATGTAACAGCTATAAGAAAGGTTGTCTTCCAGGTGAGCATCTTTAGAAAGGCAATGACAGCAGGTTCAAAGGGGGGAAAATTCATTTTTCTAACACATAATTTAGATCTTCTGCATGAATTTATTTATTTATTTAACATTTGTTTACCTGGAAAGTCTGACTGGGGCAAAGTCCATTTTCAGCGGAGGCCTGGGGAGAAATGTTCCAGCCGCATGTCTTTGGAAATGTGGGAGGAAACCCACGTGAATGCAGGGAGAACATGCAGACTCTGCACATAAGACAGTCTAGTCGAGAACTAAACTGGGGAACGTACTGCTGTGAGGCAACAACACTAACCTCTGCACCACTGTGCAGCCCAACAAACTGCCTCCCTGTTGAGGAATCAAACCTCGGTCTCCCGCATGACACACAGGAATACTTACCAATACATTAATGAGGAAGAGGGTTCCTTCCATCTGATAGGGCGGCCACAGTGATGCAGCTGTTAGCGTTGCTGCCTCACAAGAGGTTCTCCGGTTCGATCCTTGGCTGGGGTGCCTTCTGTGCGGTGTCTGCATGTCCTCCCTGTGGTTGCGTGTTTTTCTCTGGGTGCTCCAGTTTCCTCCCACATCTCAAAAGACACGCTGTAGGTGGACTGGACACTCTAAATTGGCCTTAGGTGTGAGTGTGTGCATGTGTGTGCCTTCTGTGGAAGGTTGGGCGCCGGGCTGGCAACTCGACACCGTAAACCTCCACTGCCAATCATGAGCAGACAGTTGATCCGCTGTGGCGACCCCTAACCGGGAAAAGCTGAAAGAAGAAAGAAGAAGAAGAAGGGTTCCTTCCATCTGATCTCAAGTGAATCATCCCTTTTAGAAAAGGGTTTATGTGGGGATATAAGAAGATAGGGGGGGTCCTGTGCAGGCAAGCTGGTACTACAGATGCATGGACCTTAATGCTGGAAAAGGAAAGCACTTGTCTAAAGAGGCCAAACAGGTACTGTAAGACTGAGCTAATGTCTGCATGAGAAGGGTTAGTGTTTTTGCCATGACACCAACTGGAAAAATCTTTTCCATTTTACCAGGTATGATTTCCTGGTATTGGGTTTCCTTGCTTCTATTAGTATGGAAAGTGCGTCCTTGGGACAGGATGCATTCCTTGGTGTCAACACCCAATTCTCCAGGCTGTTGACCTGAGGGTGGCTTGTTGGGAGTGGCAGACAGATCCCTTGGTTTGGATAAGGAGATCTACCTCCTGTGGTAGGGTACAGAAATCTCCCCCTTGCTGAGTGTCAGGAAGAGGGAGAAACAGTGCTCTCTCGACCAGAAGGGGGCCACTAGGATCATGCTAGTTCTGTCTGTCCTGATTTTTGTCAGTACTCTAGGGTTCAGGGTAAGGGTGGTAAAGAATACAGGAGCTAGATTATCCAGGTGAAGGAGAAAGCATATATTTTCCAAGGTCCTGCCTGTTGAGTTCTGGAGCAGACCTTCTGTAGTTATTTGCTGTGGTAACAGCAGATCAGGTCTATTTTGAAGACCCCCAGTGTACGATTAGGTCTAAGAAGACCTCTCTCTTCAGCATGCATTCGTTGGAGTCTAGAAGGTCCATGCTTAGAGAATCTGCCATGGTATTGTTCTGACCCAGAAGAAGCTATAAGGGTTAATCTAATTTCTTAAACCAGCATTCAAATTTTCAAGGAAAGGCTACACAGAGGTTGAGACAAAGTTCCTCCTTGCTTGTTTATGTACCATATCACTGTGGTGTTGTCTGTCCAGATTTGCATGGTCCCTGGACTTCAGTTGTATTGAAAGGCTTTTACAGCCAGGTAGACTGCTTGCACGTCCTACTGACTTATGTGCAACTTTCGCTGTTGAGGCGACCAAATATCCTTCACTTTCAAGGAACTCAAGTAAGCCTCACAAGGTATGTCTAAATTGTTCAAGGTGATGGTTTTGTCTGGTTCTGGTAAAGAGGACTTAGCCCCTTGGTTCCTCTGTATGGCATTCTTCCACCATAGGAGTTCCTTCTTCAGGCATGGAAGGAAATGTACTAGGGTTTCCAGGGGATGGGAATGCTGTTCCCAAGCATTTTACAGCAACTATTTAATTTTGTCATGTAATTTTGCAACTTGGATCATGACAATGCAGGATGCCACATACCCCAGCATCCGCAGGAATTTTCTTGCAGTAATGAGCTGCTTTGGAAGCAGACTGGTTAGATAGGCTGTCAAAATATCTCTTGTCTAGGGGGAAGAAGGCTTTCTATTGAACTGAATCTATGAGGCTCCCACAGAGGATCCTTGTTTGCGGTACAGTTTAAGATTTTTGAATAATTACTACCTTCTGAAAGCAGTCTACAGTGATCAAAGTAGGGGTAAATATGAACCCCTAAAGTTCTGCAATGTGCTATCAAAGGAGCTAGACATTTTGTGAAAACCCTGGAAGCAGAAGATAGCCTAAATGGTAAAGCACATAACTTGATGTGACAATCTATTGCTACAAATTGCAGGTACTTTTTGTGACTGTCTGCTAAGGGGACATGGAAATGGAGATAAGTGTCTTTTACTTCTGGAGTGACCACTCAGGCATGCTGGAAGATCACTGGCAGTAGTTTTTGCAACATAAGCTCTTTGAATTCTGGGATGTTGAGAAACTTGTTCACCTCCGAGTGGTGTAAGATAGGGCTACAGTTTCCCTTATTTCTTGGAACTAGAAATATCCTTGAGTAGAAACCTCTTCCCTCTTGCCCAGGAGGGACACACTGGATGAATACCTGGTGAAGTAGCTCCTCAAAGATGGGTGGTTAATGGCTTTGTTGCTCTTTTGGTGGTTTTGGAATGCCCAAGAAGGGTGGGATATCTCTGAACTGGATATAGTACCCATACAATATGATGCTGAGGACCCATCTGTCTCTGGTGATGATTTTTCATTGGTTTGGGAAGAAAAGTCTTCCTCCCAGTAGGGCTTGAAGGGAGCGGGAGGGTGGGAAAGTGCAAGGTGGACTGGTGTAGAAAGTACAGTTGTGTACACTTACCATAAATGTAGATGTTCAAGTGTATTTACTGTTGCAGTCATCACATTTGGGTTGTCCTGCCAGGGGTAGCCCTCAGATGGCCGGAATACCTGAGGCTGAGTATTTCTGCTTTGGTTGCTGTCACTCCAGGACTGGCATCAAGGTTGTCAGTGGTATAAAATCAGGCAGCCATTACATCAGTTTTTCTTACCGTAACTGTCAGGAGCCCCCAATAGGGAGCTAGGTTATGGTGGAAAAACACCACCAGTAGAGACAAGTGGGATGGAGGGAGTGAAACCAGGACTGCAACAGTGAATACACTTGAACATCTACATTTATGGTAAGTGTGATCCCATGGGCCTATTGGAGTCTGTTTGCCACTGTCTTGGCCGATGGTGCTGTTTTGGCTCCCTTCCCTATGAAGTCTCCTTTGCCAAGTCTTAGACTAGGAGGGTGGAAAGGACCAATGTATGGTAGGGTAATTCCGGATGAAATGAGGAAGACCTAGAGAAGTCCTTGACAGTTTGCACTGATGTGGTCTTAGTCTCCATTTTCTTAAGCACAGCCTCAGCCGTAGGACCCAAAAGAAAGTCTTTGTCCAAGGGGGCATCTAGGGGACTTTATCTGACATGTTCAGTAAGGGATTTTACCTCAACTAGGCATGTCTTCTAATGACGGATCTTGTGGCTGCTGCCCTACTGGAGGTTTCCAAAGGCATCATAGCCACAGTTCAGTGAGTGACTAGCCACCTGAGAGCAGGAAATGCATAAATCTGGTGATTCCTTTGAAACGGCCTTATTTTCAGTCCCCATCAGTTTTTGTTTCATCTGGTCAAAAATGGTTTCCTGGTACTTCACCATATGAAACTGGCAGTCCAAAGCCCTCATAACAAGGGTAGCAGAGGTGTAGACTTTCTTTCCAAACTTGTCCAAGGCTCTGCATTCCTTGATTGTTGGTAAAGGATTTTTAGAAGAGCTAGATTCTGCTAACTTTGAGTCTTGAGCCACCACTTCAGGATCTGCCACAGGGTTCTTCAAAAGGTGTTTGATGGAATCAAGACCCTTGTAAAATCAATCAGGTTTTCGAGGGGCGGGGGAAGACAGTCTAGTTGTAAAGAAGAATCCAGAAAGATGCAGTCTACCACCTGTAAGACTGGCGGATGACAAAGGGTTTATGCTGAGGGAGATTTAGGAATTCCCTAACCCTCTTCCTGGACTGGAGATAATCCTGAGCTTCCCATCCGAAGTGTTCCCTCATGGTACTTAACATTTCCACAAAGGAAATATCTGCATCGGGGTGGGGCTGAGGCAAGGTTCTTCTAAGAATCAGAATCCAAATAGGAAGCAATAGATTCATCCTCCTCAAAAGGGGATTCATCATTAACAGAACCATTCTCAAAGTCAAAACAGTCAGAAAACTCCTGGGGTGAGGTATCCCTCTTTCTTTTACCAGGGGATATTAACAGGGGCATGGAGGCATCTGGATATGACCAAGGAAATCAAATCTTCAGCCAACCTCACTAGGTCTTGCTGGCAAGATTGAGAGTGGCCTAGGCTGAGTTAAGGTGAGTATACCTTTTTTGTGAGATACCTTAGGTTTTGGCCTAAGGCCGACCTCTGCACTAGGACTTGGATGAAATTAGCCACCTGACTTATTCCCATGAGCAGTAGGCAGAGGTGACCTCCTGATGACATGAAGAGCCATTTTCGGTTTTAGAGATGTCATTGGAAGCCAGAGCCTGCAAAATGGCCCTGTACCCAACCGACGAACCGTCTTTCAGCTTGTAAGAAAGCAAAGGGACCCACAGGCATATTGGACTCCAAATGGGTCTCAACAGAGGCATGTGCCACCACCTCAGTTGCCAAAGGGGGCTGTGAAGTCACCTCACCTGCTTCGACAATCACACGCCTAGGAGGAGTGGCCAACAATGAATGAGTGTCATCTGAGACTTAAAATCTGAAAAGCTTTTTCTTTTTTCAACTAGGGGAGGTCTGCTCTGACCAGTGGATGACATAGTACATGAATGCCCTGATGACTCACTAAAAAGTTTATTGCCTTACACTTGACAGTTCTGGTATTAAAGTGAGCACAAAACTGACAGGAATGTAGTACTTTGGTCTCAAACAACTCACACGAATGAAAAGTCCCGATGTGGTATATATTTGCCACAGTGGAGACAGTTATTAACTTTCTCGGACAACAGTCAAAATAGCCATGAAAAGTTCCCCAATGGGGTACTTAGCTTTAAATGTCTTCTTTCTTTCATGTGGACATCTGACACACTGACTAGCACTCTTTTTCAGGCTCTGACAGCAAGAAAGAAAGGAGGTCATGGCAATGGCTGAATCCCTTTAAACCCAAATGTAGTGACACTGGACAAGGTATCTGCCTGTTTCAGGAGGAGTGAAAAATATTCTCTGGTAGTTGGGCCAGCTCAGGACTTCCACAGCAGGAAATCCCACAAGTCAGGACTGCAACAGTGAAACACGAAGTACATCAAGTAAATATCTCAACATATCCTAGTTCTGCTCACCGATGGGTTATTTATATGCAAAATATCGGTGATAAAAGCTAACATGGGCATGTAAGGCTAAGCTTCTTAACATCTTCACAGACCAATAGTGTTTTAAGTACTTAACATATGCTTGAAGTCAGCAATAAGCTATCACTGGAAAAAGGCACTTGGTAAGGACTCGGAGTTGGAAAAAGTCCAAAGGGCAAAGAAGTAAAATGATAATGCAATCCCAAAACAGAGAATCTTTAAAAACACCTTGTTTTTTGTGAAAGGGCATATACAAATCAGCATACTTCTGGTCTACAGTGACCAAAAATGCTACAGAAGAAAGAAGGGGGAACAGAGCTTGAA
Organism: Protopterus annectens; assembly: GCF_019279795.1. Classification (NCBI taxonomy): domain Eukaryota; kingdom Metazoa; phylum Chordata; order Ceratodontiformes; family Protopteridae; genus Protopterus; species Protopterus annectens. The sequence continues at coordinate 1,164,223,306 of NC_056744.1, forward strand.
CTGTCAACATTATGAATTCTGGAATCTGCAGAACAACGTTTGGTCTATGTAGCTCTAGAATGGGCATCTAGGTGCTTGCTTTTGTGGGTACCAGGTAAGTCTTGAATAAAACCATTCCCGCATTGTTCTGAGGGTACTGGCTCTATAATCCCCTGAATCAGTAAGTTGGAAATGATTGGAGGCATAAGGTGAAGCTGTTTTTTTGGGCCTGAGGAATTCCTGGTAGAGTGAGAAGGGAAGCCAACTTGAGCTTGTATCTGCTCCTTATTGAAATGTCAGGACTCTTATTGGCGAGTCCCGAAACACAGAAAAAAAAGACTGAAAATACAGAAATAGAGTGAATACTAGGTTCATAGGAGATTACTAGGCTAACACATGCATCTGTCTCTCCAGCATGTTTTGTTCAAGTCACAGACCAGGTTTACATCCCTAGACTGGGTGACCCTCGTCCTGTTAGTTTTGCGAATGTGCAACAGTTCCATCAGGCTGGATTTGTGAGTGCCCTTTAGGTTAGGCATAGGTCACCCCTTATAATCAGTAGGAGACACAGTAAAGGGATAAGACTTTTAGTCTAGCTACACAGGACATGTTGTTTACACTTTGTATTTTCTCTGTGAGGAACCTTTGAGGTCACTCCAGCTGTTAAAAGTGCCTGGTCAAGTACATGCCAAAAGGTGCACTGTACTCAATTACTGGTCTGATGAGGGTCAAGTACAGTGGGATCTAGATGCCATGCTTTTACTTTTAAACTGTGCCACAAAGAAGCACTTTATCACCACTGTGGACACATGGTGGTCAAAGTTCAGGCTACTATTTATCTGTGTAACTAGATCTCTCACCTTTGAGTTCACTCTTAGGGGTGTACTATTAATGCTGTAATTTGCAGGGGTATTTGACTTCCCGAAGTGTTTGATTATGTGTTTTTGCAGTTTTAGGCCACGGCTCTGATACCAATAATAAGTCTGAGTTAGACCCTTCTGAAGGATAGCTACATCATTGGGGGGGATTCAATAATTACCCCCAGTTTACAGTCATTTGCAAACTTTGACAGCCAGAGACCTTTTACATTAGCTTTGACTTCAGAGAATTATATTCCAAACAACAGTGCTCCCAGTAGTACTGGGCCCTGTGGCACTCCATCAGTAAATGGCCTCCTGATGGACCTGAATTGACCCACTCTAACAACTTGTGTCCTATCCATGAACAATGTGTCTATCCATCTAGCGATATAGGGATTTATGCCCAGTTTTGTGAGTTTACCAATAATACCCAAGTGGGGCCAAGTCAACAGGCAGTATGCACTGTTTTAACCTCATCCATGGACCAAGTGACTTTCTCAAAGAAGTCCACCAAAGTGAGTAGGCATGACTAGCTCCCTGATTTGCTAGTTTACACTACTGAGAGAGCTTTATGCTCTGTTGTGCACATTCTCTCTTACTTCTAGATAGGATTTTCTTTCTTTTCCTGTACAACCTATTCACACCAGGAGTCCACCAGGGTGGCTTGCTTTTGCAGTTTGACCTAGACTTATTTTGTGCTGTTTCTGTGCAGTAGTTTATACAACCATACAGGACTTTTGTGTATGCCTCTGCATAGACTTCTGTTTTCTGGGTTTGGGGATGCTTGGAGATTAGCTATGTCATCACTTAATAGGACGTACTTTGCCTTAGAAAAGTTCTTAAAAGATTAGGGGTTAGGTGGCGGTCTAGTTTTAAATTTATTTCAAGGGAGATTGCTTTGTGATCTGATCTAACCCATGAGGACATCACACTTGGAGGGGTGCAGTGCGCTCTCATATTTGTGAGACCAGTTCTAGGATATTTGTAGCCCTAGTGGGAGTGCAGACAAACTACTCCAGGGCATTTGCATTGACAAAGTCCAGAAATCTTCGGTCCTGCACGTTAGTGGTCATAAATGCTCCCCAGTTACTGAAGAGGGTAGTTATAATCACCTATGAGTATGGTACTGGGCTGAATGGCGAGTGGTTCAAGTAACTTCAGGTATAATGTACTTTTTTTTGGTTCATGGTGGGGGGGATTGCAGCTAGCAAGAACATGGTAATGAATTTTTCTTATGGTTAGTTGGACATGGAGTATTTCAAGCCAGTCATATTGTTTGACCAGTCTTGAGGTCTGCTTACCTTTTATGTAGATAGACACACCTCCACCTTTTGCCCTTTCTTGTGCAGTGGGCGATCTGAATGTATAATGTATAAAAGTCTTTCATTTTATCAATAGTGTCCCCAAAAGGAAATTTCCTCATTAGGGGAATCAAAGGATTAAGTGTCATCAGCCTCATATTCACATCCAGTGGGTGAATGAACTTAAAAAGCACTATCTCACCACACTAGGTCAAAATCTGCAAATTCTTCTTTTTCAGAAGAAGAGGGAACTTTTTTCCCTTTAGAGGAGTGGAAGAGAAGGATGCAGGCATAGTAAACTGAAAGGAATGAATTGCTTTAAATAGCTCTTGTGTAAAACTGAACCAGTGTTTCTTACCGGATTTCTGACTGGAAGGGACAGAAACTGAATAAATATGCCTGTATCATTGCTGATAATGTGCCTGTATTATTGCTGATAAATAGAACCATACAAGAAAGCACTATTCCCACCATCTGGAAAATCTCCTACATTATCCCCCTACACAAGGGTGGAAACTTCAGAGAATATTCTAACTATCGTCCCATAGCTCTACTTTCTCCATTAGCTAAAATAATGGAAAAGTGCATCCACAGACAGTTACTAGACCACCTAACTCCAGAACAATTTACTGGCCAAATCTCAACATGGCTTCAGGCCTTTCCACAGTACAACTGTACTCCTATCCTTCACTGACAGCATCAATAAAAACCGTAACAACAATCTTCTCTCTTCAGCACTTTTCATCGACCTTTCAAAAGCATTCGACATGGTCAACCACCACTTCTCAATATTCTAAAATCCTTCTCTCTGGACACAAAGACTATAAAATGGTTCCAGTCCTACCTTGATAATAGAGAACAGGCAGTGCTATGGGACAACAACCTCTCATCCCATCTCCCAGTTCTCTAGGTGTTCCTTAGGGCTCTATATTGGGCCTCCTCCTTTTCTCAATATTTATCAATGACCTCAACCTAGCTATTCCTTTAACTAACTGTGTACAATACGCAGATGATTCGACAATAATCTGCTCAGCTAAATCTCAATCCCAAATACAGACTCTAACTCAATGTTCAATAAAATATAAAATTGGTTTCTACAACCCTGCCTCCTCTTGAACCCCCCAAAAAAACAAACTCCTCCTCTTCACTCCTACCTGTAAATCACTCCCAATGAACTTTTCAGTCTTATCCAATAATGTCATATCTCCCAATCTCCAAAAACTAAACTTCTAGAGGTAATCACTGATAACAACCTGAACTTTGAAACCCATATCAACAATACCATAAAAATTGTCAACAGGAAACTAGGCTCCCTCTATAGGATAAAACCATTTCTCTCCCCAGTAGCCAGAACCACTATTGCCTATTCCTACCTTATATCCACACTTCTTTATACTTCTTCCATATATACTAACTTGACAAAATATAACCTTAACAAGCTAGCCAACGCTTACAACAGCATTGCCAGATTTGCTACTGCTTCCTCCTTTAGGACCCATCACTGCCATAACCTGAGACAATTAGGCTGGTTAGAGCTTCTGAATCAGATTCACTTTCAACAATTCACCATTGCGCACAAAACCCTTTTCCAACCTACCAATACCCCAATACTTGCTAGTCTCATTACCCAATATAAGAACCTTTCAACTTTACGCTCATCTAATAAACTACTTGTATCAACATGTAAATCTAATAACATGGCAGGAGATGCTCTGTTCTCAAATGCAGTTGGAAAATATTGGAACCAACTCCCCCATTGACTTACATCACTGTCTTCATTTACACTTTTTAAACACAATCTGAAACTCTATCTTAAAACTCATTGGTTATGTCCCTGTACAAATCCAGACTAATCTCATACTATATCCCAAATACCCTCTCTTAAGACCTAATTCCTGCTCTATCTGTGTCTTTTTAGATCAAGACCTATCCTTGGCAAAAACATATCTTATCCTAATAGAGATAATTTAAAATAACTAGTTAAATTCTTCTGCATATAATTCTAAAGCATCATACCTAAGGCAGGCAACAAGTATTGCTTAAACTGTGAGCATTGCTGAACTGTTGAAACTTGAAGTATGCATTTGTTTAACAATTACTTTCTAGTTACTAATGAAGTCTTGTACATAAAGTCTAAAACATCTTATCTAATGCTTGTAACATGTTTTTTGTATAAACTGTGAAGATTCCTGAACTGTTTAAAATTTGTAGTATTTAACTGTACAACAACTAGTACCTGTACGTTAGTAATCTCTTGGAGCTTATCTCCCCAGGACTCTACTGAAAATGGACATAAATCCAGTTAGACTATCCCGGTCAACAAATGTAAAATAATAAATAAATAAATAAAATACTTTCTGAGAAAGTTCAGAGAGTGCCCAAACATATGGTGTTCAGAATGAAAGCCATAGGTCTGACCTTCATAAGGAAACCAGGAACGCACTTCATAGGTTCTTCCTTCCTGGCTGTCTCTGCTGAATGTTCGGTTTTATTTGACTTGTGAGTATTCTGAGTCAAAATGACCTCTAAATAGTTCTTATCAGAGGGTCCAGAAGAAGAAGATGGATGGTCTTTGTGGCTTTGAAATTGCCTTGGCGTAGTCATCAATCATAGACCAAAAAACAGGATGATGTCCAACTATTGTTAGCCACCTCTCTTAAAGATTTTCCTCTCTTTTTAATCTGAGGGAGGATGTCCACAGAAGAGGAAGACAACAATGGTACAGCCACTCACTAAGTCCTGAAGACATATGCTCTCTAGATAAGTGCAAAGGGAAAAAAACATACTCCTTATAGTCTTAGGGTCAAACACTTGTCAGGTATTATAGGAGTTAACATTGTGCTCAGCCCCTAAGCAAAACAGCTAGAGTGAAAGTCCTTGTATGGCATTTGATGGCCATAGTCACACACTCCTTTTCTGACAGACATAAGAAACTTTCACACAAAAAGTTATACGTACAGAAGAACTGTACCAAATGAGGTGCTTATCTTTCTGAAAGCTTTTCTCTGAAGCTAGTCGTATGGAAAACTAGGTACAGCACTGATAAGTCTTCATATGCAGGCTAGCATCAAGAAAGTTCTTTGTTTTGGAATTTCTATACAGCCATCTTATACTAGCACATCCACTCAGGCTAACGACAGAAGCATGGTGCGCAAGGAAGGGTCCTGAGCTTTTTAGACTAGCCAGACGTAGTGCATTCTTGGCAGGATATATCAGATCTGACAGGATCACTGCATTTCTCTTCCTAGTTTTAGCCAGCATGAAGAGGCAGCTCACATTCCCTCCAGTAGAGATCTACTGAGTGTGTACCTTTAACTCCCAGTGGGTGTGGCTTCAGCCTTTAAAAAATCAAGTTATCACCTTACAGTTTTAACAAATACTAACTGACAGAGGTCCTATAGCAGTACAGTTGTGTTTGCCATCATATATGCTTCAAGATAAAATATTCTGATACCTTGTATGCAGCATGGTTTTGGAATTATTAATGCAAATATGAACAGGTAATATCTGACGCCTAGAGGCGCAGTAGGATGTAACTGTACAAACGCCTGGAGACGTCACTCGGCTGTAAGTACTCACCAAGTCTGTTTCCAGGTAGCCTCAAACCCTTTATTGTTGTACTTCTCTTCACTGTACTGACAAATTCAGCCAAGAATTGTTCTGCATTCCTCTCAAACAACCGGCAGTAAGACAACTTGACATCTGAGAAAAAAAAAAACAAAAAACAAAACTACATTAGACATAAAAAAAAAAAAAAAAAACATTCTGCTCTAGGGTCTAGAACATTGACACTGACTCAAGGAGCCTATAACACAATTATAGTAATTAACTATTTTAACTATTTTAAACTGATGCCATCTACATTCTAGTAATAAAACAAGCTAAAACAAGTCCAATGTCTCAGAAGACGATTGCAAATATCATATAATTTGAAGCTTAATACACCTTAGGTCCCTAATGCATGCAGTTATATAGGGGTGCTACTAACAAGAGATTTCGTGACCTTCACAGTGGTTGATCTGCTACAGTACAGAACAGCATGTGAACAGATTTTATACAGCTAGACAATAGTAAGTCAACCACACCCACACTGATGAACTTCTTAGCAGTGGTCTCTTCCACCAGCTTTCTTGCTAACCCTGCAGATTATCTTTTCCCTTCCTTTGACATATTTATGCTCTTTCCTGCCCTACCTGGACATGCCAAAATATCCCAGTCAGTAAACAAACATGGATACAATTTTAGGTATACAAAGCTGGCACTGCGACATAGGCAGCCCAGACTAAAACATGGATGACACATGAGTTATTAGTGAGACAAGGATGCTGGAGGAGCTTGTTGGAGAAGAATGGAAATGAGTGGTTGATGCTGCATCAGCTATCTTGGGTTGAGAAGATGGCAAATGTCTCTGTGTACCAGCTATAGCTGTGGGTTACACTGCAAATATACGCTCCACTCCATGCAAAACAGAAGGCAGGTCATTGTGGTGACCATAAAAGTCTAAAAATAAAAGCAGCACTTTCTAGCTTGACATAGTGGGTCTGCAGAAATGTATACCTTGTGATGGACAAGGTTTCAGACGTTTAACTCCTGTATTGCTGTCATCAATATTTGAGTGTAAGCCAGACATATGGGGCCTGAATCCCACCACTAATGCCCATTAATATAGCAAGGGCAACTAACCTTAAGGGTGTATGTTAAATATGTAGTGCTGCCTTGTGTAGTGGCCAACACGTGCAACAACAAAACAACCTTTTACAATATATAGGTACAGATCGGATATAGACTTTGGCTTGCCAGGATTTCACCCATCCATGTCTGAGCCCAGCACCCTCCATTGCAATCTAAAGTAATTTAGACACACACACACACACACACACACACACACACACACACACACACACACACACACACACACACACACACACACACACAATTTCCATAATGGAAGAGTAAATGGTAACTCTGTAGCATCAGGAACCTCCCCTCCTAAACTTTATTGCATCACTGTCGCCAGTTAGAAAACAAACAAGAACATTTTACTGTTTATCATTGAAATAAACCAACATTTAAATATTTAAATAGTAACAACTATTTCTAACCAGTCTCGTTTAATAGGGCAGATATTAGACAGTTGCAGGCCTCACTAAAATTCATTGTATCCTAAAAGTAAAATATCAGCCACAAGCATTCATAGACAACAATCGCTTTACTTAAACAAGCGAAAATATTGTCTTCTCAAATAAATGTGCAAACACAATTTGTCCAAAGAAATGAAACTCAAACATTCAGACAGGAAGTGTTCAGAAAAAATCTATCTGAGCACTCAACTAGAAACTCTCTGCTTCTGGTTAAAGCTACACTATGCCACTGCAGTTTTTGTCCATGTCCAAAACAAAATCTGGACTTGCAGGCAGTTTAATACAGGTTGTGCTCTGTTGCCAAGGGTGTCCACTGGAAAGCAAAGTAGTAACTTTTGAAATTCTTGTAACTTATAAATCACATTACTGAGTCACTATATGAGATGACGTACATTAAAAGGGAAACAATCTCAATAACAGTTTCCATTATCGTTGTACATCCATTGCACATACAAATGCCATCATAATTCTGTTCTTTGCTCACACACACTACAACATAATCATAGTTTTTCTACATACTTTAATCATCTACTTGAGAGGTACTTTGTACACAATATTTCCAAATCCACAATTTATTTTGATGAAATTCACTTCCTCCAATTTGCAAGGACTCCTTTTCTCTACAACTTTTCTTTTACCATAGACTGTACATTTAGTTCTGGTTTTAATTGTGATTTCCACTTTTGTGTGATTTTTTTTTTTTTTTTGCTGCTAATAACATTAGAGTTAATAAGGTCTTACTGTACCTCAGTATTTCTAAATCTACACTCTAACTCATTAATATCATCTTCTTGGTCAGTATAATATGTTTCCAAATTTTGCAAGAGAGTCTGAAATCCAGTTACCTTTGCATGCTCTCACAAAGTGTGCTGCCAATCCCCCCCGCCTACATTATCTCCAACAACTGTTATTCACTTCTGTTTGATAACTGGGTAGATAGACTGGTCCGGAGTCCTTTTTCAGCTACGACCTGGCCTCAAGTGGGCACCGGGCAAATACAGAAGAGAAAAATATAGTGGTACAATTTTATATAGTATAAATCTATACATGATAATATACAGTAGGCAATAGTTTTTATTCGTACTGGCGGACTGGAAAAAAACATTCAATACACATTGGTAGCAATAGCCAAACTATGTAGAACAAACATAAGAAAGTTTTAGTGAAAAGGCTGGCTAAATCAGGGGTAGACAGAAGAATTTTTAGCATTTCACTATAAATCAAGTACATGTGCAGTCATTATGGAGTTATTCAGAAACAGCTACTCTGAAATTTACAAAGTTCCTTTATCCATTAACTCACTGGGAAGATTGTTCTACAGGGCAGGTCCAAGTTTTGAAAAGGTCCTTTTCACCTATATCTGTTTTAAAAGATGGTCTGTGAAAGGAAATGGGCTCAGGCTGGGAATTTCTTGGGGAGCAGCTGGGTTCGATGATGAACTTGGGGGAATATCTTTCATTCAATATTTTAAACACAAGTGAAATGAGTATATAGGTGACTCTTTTCATTTAGAGAGAGACGATTTAGCGTTTACAGAAGAGGACAGGTGAGTATGGAAGTTGGGGAAAAAGGGTGAATTTAGTGGTTCTTTCTGAGATACTGACAATATTCAGACTACACTATGGGAGACAGCAGGATCATTGGTCATTACTGGAATTGTGGAAACCATAAGGTTAGTATGAGCAATGGATGGGACAGCTGGGAATCCAGAAGGCATGGCTGCTTCAGCAAGTGAGGCCAGAGCAGGGGAACCAGATTTGTTCGGGCCAGAATGGGGTAATGAAGATTACTGTTGCCTACCAGACAGAGGCTTTATGCAGAAATCCTCACAACCTGGAGTAAAAAATACCTATGCAGACATGTCCATGCAACTAATCTCAATCCTCTGGACTTCATAACATACCTAGGGGCCTTACAAATTTTGTCCCACTATTCTTTTTTAATCTGTATTTTTTTTTTAATTTTCCTTTGCAGTCTTTTATACATTCTTCTGATTTATTCTTATCATTATGCAGCTCTTTATAACCCTTGCTAATTACCCATTTCTCTTTAATGTCTTTTGTTCTTGGTTCCACACTCCCTCCTGTCTGTGTTCCGCCAACAGTCCCCAATTGCGAAGGTGTACTCTAGCCTATGGGTCAAATTCCTGCTTGGATTCATCCCATTCTATCACATTTCCATTTCAACTTATTTGCTCCCAGCAGTATGGTTCCTTTATTAATTTCCTCTAGTTACTTCCTGACATATCTTAACTGTTTCTGTACTCTTAATTCTATGCTTTCCTGCTGACAATATCCAACTGTTCCACTTCCTCACTTGTTTAGCCTATATTTATAATGCTGGCTGCCAATTTACATTCTGTAGAATTATTCCGATTCTACTTAATGACTTGCTTCCAAAACCCTAATCTCTCTGCATCCCTCATACTTCTTCCTTGCGCCACCATCATCTTTTTCCACGTTTATCTACATCCCCCTGTGTTTTTGTTATACACGTATGCATTTATATATACATTTTACTCTCAAATGTGTAGATTTAAAGTATCCCTTCAGATCAAGTAATCATAATCCACCTTGTCCTATAGTAAGGATTCAATTATCCCACTTTACACTCTATCTTTCCCGTCCCAAATGAATTCCTTTGAGCACAAATATGTACATTTTCAATCTTTCCCTTCCCAAATAAATTCCTTTGTACACAAATATGTATATTTTCAATCAATTATTGACTTTAAAAAATAACCCTTTGGAAAAACTCACATACTACCCTTGAAGAAAAAAAAACCCACCCATACAGAGAAAAAAAAACAAAAATCAAATGTCTATATATTCATGCTTAACATTTTCAAAACTTAGTTTAGCTGGGGAGGTATTTGATTTTAACCTTACCTATTTCACCCACATAGTTTTCCTACTTCTCAAAACTAAATTTAATTTTCCTTTTAAAATCTAATTACTGACTCTGATTTTCCAAGAAGCTCACATACTACACTGCCAAAACATCTCTTAACAGAAAGTCTTCCTTGTCTCAAAGGCATCAGTTCAATTCTGTCAATTTCCTCTTACACAGTCTAACAGCTGAAATCTGATTGCCAGCTGATGCCCTCACAATACACAATGACACTGCCACTTACGTAGCATTCCCCAATCTGCTTTCATTTATGGATATACTTATTTTGAGGGAATGAAAAGCACCAACACAAATCTACATTCTTCAGTCTGTTTTCTAACCTTACAGCTTTTAAAGTTATGCATACTAATCCTCATACAGTCATAGCCCCCTTTCCCTCCAGTGGCTAGAAATCACATCACTGTTTAACACTAAACTGCCCCCCCCCCCCTTCTTTAAGATTATTTCTTAGCTTGCTGTGACTAATCCATTCAGCCATTCAGATTTAAAACAGTTAATTCGGTCAACACATTATGCGCTTCTATAACCATGTTTCTGTTACGTTTAAAAGCAGATTTTCTTGCTTTGCTATTGCTAGTCAAGCCAAGTTACACATGCCTCTCAACCTCTTAACACAAGAAATCTGGACAAAGTCATAAATAATGAGGAAACAAAGGCCCAAAATTAGGGGCAATTTTTAAGTAATGTTCTTATAAGCTTAGAAAATTGATAGAAGTACAGATGTTGAATAAGAATGGATTTTCTGAAACGTATGAAGTGTGAAACTCAAATGTCAATCATTACTTTTTGACTTCAGTCCTCAATGATTTGACATTACAGTAACTTTGTACTATTGTGCAGTGCACTGATCGGTTACTTTTTACTATACATCACATAGTGGGATTAATACTTCAGAGTCTTTGCACTATTTATCAAGTTTACTTTATCATCAGCCTTTTTTCACAACATATACAGTCTCACAACATCAGCTACAGGTTTGAATCCTGGCTTCTCCAAATTGAAATAATTATTTGTCCCCCTCCTGGTCCTTATAATCTTCAAGTAACAAGATCTGGTTCAAATCCAAACGTTTGATTTTTCTGGTCAGTTCCTGAGCTGTACTCTGCTGCATATCTGAAAAATAGACAGCCTCTCTTGGACATTCCTTACCTGTACAGGTTTGAGAAACAGAGGCCCCTTACATTGTTGACTGGAGTTTTGTCGACTACATTTTTTTTAACTCCTCTTGTCTGATCTGCCTCCACATATGTCTTCATCCTACCTGGAAAAAAATATTTTGAAAATGGCTGAATACAGTCAGGGTCTCTTGATAACTCTTAATGACTGGAATGAACTTAAAAGCAAGTAATAACTTCCATAAACATCCTATGATCACCAATTTTCAAAACTTTCCCTTTTTCCTACATTTTTGTCAGAAACGTTTCTTTCTGCTGATATGACTAAATTTTAATCTGTACAGGTCTCAGCTGCTTTCTGGAGGCGAAATTTAAGGTAACGACACACTATGACCTTTCCATTAACAAATCCTCCTGAACTACTACTTACTCTTGTCCTTTCATAATATCGGTACAGACCACTCCCTCCAAGTTCTCTGTTATTGCAATATACCTCAGGTTTTCTCTTCTTATTCTGTCTTCTTGATGTACTACTGTTTCAACGATTTCCCATTTTAATGTTTCAATCCTATTCTCTTCCCTTATTTCTGTTTCTGACATCTTCAAACTTAAACATTTCATCAGATTGATTATTTAATGCTTCCACTATTTTCCAACAGTTTTCATTTGAACTTATGTACTCTTCCAGATTCCCACACATTTTAAACACTTCTGAGCGCATCTCATCTATTTCATACATATCTCTCAATTTTCCAGATTTTTACCTCCTATGTTTGACCTGTTTCTCATAAAATGTGTGGTTTTCTGGCAAATCACTGAGAACTGAAAACACCAAATAATTGACATATATTTGAGTTTCAGACTTCATATCTTTAGAAAAATGCATGCTAACACAAATCCTGTTATTCTAGCAACTTTCTAACTTTGTAATAGCAATATTTAAAATGTGCCCCTATTTTTGAGCCTTTATCCCCCACTATTTAAAGCTTTGTCCAGATATCTTACACTACAGGTTGAGATGTATGATTTCATATAGTTTACTGGATGCAATCTCCTGCACTGGCGTTGCAAATAAATTTGCTTTCTGCTGATCAGCCACAAGTTTCTTTTCTCCCAAAATCTGTTGTTCTTTTCTGGTCAATTTTTTTCTTACTTTTCCCAAGTTTTTTCTTTGATAATCTCCAGCCAATGTATCTTCAAGCTAGTAACTGAATTTCACCCAGATTTATAACTTTTACCAACTTTTTGGCAGTTTCTCTGTTATCCCTCTGGGAAAACTCTAATTAGTGTGCTTTTCAGTCAGTTGCCATCTTGGAAATCTTTCTCCACCTGTCTTGACCCATACGGAGGAAGACAGTGAGATTTCCACCAGGCCTCTTGCAAAATATAACCTCCTGCTGATTTCCAAGCACCAGTGAAGAGGTATCTATCCTTTGCAAATTTCTGCTTCATCAACATCATCATTAGGGTTCTCTTGCTAAGATATCCTAACTACTTGAGAGAGTGACACACCAAATGGGCCACTGGTTATCCAGCTTTCTAGGCAAAGTATTGTTGTGTAAGAACTTACCATAACCTTAGATGTCCTTCTCTTCTATATGCTGCTGTATTCATGACATCAGGGAGTTTGCCTCTGGTGAACTCTCATACGTCCGGCAGTATGCAAAAGTTAAATGCTACTGCTAGAGTGCGCATGACGTCCCGCATCTCCTCTCGGACATCAGTTATATAGCAGATGTCAGCACGCACCTCTCCAGAACTGAATGCTGCCAGATACAGAGACAACAGAGTAGTTACTCCAGGAATCAGGCAAGTGTGAGGGGGAAGACTGGGTGGGAAACTATACAGCAGCATATAGAAGAGAAGGACATCTAAGGATGTGGTAAGTTCTTACACAACAATACTATGCCCTTCTATTCATATGTTGCTGTATTCATGACATCAGGGAGAGTGCAAGAGTTCCTGTCCTAATGAATGGGTGGCAGACCAGAAAGCACCTTCCACAAATCCATGGAGGATGGCTCTGGCAAATCCTGCCCTGGCTCTAGAGACCATATCCAGTTTGTAGTGCCTGGTGAATGTGTCAACTGAGGACCAGGTAGCTACCTCTAGGATAGCAGCTGTATCCAGTCCTTTAATTAAAGCCACTGAGGAGGACACTGCCCTGGTGAAGTGTGCCCTAACTGGGGCTAGGAGTGACTTACCATGATTGTGACTTACCACACTCATCACATAGTCCCACTAAACCTACACCACCAAAATCCACACAGAAACACAAAAACATTCACGGAGACTCTCAATAATAATCTGCTCAAGCAACAGAGACCTCCAAAGCAGAAACGCAATCAACCTCCACCCCCCAACACAACCCAAATGACACACAGCCCCCAGACACAGTGTGCCAGTAAACCACAGCCCATAAGGCAAAACAACGTACCCAACACTCTAGTCATAGGTGACTCTATAGTCAGGCACACTGATGTCCCACTCACCAGGCTAAACAAGGAGAAGGTTACTGTCAGTTGCCTGTTGGGTGCCAGGATCCGCCACATAACCCACGCACTCAGGTCACTCCACAAGTACAAATATGACTCTGTCATTGTCCATGTTGGTGTGAACGCCTTGAGCAGTACCTCCCTGGACTACAAGAAAAGAGACATGGAAGAGCTCTCCGATCTTGTAGCCCAGGCAGGTATGACCCTAGCCCTGAGTAGCATCCTGCCATCGCCCAGAATGCTACCACAGTACAAGGACAAAATGATTGACTTCAACAATTTGCTAAGCTTCTGGTGTCATTCTAAGGGGATCCAGTATCTGTCTGCCTCGGATGACATGGTCAACAGGCCACGATGCTTTGCCAGAGATGGCCTGCAACAGTCGCCCCTGGGATTCCAGATACTGGCTAAGGGTCTTGCCGCCCCTATAGTGCCTTTTTTTAGGCAAGGTTCAAATGACAAATTCACCACCGTAACAGGAACAGGCAAACAAAAACTGAGGGTTATGCTACTCAATGCTAGAAGTCTAAATCTCAAAATGCACTCACTCGAGGCACTCCATAAAATGAAGAACATCGATATCTGTGCAGTGACTGAGACCTGGTTCAAGGCTTCAGAGAGCACCCCCGCATTACCAGGCTATAACACATACCACACTTTTCGGACATCTAACCTTTACCATAACACCAAAGGTGGAGGTGTGCCCATATTCATTAAGGATATCCACACCTCCAGACTAGTTGCCCAGCATAATGCATCCGAGGTTATCCAAGTGCAACTAACTCTGGGCAAAACTGCAATCCAAATTGTAGCTTGCTACAGATCCCCCACCATGCCCCAGGATCCCCACTCCTCTTTTCTTGATATATTGGAAAATATTAGGGTTCAACCAAACACCCTGACAATGAGAGATTTCAACTACCCCACCACTAACTGGGAAAACTACTAGTTTACCAACTCCTTCGCTCAACGCTTTCTGGAATTCATAAATTCCAATGCCCTGGATCAACTTATCCACACCCCCACCAGGGGCAACAATATCCAAGACAGTATAGTTGTGTACCTACCATAAATGTAGATGTTCGAGTGTATTCACTGTTGCAGTCATTACACTTGGGTTATCCTGCTGGCAGGCTACCCGCAGTCGGCCAGAATTCCAAAGTCTAGGTCCGGCGTTGGTTGCTGTCACCTCTTCCCTGACGTCAGTGCGCCAGGGGTATAAAAGATGCAGCCGACACCATTTTCTTCAGTTTTTCTTGCCCCAGATGTCAGGTGCCCCCAAATAGGAAGGCTGAAAAAATTATGCCAAAAGCATGCATGTAGTAAAATAAAGATTTCCTTCATCTACAAGCAAATACACCACATAGGTTGTATAGAATTGAGAAGTACAGAAAGGTCCCAGCAAAGAAAAGGGGGATGGTGGGTGGGTAACCTGGACTGCAACAGTGAATACACTCGAACATCTACATTTATGGTAGGTACACAACTGTACTATTCATCGTGTTTCACTGTTGCAGTCATTACACTTGGGTTGAATCCCAAAGCTGAGGTTGGGTGGCTGGGCCTAAATAAGATTAGGAGAGGCTACCAGGCCCTGCAGAACTGCAGTGGCAAAGCCTGCTCTGGATTTAGAGTAGCGAGGTAAGTGGTAGTGCTTGGTGAAAGTGTGCACTGAACTTCAGGTTGCAGCTTCTAAAATGTTTTTGGTTGGTACTCCTCTGAGGAAAGCTGCTGAAGTGGCAGCTGCTCTGGTAGAATGTGGCCTAATGCCCTTAGGCACTGATTTGCCATGTTGTGAATAGGAGAAGCGAATGCAGTGTCCTATCCATTTTGAAATAGTCTGCTTTGAGATAGGCTTTCCTTGTGATCCTGCAGCATAAGCTACAAACAGTTGCTCAGTTTTTCTGAAAGCTTTTGTTTTGTCCAAATAGAATCGTAGCTGTCTGTGTATGTCCAAAGCGTGCAGAAGTCTCTCCCCTTTATTCTGGGGATTTGGATAGAATGTAGGCAAATGAATGGTTTGGTTAAGAGGCACACTGGATACCACCTTTGGCATTAATGTTGGGTTTGTCTTTAGAGAGACCCTGTCCTGATGAAAAATGATGAAAGGTTCCACTGCCATTAATGCCTGTAACTCTGACACTCTTCTTGCTGAAGTTATTGCTAGGAGCAGAGCAGTTTTCCATGATAAGAATTTTATATCAGCTGTATTGGCTGGCTCAAAAGGAGGCAGTGTGAGTTTTTATAAAACAAAATTGAGGTCCCAAGTAGGTACTGGTGCTCTCCTTGGGGGTCTTATGTTTTTTGCCCCTCTGAGGTACTGTCTTAGTAGTGGATGAGAGAAAATAGGAGGTTCCGTATTGTAATGAGCTGAAATGGCAGAGGCATGGATCTTAATTGTTGAGAATAATCGGCCTTTGTCCAGCAACTCAGTTAGGTATTGTAAAATCTGAGGTATATTTGGAACAAGTGGCTCGAGTCCTTGTGCCTGGTTCCAAGCACAGAATCTCGTCCATTTTTCTGCATAAGATTTCCTAGTGCTGGGCCTCCTGGCTTCTAAAATGACATTCATAACAGCTTTAGAGAGAGGTGTGGTCTGAGTGGCTATATTATCTGCCATGCAGCCAGATTTAAGATTCTGAGTTGACTGTGCAGAATCTGATTCTTTTGTTGAGTCAGAAGATGAGGAATTTGAGGTAAAGGCCAGGCTGGGCCTTGAGACAAGCTCTTTAGGATTGGGTACCAGTGCTGGAGTGGCCAGTCTGGGGCAATCAAGATCATTTTTGGCTTCTCTTGTCTGACTTTTAGGAGCACCTTGGGAAGCAGAGGCAGTGGAGGAAAGGCATAAACTGTCAGGGTTTTCCAGCTGAATGATAGAGCATCCACTTTCCATGCTTGTGAGTGATAAGTTTTTGTGCAGAATCTCTGTAGTTGGCAGTTGTGAGGGGAGGCAAAAAGATCTATGTCTGGGCGTCCCCATTTCCTTGTTATCATGCTGAAGACCTGTGGATTTAGTTTCCATTCGTGAGGATCCATGATATTTCTGCTTAGTTTGTCTGCCAGTGTATTTTTCATTCCTGGCAGGAATTGTGCCTGCAGATGTACTTGATAGGTCAGTGCTGTTTTCCACAAAGTCATGGCTTGCCTGCAGAGGGGGTAGGAATGTGTGCCCCCTTGCTTGTTTATGTACCACATAACTGTGGTATTGTCTGTCTTTAGTAATAGTTGTCCAGGATGTAGTAGATCCTTGAAGGCTGTCAGGGCATTCTGTACAGCTAGCATTTCTTTTTGATTGATGTGAAGATGCATTTGTTCCTTGGACCACGTGTCCTGAATACATTTTCCTGCCATGTGTGCCCCCCAGGCATAATCCGATGCATCTGCTGTTATTGTCTGCCTGGCTGTGGGTAAGGTGAAAGGCTGTCCCTTGTTGTGATGACAGGCCAGTGACCACCATCAAAACTCCTGTTGCAGGCAGGGAATTAGAGTTATTATTGTTTCCAGGCTGTGGCAATGTTGAGTTCAAACACTTTTTAGATACCATTGTAGTTTCCACATATGCAGTCTTGCATATGGCATTAGTAGGATGCAGGATGCCATGAAGCCCAGGGCCTGCAGAATTTTTCTTGCAGGGAGCTGGGTCTTTTTTGCCATCATTTGAAAGTAATGAGTCAGTTGCCTTTGCTTGTCTGGCGTGAGATAAGCCATCTGGGCAGTTGTATTTAAGCTTGCACCCAGGAATATTATCTCTTGTGAGGGCACTTTTTTTTATTTCTTTTCGTTTACTGTGTACCCTAGGCAAATTAGTAATCTTTTTACAAACGCCAGATGCTTTAGTAGAATGTCCTTGCTCTCTGCTTGAATAAGGCAGTCGTCCAAGTAGGGAAATATTTGAATTCCTTTTTGTCTACAAAATGCAATTACTGGTGCCAGGCATTTTGTGAAGACCCTGGGCACAGTAGATAAGCCAAAGGGCAGTGCAGAGAATTGGTAATGCATTGAGCCAGCTATGAATCTGAGGTATCTTCTGCAAGATTGTCTGATTAGGACATGCAGGTATGCCTCCTTGAGGTCCAAATTAACTAGCCAAGCCTTCTTGCCCAGCATGGGTAGAAGCTGCTGCAGTGTTAACATTTTGAATTTTGGAACATCCAGGAAAGTATTTAAGATTGACAGGTCCAATATTGGTCTCCAGGCTTTGTCCTTTCTGGGTACTAGGAAAAGTCTTGAGTAAAATCCTTGTCCCTGTTCTTGCTGGGAATAGCTCTCATGTCCATGAGAGCAGAAATTTGTTTTTGTGCCTCTGCCCATTGGTTTTGCGGCAGGTCTTGCATACCTTTTGATTTTGGAAGGGTGTGAAAGTGGAACCTGTAACCCTGAGAAACAATATTTAGTACCGAATTTGTCCTGGGTGATTATGTGCCAATTTTGTGAGAAAAGTGCTAGTTTTCCCCCTAAGGTGCTGCCAAAAGGTAAGTGCTTGGCATTTGTAGAGGGAAGTCATTGGGCCTGTTTCCTATAAAGTTGTGATTTGTCTTCTCCTCCTTTGGGGGCTGAAGCACCCCATTGTTTAGGTCTGTAGAAGCCTTGGGGCTGAGATCTGCCTCTTGGGCATTTGTATCTGCCTCTTTGTGGCCTGTCTCACACTGGAAAGGATCAATTTTTTGAAGGCCAGTTTCTGCTAAACCTAGGTGGTTGAACCTGTAAGAAATCCTTTACTGTCTGCACTGATTTTGCTTTATCCTCCATTTTCTTTAACACCTCTTCTGCCTTAACACCAAACAAAGTATCATGCTGTAGTGGAGCATCCAATAATTTTTACTTTAACATGTTCTGGTAAACTTTGTTCTTTCAACCAAGCATGCCTTCGAATGACACAGCCTGTAACTACGGCTCTTCAAGAAGCCTCTAATGAATCAAAAACACACTGCAGAGTATGCTTTCACACTTGTTCAGCTGCATGCAATAAATCCTGCGTTTCCTTATTGTCAGGACTTTCTGAATTTGTAAGCATTTTCTGTTTTAACAAAGACATGAGGTACTGTTGATATTTAAGCATGTGAAACTGGCAGTTTAAAGCCCTTACAGCTAAAGTTGCAGAAGTGTAAACTTTTTTCCCCCATCTATCCAGAGCTCTAGAATCCCTATCAGAGGGGACAGGGTTTTTTGCAGTGGAAGCCTTAACCCCTTTGGGTCCCTGAGAAATTGTTTCTGGGTCAGCAGCAGGGTTTTTATAAAGAAATTTATGAGAGTCTGGGACCCTGTAGTACCTGTCTGGCTTGACTGGTGCAGGGGGTAAAGAATCAGGAGACAGACTGGATTCAGAGAAAACATCATCAACAATATCAAGCACAGGGGGGATAGCCAGGGGCCTGTGCTGAGGCAATAAAAGAAAGTCTCTGAGCTTTTCTTGGATTCTGAATAATCCTGGCTCTCCCAATGGAAATGCTCCCTCATGGTGTGCAAGATTTCCCCAAAAGAATAATCCTCAGGCGGAGAGGCTGAAGGTATAGATTCTTCTGCATTAGAGTCCTCATAGGGAGGAAGAGAATATCCCTGATCTGAAGAGGAACCAGAGGAAATAGAAACCTGGTCAGAGGAGTCATAGTCAGTGTCTTGCCTAGGCCTTTTATCAGGAGGGGGATGGGAACCCCTGATCAAAGTAATTGGGTCCTCGGCCATTTTAAGCATCTGTTTCTTTGGCATGGATGACTGTCCAGGAGAATGCTGTACTTGTTTCCTTGTCTTTAATGGCATTTTTGACTTTGCCTTGGCTGCTGTAGTGGACTTAATAGTAAGCTGTGAAGGTCTGAAAACACCCTCAGAAGCCAATGCCTGCTCAGCGGCTACAGACCCATCTGAGGGGATAGTTTCCGCAGGCCCAATACCTTGAGTTTCCAGAGGCCTAGGTATCTCCACGTGGGAGTCGGGTACGGCCTGTGGCTCTGAGGAAGTGGGTGTCAGGGGCTGCAAAAGCGCTTCACTGAGAACCGGCGACTGGCCTAGAAGAGGCTTCATCGTCGGTTTTGGACCTCAGATGCCTGTCCTTTTCCTTGTCTTTGCGTTTTTTATGAATTCCGGTCATCGGTTGTTCCGACGACATTATGTAGTTAAATCTTCGGCCAAAGTAATGTAAAGCAAAATCAAACTGACGCTTAATAGTGCTTTTGTTGAATCTAGCACAAAACCGACAACTAGTAACGTCATGGTCAGGCAAGGAATACAGTAAGAGTGAAAGTCCTTATGAGGTATTTGCTTCTCACAAGAAATACAATTGTTAACTTTTACTGACATCGGTCTGGAGCAAGAAAAAGTTTCCCCAATGGGGTACTTAGCTTTATTGAAGATTTCGGTTCTGAAATTTGATTTCGAAAATCTCAGGAGTCGGCCGACAGGCACTTGCGAACTGCTTTTGCTTTGGGCACCACGCGGCAAGAAAGACTGAAGAAAATGGCGTCGGCTGCATCATTTGTACCCCTGGCGCACTGACGTCAGGGAAGAGGTGACAGCAACCGACGCCAGACCTAGACTTTGGAATTCTGGCCGACTGCGGGTAGCCTGCCAGCAGGATAACCCAAGTGTAATGACTGCAACAGTGAAACACGATGAACATCTAGTCATTACCAACATGAGTGACTGGTGTTCCATACCTGATGTCAACTCCTCGTTGGTCAGATCCAACCATAAGCTAATCACCCTACATACCCACATCCCACCCCCACCCACCATTAAGGAAACCACGGTAAAAAATTTCTCCAAAGCCAGCTTCATGCTTCTTAAGACAGAAGTGGCGAACTTCATGACACCCATGCAGATGGATAATACAGTTACGACTGCTGAACCCTACACAAATGGACTCTATAAGCACTTACACGAGTGCATGGATCGTGATATCCCAAACAGAACCAAGATGCTATCCTCCAAAAAAAGGAAGCCAATCTGGTGGTCCCCTGCCATAAACAAACTCTACAACAAAAGGAAGAAACTGTTGCAAAAGAGAGTAAAATCCCATGAGTGGAGGAGCTCCCTGGTCAGCCTCAGTAAGAAGCTGAGATTCCTTACAAGATCCTCCAAAGCTAGCTACAAAAGCAAAATCGCCATTGATTCTAAGGGCAACCACATAGCATTCTATAGGTATGTCAAGAATCTCAATGGCAACATACCCAGATCTGCTCTGAGTTACAGCACAATGGCACGAAAATTATAGAACCAACTGATATTGCCAATATCCTGGCAGATAGGTGCAGTGCTAACTTTACCCCCCTCTCACCCCCTAAAGGGCCCATAGCTATACAGGAACAATGCAGAGTCTCTGTAATCACATCTCTGCAGGTAAAAGCTGCACTCTCTAAAACCAAAAACACAGCATCCATGGGACCGGACAACATCCTAGTCTGCATTTTACAAGAACTTTACTGGCTCCCCACCTAAGCACCATTTTTCAATCATAGTCTCACGTCAGGCTTTGTGCTCACTGAATGGCACACAGCAACAGTTATCCCACTCCACAAAGGGGGAGCCACCACTGATCCTGGGAACTATCGCCTATTACCTGAACAGCCTGGTCTGCAAGGCCATGGAACGTATCATCATGGAACTCATAAACAAAGACATTGGTAACCTCCAAACTCTGGACCCCAGCAGTTCGGGTTTGTGAAAGGCAGATCATGCCTTCTGAACCTGATCGACTTCTTTGAGGCAGTCACCAAAGCCATAGACAGACGAGCGTAAGGTGGTTCACACAGCCTATCTTGACCTCGCCAAGGCTTTTGACACCATCCCCCATTCTGGAATTATAGCTAAACTCACTAAACTAGGTATAAATCAATACGTCACAAGATGGGTTGCCAACTGGCTCAATGACAGAACTCACACTGTAAAACTTGCAGACTCCAAATCTGACTTCAAACCAGTGACAAGTGGAGTACCAAAGGGTTTAGTCCTGGGACCTCTACTGTTTGGTATCTACTTCTCTGAAGTACACGCTTACACAGAAGGCCTCTGGCTAACTAAATTCGCAAATGACTGCAAACTAGGAGCCATAGTCGAGTTCCCAAATGATGTGGACATCCTACAGATGGGCCTCACTGAGACAGATGCCTGGTGTCAGAGGCATGGCCTCAAGCTCACTGCCAAAAAGTACACGGTCATACCTTTGATAAAAACTTTGTACCCATGAACTACCACATAAATGGCTGTCTACTTAACGCCAAATGTGTGATGAGACCTTGGGACCCAGGTGGACAGTAGTCTCTCCTTTGATAATCACATCGCCACAGTAGTCAGGAAATCCTTCTATGTGGCACACCTCATCACAAAAGGGTTCTCATCCAGGAAAAAAGGGGTCATTACTCCCCTCTACTCGGCACTCATTAGACCCATTATAGAGTACAACGGCCCTTATGGAATGTACCTCACAAGACATCTGCAGCAGCTGGAAAGGCCACAGAAGTACCTCACAAAGAGAATTACTGGCTTCAAACAGATGCCCTACACTGACCGTCTCAAAAAACTCCAGCTTTACTCTGTAGCACATCGCCTACTGAGAGGAGATCTCTGCCTAACATATAAAGCTATGTTAAACCCAGAGCTGTTGGACATGCTACCCCTAAAGAAATCCCAATCCCTCCGAGCTACACGCTCTAGGGACCTAAACCTTGTCACCACAATAAACAGGACATGCTGGAGGGATAGCTTCCTGTCCCAGAGACTTCCTATACTCTGGAACAAGCTACCCATCTATGTCAAAGTTCCTCATTAGCACTCTTCAAGAAAAATCTTGATGAGTGGATGGGAAATAGGAAATACACCCTGGGGATCACTTCTGTGGCTTTGCTCGACAGGGGGACAGGAAATTAACTTTCTTGGGTGGCGTAATCCAGAGAACCTTGTCGGCTAGGCTTACTTATGCCCTTGGGCCGATAGCCTAGTACCTACCTATGAACCTATTAGTGTAGGAAAAGGAAATGTTTTTTGATATCCAAGAGGATATAGTTTGCTTGGAAACAGATTTATCCAGGGCTCTAGGGGGGAGGGAGATGAAGAACTTGTCAGGTTTTCTGAAGGATTTGGTTTTGTCCAAATAAAACCTTAGCTGTTTGTGCACACCTAGGGAGTGAAATATCCTCTCTGTTCTGTTCTGCAGAGAAAGGAATAAAGTAGGCAGATTGATAGTCTGATACTTCATCCGAGTGATGCCTCCAGGTGCATTTGCAGTTACCTTCTACTGCTCCTCTAGGCGTCAAATATTACTTGTTCATATTTGCATTAATAATTCCAAAACCATGCCCTATACAAGGTATGAGAATATTTTATTTTGAAGCATGCAGGATGGCTAACACAATTGTATTGATATTTGACCTATGTCAATGAATATTTGTTAGAATTGTAAGGTGATAACTTTATTTTTTAAAGGCTCAAGCCACACCCACTAGGAGTTAAAGGTACACAATCAAAAGAGCGGTACTGGAGGGAATGAGTTAAGGACAAATCATTAACTACTTTGGGCATGAATGTGGGGTTAGTACATAAGCATACCCTGTCATTGTGAAAGACAGTGAAGGGAGGGTGTACCATAAGGGCCTGGAGTTCGGAGACCCTTCTGGCCGAAGTTATGGCCACCAAGAGTATGGTCTTTCAAGTGCAGTGCTGGAGGGAGCAGTCTTTGGCTGGTTCAAATGGTGGTAGAGTCAATTTTTCTAGGACAAAATTAAGGTCCCAAGGAGGCGGAATAGGCTTCCTCAGTAGCCTGAGGTGTAGAGCCCCTCTCAGGAAGAGTTTGACCTCCAATCTAGATGCCAAAGGTGGTACCAAGGGCAGGCAAGCTGAAATGGCAGATAGGTGGATTTTAATGGAGGAGTATGAAAGTCCAGACTTCATGAGATCACACAGGTAAGATAAAACCACTGGAGGCTCTGCTGTCAGTGGTTGTAGGCTGTTTTTCTGACACCATAAGGAAAATCTCTTCCACTATGACAGGTAGGATTTACTAGTAGTTGGCTTCCTGGCCTCCTGCAGAACCTGGATCACATCCTCTGTATATAGGTGTCTGAAGGGAATCAATGCCCTATCACCCACAGTGTGAGAATCAGTGTGGACAGTTGAGGGTACAAGAGTGTTCCCTTGTCCTGTGTGAGTAAGTCCATTCTCTGGGGTAACTTGTGGTGATTGCCCTTGGCTAGGCGAAATAGTAGGGGGAACCAATGCTGCCTTGGCCAGCAGGGAGTCACCAGCAAGATTTGAGAGACTGTTGCTTCTGAACTTTCAGAAGGACTTTTGTAATGAGAGAGAAGGGGGAATGCATATGCTTACATCTCCTTCCAAGAGAATGATAGAGTGCCCACCTTCCAAGCCTCTATGTGAGGTGCTCTGGAACAGAAGGTTGGGAGCTGTCTGTTCATGGGGGAGGCAAAGAGATCCACATTCGGAATATCCCATCGATGGACCTGGACCAGAAACACTTCCCTGTTCAGCATCCATTTGTGAGACAGGGTCATGGTCCTGCTTAAGGAATCTGCCATCACATTGTCTGCAGACAGGATATATACTGCTTGGAGAAGGATTTGATTCTCCAGAGCTATTTCCCAAGCCTACAGAATCCAAAAGATGCACAGGAGCTAGGACCTTGTCCCCCTGTTTGTTGATGTACCACAGCACAGTGGAATTGTCTGTGTACCAACTCAGGGTGCCTGGGAGAAGCTGACCCCTGAAAATATCCAAAGCTAGTATCAAGGCTCTCATTTCCTTGGCATTGATGTGATCTTTTTGTTGAGTGGGGGTCCATGCATTCCTCACTCTCCAGTTTCTTAGGGTTGCCCCCCAGCCTGTGTCTGAAGAGTCTGTGAAGAGCTCTTGGTTGGGGGGGGGGGGCTGGAGGGGCACGCCCAGGTTTGACTGAATCTGAGAGATCCACTCCCTTATGTCATGAATACAGCAGCATATGAAAAGAAGGACATGCTCCATTCCCTGAGGAAGGGGCTCATCAACCTTCTTTCAAAGGCCAACTTCTGACAGTAGGATGCCTGGCTTAATGAAGGCTACTCCAGCATCTCCAATACTTAACTAATGAACATTTTTCGAAGAATATCTGGCTGTTTGAAACAGCATTAACCCAAACAACAATGTCAAGAGCAGTTCACCAACAAACAGAAAGAGGAATCCCCATAAACCTAATTCCTTAGATTCTGTCCAGGGTGAATAAAATCCCAACTATTATCTCCTTTCTTTCATAACTGAACGTTTCACTTATGTTCTCTTATTCTCCCAGTCTGTCAATGGTTTACTTCAGTCACTGTGCCCAGTAAGCATTCTCAAGCAGTCTTAAAATAATCTGTTATTGCGGGAGTAAAGCCATACTGCCCAGTATCATCAGACAAGTTACCCAAATGGACTGTCCAAGCCTTCCTTTCATTTGCCATATCTCCTTACTCGGTACTACCACATCCTCCTCTGCAAAATACCTGGTGTCATAGTGCCACTCCACATCTTGCATGTCTGAACTACTCTCTACTTTCCCCATTCCATAAACATAACTCTCTAAGTGTCTCATTTTCATCACAATTTTGTAACGATCTATTTCCATTTAAACTTTTCTGCAACAGAGTTTAGTAACAAGCAGACAGAGAAAGGCTTTGTAACTTACTAGTCACAGAACCCTTAAGCCCACAAACATCTAGTTGCTTGCATCTTTTACTAAGCTTCCTTCCAAGTATATTGCTTTTTCTATAGCCATCAACATCACCACCCCTTTAAATATTTGGTGTACAATCCTACAAACTCACACCCAAGTACACCATATACCTCAGACCACTCCACACTTTAACACCCCTTTTAATAATGATAAGATTTCAATAAAATACAAGCATTACTCTATTTAACCACTTCTTTGTAAGTTCATAATATACCCCCCCCCCCGATTTGGCTATATGTACTATTCATCAAATATACCCTAAACGTGCACTACTAATATGAGTCCACTAAGCAAGACCAAATCCATGTCACTCCTATTTAATTTTACGTAAACATGGGGTTCAACTATTATCTCAGAGTAGCAGCCAATATTAGTTACAGTTCACCTAATAGCCCTACTTTAATTAAATACCCTAAAGATAAAAAATCCCAAAAGCAAAAGAAAGATACTAACCGTATCAGATGGTTTATTTGATGATCCTTGGTGAAATTATGATTGAGGTCATTCCCCTCAAATAAGAATCTGGTACATATTGAAACTCCTGTGCTTGGGGGCAGATATACATCTAATCAGTAAAGCTACATTTGTTAAGGCAAATATCAACACAAACCAGTCAACAATGCACACTACTGACTGTAACACATCCCTACATCTCAAAACATACCAACTCTGAGATCACGCTGCCAAGATAAAGGAGGAATTTCCTTACCATCAGAGTTCCACAATCTGACTAAAATTAATGCACAGTTTAAAAAAAATGCAGTCACCCGCCCCCTCCAAAAAAACCTCAAACTTTTTTCATTAAAACACAGTGCAATGACTTACAGTGAACAGCAAGACTCCATCTGGGGGTATGCAAACTAATGCTGTCAAAAACAGTGATAAGGTGCAGACTATAAGACTAGCCCTAGCAACCGCTGGGCACACTTAGTACATACACACACACACACACACACACACGAGAATCTGGTGCTTACACTGTTATCATGTAAAGTTGTTGTAGTTAAAGTAAACTTACCATAATAGTAGAGGCTCTAATAGATCACTGTTGCAGTAGTCTAATCTAGAAAGGTAGATTACCACAATTTATAAAATTATAAGGAAAAAGGAACTACTGATCCAGGAGACCCTGGAGAATTGTCCTAACAAAGTCTGTTATGGAAATGGAATCCAGCTGTAGTGTTATGTAAATGTAAGACTAAACTTAATGCCTCTAGCAGAATACTTGCATCATTTCCAAAAAGCCACCAAAGAAGCCAAAGCCCTAAGGGGATGAGCCTAAACTTCCCTGATAATGGTTTATTATGGTTAGAATAATGAAAAGAAATAGCATGAGACAGCCATCTGGAAACAGTCTGTTTTGACAATGGCTGCCCTTTCTTCTTTCCTTCAAAGGAGAAAAGTAGCTTATCAGCTTTCCTGAAGGACAGAGTTTTGTCTAGGTATCATCTGAGTTACTGGACATCCAGAGTATGAAGAATTTTCTCTCTCTCACTTTAGGGATTGGGATAAAAGACAGTGAGATTAATAGACTGGCTTGAAGTAAACTCCAAGACCACTTTACGCATAAAAGAGTGGAAAATTCTCAAAGATGCAATGTCGTGTGGAAATGACTCGCCATTACAGCTAGTGACCCATATACTCACTTGGCTAAAATTATAGCAATGAGTAAAACAGCTTTCTATGTTAAGAACCTCCGTTTAGTTTGATGAGATGGTTCAAATTGAGAAACAGAATGCTTTTCAAGGATAATTTTGAGATCTCAAGGAGGAGCCACTTGTTTCATACGTGGACAAATATGAAGAATGCCTTTCCAAAACTGCTCGATTTGAGGATGGTTAGAAAGGGGGGATCCAAGGGTAGACAAGTAAAGTTGGCCAAGAAATTAACCTTGATAAAGGAGAAAGAAAAGCCAAAGGATGGTAACTCACATAAATAATCATGAACCAAAGGCAGCCAGCTCTTAAGAGGTTCCGGGTTCTTTGAAAGGTACCAATTAGAAAATCCTTTCTACTTGTACATATATGATTTTCTAGTACGTTTTTTAGCCTCCTTCAGTACCTGCTACATGTCCTCAGAAAAAAAAGGTTCCTAATAGGTATCAAAATTCTATTATCTACAGAGTCTACTGAAGAGGTTTCAGGTTGGGATGTATCAAACAAACCCAGTCTAGTGTGAGTAACTTCAGTTTGTAGAGAAGGCTGTGGTAATTGCCACTGGCCAATCTCAAAAGTCAGGAGAACCACTGTTGCCTTGGCCTAAAGGGAATCACCAACACAATCTTTCAAGAGTCCTTCTGGATCTTTAGAAAAAAACTCTGGTTATCAGTGGAAAGAGTGGAAAAGCATGGAGGAACATTCCCGCACATGGGAAGAAGAAGGCATCTGTCTTCCAAATCTGTTTTGAGGGAATCCTGATGCAGAATTTCTTTAGATGTCTGTTGTGACAGGAGGCAAACAGATCTACTTGAGGTCTTCCCCACAGTTCAATCAATTTTTGGAAGACCCCAGGTTGAATTTTCCACTCATGGGCATCTCTCCTGGACCTACTTAGCTTGTCTGCTACAATGTTTTGCTCTGATGGAATGTATGTAGCCTGAATAATCAAAATAAGCTGAGCTGCTAACTCCCAGGCTATCAAAGCGAAACTGCAAACAGGGTAGGATCTGGTTCTCCGTTCCCCCCTTGTTTATGGACCATATTACTGTAGTGCCTTTTTTTAAAACAAGAAACATCTTTATTGAATTATCATTTATGACACATGCAATCATACATGAAAACAAACTATACTGACGTATTTTTAGTTGCAAACATTATATAGCACTTATAATCTTCTATACGGTCATGTCAAGCAAACATTATAGAGCTAATTCAACTCATGCCTTCCCTTAAACTTCATACCTCCTCAAAAACATTATTCTGCATGTATTGTTCCCAAAATTCTCATTGTTGTCTATGTAATTTGCTCCTACCCTTTTCTAAAGATTCTACTTCCTGTTATTTTATCTATGTTGCTATATTCAGTACTTCTAGTATGGTTTGTTTAGACTTTGATTTCCATTTTCTAGTAATTGCTTTTTTTGTCAGCCACCAAAATTGAATTCAGCAAGGCCTTACTATGTCTAGGCAATTTTGATTCTCTATCACAGCTGAAAAAAGAATTTCCTTAGTTATACCAATTTGCTCACATGCTCATATGCTTACTTCTGACAGAGTAGTCTCTAGGGCATTTTTAAAGTCTGCTAACTCATTACACTTCCAAAAATGTGTTCCCAATTACCTCTTGCTTCCCCATCACACCTCCAACATTCGCAATGTACCCGAGGAAAAAAATCTTTGGAGCATGCTTGGGGTATAAAAATACATATGCACACACTTCCAAGGAAAGATCCTAAATCTTCTGGACTTTGTTGCGTATTTGGGAGCAGTACATATACCCCCCATTGTTTCTTTGTGATTTGCTTATCCAGTCTTTCTTCCCAATCCTTTAATTCCTCCTCTGATTGATTTCTATAGTTATTATACAGTGTTTTGTCTGTCTTACTAATTATCCCTTTTTAATAGTAGTTTCTGTTCTAGAGTCTACTAAAAACTCTACCAGTGCTGGTCTTTCACTTAGGATCCCCTACTCCTTTCTCTTTGCCTGTACTCTGATATTAATCCTTGATAATGATGGTAATCTCTAACATGCAGTCCAAATGAATTACTGGCCTCTTTCCATTCTATTAACTTTCCCTCCCTAACTATTTGCTCCTGATACCCTGGTTCCTTTACTAGTTTTCTACAGCAAATTCCAGCATCTTCTTGCGTATTCTCTGTACCCCTAATTGCAGTCATCTCTATCGGCAGAATCTCCTCTCTCCATTTCCATATCAGCTTAGTTCTTAGAATACTTTCTACTACTTTATGAATATAATATTCTGTACTGTTATTGTCATTCTCTTTAAGGATTTGCATCCAAAAGCCCAGTCTTCTCCTTATTTCTTGAGCTTCTCCCATTTCATCATCATCCTTTTCCACTTTGAATTACAGCTTTCTGCTTGTGTTATGTACAGAAACCTTAACGGTGTAGCTCTGAAATGCCCCAAATCAGGTAACCCTAAACCACATTGTTCCATTGGAAAGATCAACTTATCCCACTTGACTCTTGCCCTCTTCCCCTTCCAGATAAAATTCAACTCTTTATTGTTATTCACAACTTCTCCTCTGGTTGATAAAAATATGCCTAACCTGTGTATAACACTAAAGGGACTAAAAACATATTCACTACTTGTATCTTGCTATCCATTTCCATAACACAGAGCTTCCTATTTCTTTTTTGTATTATTTTTTGATTAGTCTCTTCCCACATACCCTTGGCTGTCATAACAGAATCCTTTTTATCCATATTCCCAAGTACTTCATTTTATGATGTCCCCATAAATATGGGTACTGCTGAACCAATTTCTGTGCGAGTACACAGTTTACAACTTTCGCCTTTATCTTCATTGATTTTCTATCCCAAAAAGACTTGAAACTGTCTCAGAATGTTCCACAACACAAATGTCCTTTTCTATTTTTATTGGTTAAAAAGTATAATTTGCAAATAAAGCCAACTTTTCTTCATTACCATAGCAATTATATGCTTGGATTTCTGAGTCCCTTTTTTTTTTTGCCAATGGTTCTAAATATAATGCAAACAAAGGGGAAGGATGACATGGAGAAAAACTGGAGATCGGAGCCGAGGGGAGTCACGGTGCCTAGACTGACTTTTAGCAGGAGGTCCTGACGGAGCCGAAAGGTCTGGGGACCTCTTTCTCTTTTCTGGATGGTGCTCTCTCTCCTTCTCTCTGCCTTTTCTGTGCTCTGCTTCCACAGGCTTAGAAGTAGGAGGGTGAGTCCCAGCCTGGGAGGGAGGCGAAGGAAGGACAAGAGTAGAAGGAGAGGTGGTCGCAGAAGCAGAAGAGGAGGCGGCCCACCTCCGTAGAAGGTAGCAGGCTCATCATAATTAACTTGGCCCGCCGATCCTTAAGGAGGCACAGGTTAAAACCCGCACAAATAGAACAGTCTGTGGCCAAATGGGCCGCACCCAAACACAGCACGCAAAAGGTGCAGCCATCAACAGGTGACAATTTGTGGCCACACTCAGTGCATCTCTTAAACACTTGTTTGGGGAGATCTGTCATGTCCCACAACAAGAGCAAACTTTAAACAAATTCTAAAACAAGTTTTTAAACAAGTTTTAACACCACACTCCACTCACCACACACTCAGACAAGCACACAGAAGGCTGAGGGAGGGAGGGGAAGACAACTATAACTACCTAAAAGCTGAGAAAAAGGCTTTAACTCGAAGCACCAGCGAGGGGAGGAACAGAGGAAACCTACACTAGCAAGTACACACACACAAAAGCACTAAACAAGATAGAAACCCTACTCACAGCTTGGAGCTCAAGAATCACGATGCTTAGGCTAGCCGCTGCAAACGAGACCTGGGGGATGAAAGGTAGTGGTGATGTATTATGAGTAAGGGGAGGAGCTCGGAGCAGATGCTAGTGAAGTTGCCGTCTCGGATCCGATACAGATCCGGTACCCACAGGCTGAAGATCAAATGAAGTAAACTATTTCAGATTAACAAGTTTTCACTTAGAAAAATTAATTCAGTGTAACATTCTGTCCTGAAGAATCACTAGCCAACTAACAGTTCTATGGTGCCTGTCAATGGACCGTACTTTAGTGTCAAGAAATCTCATAAGTTTTTCATACTCTGTCTTTTTATATGGAGTACCTCAAACTCCTGACAGAGTATGTAGAGGGTGTCCTTCGGCTTTGAAAAGCTGGCCTGTAGCAGTGAAGTTAGACCCATATAGCTTAGGGTACTACAACAGTAATCTAATGTTGAATATCATATAAATAAATACTTGCCTGACTAAGAGGGAATGAGGGAACTCCTATAGAAAAAACCTGATGGAGGGGGCTGCTCATAAGTAAGGGTTAACAGGGAGGGTATCTGGGGGGGGGGGGGGTCCATCAAGAAAAGCTACTTCACAGGTCAACCAAAATTGTAAAGATGCATCTGTTACATCTACATTTGGTAAAATTAGAATAAATCCCAAGCAGTAATTCCATCAGGGTGTAAAAATATGGGGCAGCCAAAATGTCACAAGTTCAGAAGGCTGACTTCTGAAAGTACTGAGGAGCCACAGGAAGTTCGGCCCCTGGAATCACTATCTAGATGATAATGCTTGGTAAAGGCATTACCACAAGACTGAGTGGGTGTGTTGCATAAGTCAGCAGTGGTGACATTCTTGAAGTGAGAACTGAAAGCTGCCACACTGTACTGCAGATACTCTGTGTCGCAATCCTGGGTTTCAAAAAGACATTATGAAGAGAAATTAAAAAATGCATCTTAACCATTGAATAAATGAAGTGCAAACCATATAAGGTG
Organism: Protopterus annectens; assembly: GCF_019279795.1. Lineage (NCBI taxonomy): Eukaryota > Metazoa > Chordata > Ceratodontiformes > Protopteridae > Protopterus > Protopterus annectens. The sequence continues at coordinate 1,164,255,221 of NC_056744.1, forward strand.
TCACATATGTAGGGAAGGATGATTTACAAACTGACTGAAATTGGTGGTATCAAGTATCACTCTGCCAAATGGTGAACATTTTCCACTTGTGAATTAAAGATCACATGCACCCATTTTTTTACATACATGCAGTCTTTCGCTTTCGTCCAGGAAAATAAGATGGTTTCTCACTATGTAAATCCAATTTACTGGGTATGTTGTTGTTTCATTTTACTGTTATTTCCTGATCACAAACATTGACTCTTCACAGACTTGTGAGGGCAGCTCTTCCTGTCTTTGCATTATCACGCTTGTTACTTTGATGATACTACTAATGTCTTTCAGCTTTTCCAGGTTGGGGTCACCACAGCGGAACTCCGGTCCGCTAATGACTGGCAGTGGATTTTTTTACAGTACCTAGTTGCCAGCCCCGACACCCAACCGGTCTTTCCTGTACTAGTAGACCGAGTCTCTTTCCTCTGTTTTTTTAAAAGTAAATAACATGTTAATACTGCACACAGGCCGACTGCAGCATGTCTATTTGTTAAAGGAACAGGTTTTGCATTATTATGCATTTTTCATTCCAAATGAGCCATAAATTATGAACTCTAATATCTAGCATTACTTCTGACTGTAATCCTCAGAGATTTACTAGAAAATAAAAACATTTTATGACAGATAGGGTAAACATATCAGGTAAAATCACAGGTGTTACGCAAAAATCATGACTAGCTAAAAGGTAAGATTCAGTGACATTAAACAGTATCAGAGACAATTAAAAGTTGTGGACTTTGTGCTGCAAGTTATGTGCTTGTGTGTCAGTGAAACAGAAGCAGCATTCACATTTGTTTTCACATAAAAGGAGCATAAAAAACATAGCAGTTTGAAGACTGGATTAACCAATAATGTGAAGCGCCTCACTGAGTAGCGGCGAACTGGCTTAGGAGAAGCGTCGTCTGCAGTTTTGGACCTTGGCGTCCTGTCTTTATCTTTGCATTTTTTTGGAATCCCGGTAGTCGGAAGGCTAACCGATGACATTTCTGGATAATTAAACCGAGAACCGAAATATTTAGAGAAAACAAATATACCGACGACGGATAGTGCGCTGATTAAATAAAGCACAAAACCGACAGCAAGGTACGTTGTGGTCAGGGCCTAGGCAAGGAATACAGTACGAATGAAAATCTTTATGAGGTATTTGCTTTCCACAAGTAATGCAATTATTAACTTTTACTGACATCGGTAAGAAGCAAGAAAAAGTTTCTCCAATGGGGTACTTAGCTTTAAGTTGAAGACTTCAGTTCTGAAACTCGAAGATGAAAATTTCAGGAGTCGGCCGACCGGCACTTGTGAACTGCTTCTGCTTCGGGCACTGCACAGCAAGAAAGACTGATAAAATGGCATCGGCTGCATGTTGTATACCCCTGACGACCTGAAGTCATGGAAGAAGGGACAGCAACCAACGTAGGACCCAAGACTTTGTTAATCAGGCTGACTGAGGGCAATCTGCCAGCAGATTACCCAAACGTAATGACTGCAACAGTGAAACTCGAAGGACATCAGAAGCAGCATTCACATTTGTTTTCACATAAAAGGAGCACAAAAAACATAGCAGTTTTAAGACTGGATTAAACAATAATGTGCAAGTAACCTTAAAAGTGACAATTAGACAAAAAATACAAGTAAAACTGCCACAATATAAAAATCTTCTCTCTGTACACCTTCCTCCTTCTTGTTGACTAAGAAAAGGAATCTGTTGACCCTGATGTGAAGTCAGCTAGGAAGAACAACTTCCTGCAGAGTAATCAATGAGGATGGAACATGTTATGGCTACGGAGGGCATTTTTTGAAAGAGATCTTCCTTAAAAAGAAAAAAGTGAGAATGCAAACGTAAATGCCAGAAAGGCAGCCATGGTAGCCAACTGCTGAGAAAAATCAATTTTCAGAAAACAGAGGCTACTTTGACTTTGTCAGTTTCCATATAATCCTTAGGTCTGCCTGCAGGAAGACTTACTGGTTCTGTCAATCTTTTCTGAAACACAAGCTATAAGGTCCATCAAGATAAAATAGTCTAAAAGAGAGAAGTCAGATGTCCCACAGATATAACTGCAACCTAGACAGTTTTCTGCATCAGCATGAATGTAGCCTGGCTCTGTGGCACAGAGGGATGCAGTCCTGATGGCGACTCAGAGGACCAGTGCTTGGGTAATGATACTAGTGGAGCTAGGCAGGGAGGGAGAGAAGTAAAGAGGCATGACATGTACTCCTCTGGCAGGGAAAAGGATGGGTGCAGGCACTTGGTGGGCACAGAGGGTTTTATAACATTTCATGCTCAAGTTAGGGAGAGAAGGGCTGCTTCCTAGCAATACCCCTTAGAGAAGGGAGGGGGTGAATATAAAGGTCAGCCCACAGCATACTCCCTTGTCTCACAAACCAAACGTGCAAAGGGAGTGTAAGACACAGAAAAAAACTGAATCGCTCCATTACCTGACAAAATGAAGACCCCTTCATGCTGAACAAATGAGTTAATTGGCCATGAGAGGGCTGATGTAGGCAGCAGAACCAAAAAAAAAAAGATGGAGAAGTGGGAGGATCTAAGAGCCTGTAAACACACCTTTCTTAAACATTATGGGAAGGTGTACAGTAGCCTCCTTTGTCAATGTATGAAGAATACTTTCATCGAAGATTCCCCACCAAACCTAATGCAATAAGAAGTAAAGGGTTAGCACCATGTTCTCCTAATAACTAAAAGGCACATTTCTAAATTACATCACCTGTCGAAGATCCAATACAGTCAGGGCTAATGAATCTATAATTTTAGCAGAAAAAGGAATCAACATGTCAGTCGACACATTCACTTACCGTGGGATTAGAACCACTTAGATACTGCTGGCTGTTGATGGCCTACTGCCGGGCACATTATGTCTCTACACAGGGAAACACAGCCACATGCATTCTAGCATCTTCTTCTTCTTCTTTTGTCTTTTCCCGGTTAGGGGTTGCCACAGCGGATCACCTGTCCGCTCATGATTGGCAGTGGAGTTTTACAGTGTTGAGTTGCCAGCCCGGCACCCAACCTTCCACAGAAGGCACACACACACACACACACACACACACACACACACACACACAAAAGCATTCACGCTTAGGGCCAATTTAGAGTGTCCAATCCACCTACAGCATGTCTTTGGGATGTGGGAGGAAACTGGAGCACCCGGAGGAAACCCACGCGACCACAGGGAGGACATGCAGACTCCGCAAAGAAGGCACCCCAGCCGAGGATTGAACCAGAGAGCCTCTTGCTGTGGGGTGACAACGCTAACCGCTGCACCTCCGTGGCCACCCACATGCATTCTAGCATCTATAGAAATCAAATAATGGTCTAGTTGTTGGACTTTGACTGGCTTAAGAAGTTGCCTGGAAGCAACTATCCCTCTCTGAGGGGTTAAGTGTAAAGAAAAAGTACAGTTGTGTACACTTACCATAAATGTAGGTGTTCCAGTGTATTCACTGTTGCAGTCATCACATGTGGGTTATCTGGCTGCAGGTAACCCTCAGTCGGCCTGAATACCAGAGACTTACTATTTCTGTGTCGGTTGCGGTCGCTCCAGGACTGACGTCATGTCGTCAGGGATATAAAAACAGCAGACACCATTACATCAGTTCTTCTTGCCCCAAATGTCAGGAGCCCCCCAACAGGGAGCTAAGTTATGGTGGGAAAATCACCACCAGTAAAAAGTAAATACCAATACCCCTGTAAGGGGTGAGCAATATACAAAGCGAGTATAGAGAGAGAGAGAGAGAGAGAGAAGGGGGCTGGAGGGAGGGAAACCAAGACTGCAACAGTGAATACACTCGAACATCTACATTTATGGTAAGTGTACACAACTGTACTATGTTCCTTGTGTTTCACTGTTGCAGTTATCACACTTGGGTTGATTCCCAAAGCTGAAGAAAGGGTGGAGGCAGTCAAGAAGAGTTTGGGCTGGCTAGTATGCCCTGCAGGACTGCTGTTGCAAAACCCGCCCTAGATTTGGAAAATATAGGCAAGTGATAATGCTTGGTGAATGTGTGTACAGAACTCCAGGTAGCAGCTTCCAGAATGTCCCTGGTAGGGACTCCCCTGAGGAATGCTGTAGAGGTAGAAGTTGCCCTAGTGGAATGTGTTCTGACCCCCTGAGGGGTTGGTTCCCCATGGTGTTTGTATTAGAAATGGATACAGTGTGCTATCCATTTGGAAACTGTTTTGAGATGGCCTTGCCCTCTGCCCCTGAAGCAAAACTGAGAAGTAACTGGTCATATTTCCTGAAAGGCTTAGTCCTATCCAGGTGGAATCTGAGCTGTCTGTGCACATCCAAGGAGTGCAGGATGCTTTCCCCTTTATTTTGAGGATTAGGGAAAAATGTTGTCAAATGGATAGACTATATGATACCTTCAGCATAAAGGAAGGATTAGTCCTGAGGGAGACCCTGTCAGCATGAAAAATAATGAAGGGTTCCACAGCCTTAAGTGCTTGTAGCTCAGACGCTCTTCTAGCTGAAGTGATGGCGAGAAGCAAGGCTGTTTTCCAAGAGATGAATTTTAACTCTGCTGATGCTGCAGGCTTAAAGGGGGGTAGCATGAGCTTTTCCAGAACAAAGTTAAGGTCCCAAGCAAGGGTGGGTGCTCTCCTTGGTGGCCTTAAGTTGTTTGCCCCTCTCAGGAACTGTTTGATGAGAGGATGAGAGAAGGGAAGTGGCTCAGTGTTGTAATGAGCCGAAATAGCAGAGGCATGGATCTTAATGGAGGAGAAGGATAGACCTATGTGGAGTAGATCTGCTAGGTAATCCAGGATTAGAGGTAGGGAGGGCAGTGCTGTGTCCTCTCCTTTAGATTGAATCCAGGAGGAATACCTTTTCCACTTATCAGCATAGGATTTCCTTGTACTGGTTTTCTGGCTACAAGAACGACATCCAGCACCTGCTTGCTTAGGCTGGTCACTGGGGGGGAATTCAAGGAATAAGCCAGGCTGCAAGATTCAGGGTTTGCAGTTGCGGATGCAAGATCTGTCCCCCTACTGAGTGAGGAGGGTCGGGCTCTGGGGTAGCTGCCAGTGTGGCACCGGTGACAGGCTGCACAGTAGTGGGTACCAGTGCTGGCATGGCCAGTCCAGGGCAATCAGGATTGTCCTTGGTCTGTCCTGTCTTATCTTGAGCAAAATTCTTGAGAGAAGGGGCAGAGGGGGAAATGCACAGATCGAGGGGCTTACCCACTGGAAGGATAGGGTATCCACTTTCCAGGCCCTACTGTGAGGTGTCCTGGTGCAGAATTTGCTGAGCTGATGATTGCAGGGTGAGGAAAAGAGATCCACCTCTGGTGTCCCCCATTTCTGGATCGGAAGGCTGAAGGTGCTGGGCTCTAATTGCCACTCGTGTGGGTCTAGGAGATTTCTGCTTAAGTCGTCTGCCACTGAGTTTTGTTTGCCTAGCAGGAATTGAGCTTGCAGATGGACCTGCATGTCCAGGGCCATGTTCCACAGGGCTATGGCTAGTCTGCAGTGTGGGTAAGGGTGGGTTCCCCCCTGCTTGTTGATGTACCACATAACTGTGGTGTTGTCTGTTTTTATTAGCAGGGGTCCTGGTGAGAGTAGGGATCTGAAAGCTGTTAGAGCGTGCTGAACAGCGAGCATTTCTTTTTGGTTGATGTGCAGATGAATTTGTCTTGGGCTACAGTGGCCCCGAATGCAATTGTTGTCCAGGTGTGCCCACCAGGCATAGTCTGATGCATCTGTGGTTAGGGTCTGGATGGCATGGGGTTGAGTAAAGGGAAGTCCCTTGTTGTGGCTGCATGCTGCTACCCACCAAAGAAACTCTGTTCTTAGACAAGGTATGATAGGAATGACAGCTTCCAGGTCCTGAGAATGTTGGCACCAAAGACTTTTTAAGTACCACTGAAGTTTCCTCATATGCAGTCTGGCATATGGAATTAGTAGGATGCAAGAGGCCATGAACCCTAGGGCCTGCAGGATTTTCCTTGCGGATGGCTGGGTTCTGGTGGCCATTAGAGTGAAGTAATCTGTCAGACAGGCTTGTTTTTCTGGAATAAGGAATGCCATCTGGGATGCTGTGTTTATGCTTTCTCCCAGGAATACAATCTTTTGACTGGGGACTAGTTTTGATTTCTTTTCATTTATAGTGTACCCCAGGGAGGTTAGAAGGTTCTTTACAAATGTCAGGTGCTGCAACAGCATTTCTTGATTGTCTGCCTGAATCAGGCAATCGTCCAAGTACGGGTAAATTTGAATTTTCCTCTGTCTGCAGTAGGCAATGGCTGGAGCCAGGCATTTTGTGAATACTGTGAGAGCAGTGGATAAGCCAAAGGGAAGTGCAGAGAACTGATAATGCATAGATCCTTCCCTGAAGCGTATGTATGTCCTGCACGAGTCCCTGACAGGGATGTGCAGATAGGCTTCTTTTAGGTCTAGGGTGGCTAACCAGGCATCTTTGGTCAACACAGGAAGTAACTGCTGAAGGGAGAGCATTTTGAATTTTGGTACCACCAGAAAGATGTTTAGAATGGAGAGATCTAGGCTTGGGTGCCAAGTGGCCTCTTTTTTGGGTACCAGGAAAAGCCTGGAATAGAACCCTTAACCTATCTGTTCTGCAGGAACATGCTGAATTGCCCTTATGGAGAGCAGAGATTGAACTTGGTTTTGTGCCTCTGCCCACTGGTTTGGAGGTAGATCTGGGAACCCTTTTGGGGTTGGCAGTGAGTGGAAGTAAAATTTCTACCCCTGGGATACAATGTTGAAGACCCATCAATCTTTGGTGATGGTAGTCCAGTTTTTGCATGATGGGCAAGTTTTCCTCCTAGGGGCATGAGCAGGTGGGGAGTGGAGTTGAGAAGTCATTGTGAATTATTCCCGTAAGGGGGTGGCTTAGCACTCCCTGCTTTTGAAGTGGAGACACTCCATTGCTTAGATCTCTGCATACCCTGTGACTGTAGTCTGGGCGGTCTGTTTCCCCTGGGTCTTGTTTGGGGGCTGGAAAGGACCAATGCTTCGAGGTGCAATGCTTACTGAACCTAGGAAATCTTTGACTGTCTGCATAGATTTAGCTTTTTCTTCCATCTTTTTAAGAACCTCTTCTGCTTTGGTGCCAAACAGATTGTCCTTGTTCAAAGGAGCATCTAGTAAATTTGATTTGACATGGTCTGGCAAGGTCTGCTCCTTAAGCCATGCATGCCTTCTCAGTACAGAACCAGTGACTGCTGCCCTGCAAGATGCTTCTAGGGCGTTAAAGCAAGATTGCAAAGTATGCTTGCTGACTTGGCCTGCAGAATGCATAAGCTAGTGTAATTCTTTATTTTCTGCAAAGTCTGTAAAGGTAGCTAATTTTTGTTTAATAAGTTCCATAATATGTTGCTGGCACTTCAGCATGTGAAACTGGCAATTCAATGCCCTAACGGCGAGAGTTGCAGAGGTGTATACTTTTTTACCCCATCTGTCTAACACTCTGGAATCCCTGTCCGAAGGGATGGGATTCTTAGCTGCAGTTGCTTTAATACCCTTAGGCCCCTGGGAGATGACCTCTGGGTCAGCAGTAGGAGTTTTGAAAAGGAATCTGTGAGAGTCAGGAACTCTGTAATACCTGTCTGGTTTCTAGGAGCAGGGGGTAAAGTATCAGGAGTTAGACTGGACTCCATAAAAACATCATCCACAACATCCAGAACTGGGGTATTGCTAAAGGTCTATGTTGTGGCAAATCTAGAAATTCTCTGAGTCTCTTTTTGGACTGAGGATAGTCTTGGCATTCCCAGTGGAAATGCTCTCTTAAAGTATTCAAGGTTTCACCAAAAGAAAAATCCTCTGGAGGAGAAGCAGAGGGAATGGATTCCTCTGCATCTGAATCCTCGTAAGCAGATAAAGGCATGTCTTCATAATCAGATACCTCAGAGTCGTTGGACTCTTGGTCTGTTAAAGCTGCTGGGGACAGGTCCCTTTTTCTCTTAGCAGGAGAAGGCTGGCTTCCCCTACTTAGCATAATAAGGTCTTCTGCCATTTTAAGCATTTGGTGTTATGGCAAAGAAGCAGGTGCTTGAGGTTGAGTCGTCGTTTTTTTTAGGTGTAGCTCATACTCTTGGCCTTAGAAACTTGGTAGTTTTAGACAGAAATGAAGATGCAAAAGAAGTCATCAGTTTGTGTCGAATATCTGTAGTGCGAAGAACTTCCTCAGAAGCCGGTGCCTGCTCAGTGGCTCCAGACCCATCCAAGGTAGATAAATCTGCGCAGGTTCTGGCATACCAGACTCCGAATGGGTCTCGGTAGTGGCCTGCGAATCCACTGAAGTGGGCATCAAGGGCTGCAAAAGAGCCTGAGTACCGGCAAACTGGCGACTAGCTTAACGGAAGCGTCGTCGGCAGTTTTGGACCTGTGCGGTCGTCTTTATCCTTACATTTTTTCGAAAGATCGGTAGTCAGATGGCTTACCAAAGCCATTTCGGAATACGGAGATCCAGAGTGAAAGTATTTAGCGACAATAAGGGCCCAACGATGACGAATAGTTCGGGCTTGAACAAAGCACAAAACCGACAGCGAGGTACGTCGTGGTCTGGGCCTAAACAGGTGATGCAGTAAGAATGGAAATCTCGGTGTGGTATTTGCTTTCCACAGGAGAGACAATTGTTAACTTTTTCTGATATAGGTTAGAGCAAGAAAAAATGATCCTCAATGGGGTACTTAGCTTTAGAAGACTTCAGGATGATTCAATTCGGAAATGAAAACTCAGGTAGCGGCAGACTGGCACTCGTGCTAACTGCTTCTGCTTCGGGCTCTTCGGCAAGAAAGACTGATGTAATGGTGTCGGCTGCCTGTTTTTATACCCCTGACAACCTGACATCAGTCCTGGAGCGACAGCAACCGACGCAGAAATACTATGTCTCTGGTATTCGGGCCGAATGAGGGCTACCTGCAGGCAGATAACCCAAGTGTGATGACTGCAACAATCTGCTTTTAGCTTCATATGAAACACCTTTCTTCAGGAGTGATCACTTCCCCTGCATTGTGGAGAGGTTAAGCTGATTTCTCCATCTTGACAGTAAACCATTCATTGTCAAGATGTGTACTGGGTTCAGCAACAGAAATGGGTCCTCCGCAGAGTCTGGATAATTTTTCTGCCACTCCAGGGTCCAACAATATGGGTCTAACATCAGGAAACAATCTGAGAGCATAGGGTGATTCAGCATCCACTGATACTTCACAATCCACTGAAATGCCAGACAGGGCATGTAAATAACAATATGAAGACAAAGATATCTGCCAAACCCCAAGAGTGTAGGAGGTGCCTGAGCCATGACCCTGTAAATATGTCCTCACCCATTTCATGACCTTAGCTGTCCTCTTCCACAAACAGGAATGACTGGCTCTAACTAAATGCAGATGAGATTTCCATAAAGTCTCTACACATGACCAACATAAGTCATCTCTGTCAAGGATAACAAGGAAGTCCTTCTGCAAAATTCCAGCCACCATGGCCAGCAACTGTGTGAACATTTTGGGTGCAAATGAAAACCTAAATGAAAGGATGTTGTCCTAGAAATCAGAAAACTGAAGGAATCGCTTTAGTGACCATCAACACTGATGTGACAAAGTGCAGCCATCATGTCTGGCGACACCATCATAACTCCTGCTGCAGTAGGACCATGACCATCTCATAAACAATCATTCAAAACTTTATGCACCAGATGTGAAAGCTGAAGTCACTGACTTCCAAGATGGAAGAAGATCATCTTTCTCCTTTTGAATGTGAAAGATATAAAAAAAAATAGGTGTAAAACCCACAACCCTCCCTGTTCCAAGGAAGAGTCTCTATATCCTCTTTGAGAGAAAGAGTCTGAGTTTGCTCCAAAAGCTCTGCAGAAATAGCCTGCTCTCTCAGTGGAGACCTTTGTGTGTGTGTGTGTGTGTGTGTGTGTGAGGGATTACGCCCTAGGATGTGGACGACAGTGACAAATTCACTGCGTTCTGGGATCGCTTATCAAGCTTGGGCAAAATCAGAACATTACCCTGTCCATCCCACCAAACACTGGTAGTACCACAACATAGTCAGGACTGTAATGGCTGGGCCAGCCAGGTCACACCTCTGGTCAACTTAGCTAGCATTTGGGGGTGGTATGCTTCAGTGTCTTCCTCCAGCTGAGAAATGCAAGGCAACTTCACACCTGGCTAAAAAGGAAGAAAAGAAGCTACAGTGGAGGAGGTAGGATCATAAAAAACACAGTTTAAGCTCCTCCTTCAGGGGCTAGTCTTAGCTAAGATAACCTGACTAAAAAAACTGCAGAATCTTACATGGAAGCCTACACAGCATCCCCAGTGCCTGATTCACAATGGAGAATTTAAATCTAGACAGGAGAGATGAACCACTCACATGGCTTTGAACAGACGGGATGGCCCAAGGCTCTTTATTTTTCTCCTATCAGACAGACATGGGATCAACTCAACAGGGACAACTGGGTAATCCATAGAGACCTTCATATGCCTGAGGTTTTCCACAAATGAAGGGTCACCTGGGGGCATCGCAGACACAATTATTTCCAGGTCCTCAGATAATTTAAAGGAGTCTCAGTGTAAGGGGTTCATGCTCCCTTTTCAAGACCACTACAAACAAAACTGCATGGACTTGATGGACAAGCATGGATGTGCAGCACAGATCTGGTGACAGAGATATGGTATTTGAGAACATGTCTAACAATAATGCTATAAGGGTGCTGGAGAACTGCATTAGACATGGTGCTGACACCAGGCTATGTTAACTACAGAGGCATTCTCACACCTGAGATTCAAGGTCCTTCCAGACCTCAAACATTTGCTTGAATTTTGGCCTGGCTCCATGGTATAGATGGATAAAGCCCTGACTACAACCCAGACATCTCTACTTCAATTAGTGTTTCAGCCTCTGAAGAAGACTGGCAGGGGGGAACCTAGTGAAGCGAGGCAGTCCAACTCACTGCAATGTTGACCCTGCTCAGAAGTCTTAGAATCTAGCATGCAGCACTATGAGTTGGCATGACAACTCTGTTGTACATTTACTGGGAGAAAAATGTATGATGTACACACTGTCCCCACAAGAAGCAGAAATTATGGAAATCACAGCTGCTGCAGGGAATAGTTAGGTTAGGCAAGGACCAACAGTCCACGAATATTGGCCTTTTCACATTGCTAGGCTGTCACTTCCAAGGGGAATGAATGGGCCCAACAGTCTCTCACTCTGACCAGAGAATGAATGAATGAATGAATGAATGAATGAATGAATGAATGGGTTGCACAGATTTAACTGTGGTTGGGGAATGAATGGGTCAGCTCTCATCCTGAGGAGGAATGAATGAGACATTTGGGCAATGAGAGGGAGCCCTGATGATGGTTAGAATGGGGTAAAAAATGTTTAAATTCAGGACCTGAAATAAGTCTGGTAAGATCAAATCCATCCCCCTCAACCCGGACCATTAGACTCAGGTGCATCTGTCTCCTTCCAAAGTAAATACAATGCCAAATTCAAAAATAAACCCCTATGGTGGAACCCAAGTATAAAAAATGTTTGTAATAAAAGAAAGAACGTACAGCATGTAAATATAAATGCAAATCTGAAGATGCAAAAAAGCTCTTGCTAAACTTAACAAGGACTCCAAACTCTTATCATATCAATCAAAGCCAGACATGAGGTAACAACAGCCACCCAGGCAAAAAACAACCACAAAGCCTTCTTTAACTACATTAGAAACCTTAGAAACAATGCCCAGCACTACACAGGGCTAATAGCAAATGATATCATATACCTGGACCCAGAGGACTTGGACAATCAACTAGTAGATAAATTTAGCTTTAACTGCACCTCCCTCTTCCATCCTACATTCCCAGATCTACTACCTCCATATACATGCCTCTCTCAAATCTCTTACAAACAAATCCTCAAGGTGCTATCCAAGGCAAGCAAACTGCTTCTATGGGGCCCTGATAACATACAGGGCTGCTTACTGGCCAGTCTTAAAGAGGAACTATCAGACCTCCTACAAAGGCCATTCAATGCCAGCTTCAAAACAGGCTTTGTGTATGAATGGAGGAAAATTACAGTGGGCTGCTCTACCTCCTCTAAAAGACCCATCACCAGTTGTGTGCCCCAGGTTCAGTCCCTAGGCCACTCCTCTTTGGCATTTACTTCTCGGAGATCAAAGCTACTGTTAAGGGTTTATAGCTGACCAAGGTTCAGATGGCTGTAAACTTGATTCCATCATAAATTCCCCAAATTACACAATGATACTCCAAGTGTGCCTTTACCAAGCAAACAGTTGATGTCAAAACCATGGACTAAAACTAAATGCAAAGAAATGTACAACAGTATCATTTGGCATGCAAGAAATCCATTATAACTATCACATTGACAACACACCCTTAAAACTGATCCAGTAGTTAGGGATCTGGAAGCCTGTGTAGATATGAACTGTTTATTATCACAAAGTATCCACTGTTGTAAGAAAGTCATTTTTTACTGTGCAACTTATTACTAAGAGTATGGCATCCAGGTCCCAGGATGTGATCATTCCAGTGTATTCTGCAGTCATCAGGCTGATCAGGGAGTACAATGTTTCCTTTACTATGTATCTGTCCAAATAACTGACAGAAACTGAATGCTCACAATGCTTTCTTACTAAGAAAATTAAGGGCCTAAAATCATAAAAACTAAGTGGACTATCTCAAAGCCTTGTCCTACATCTCAGTGTCATACAGGCTACTGACAGGCAATCTCTGTCTTGTGTAGCCTGTCAGACCTACTGCAAATTTGCAGGTCCAATGGAGGCATAAACACCCGCTCAAGAGATCTAAATCTGTTTTGCAACAAAATAGAACATGTTAGGTGGATAGATATGCGTCACAGAGAATACTGCTCGTTTGGAATAATCTTCTTCTTAATATAAAGCAAAGTACTTCTGTTACAATATTCAAATATAATCTGAATGAATGGATGGGTAACCACAAACTCACCCCTAATTTAGCACCCTTGTCCCTCATAGACAGGGGCAACAGAAAAATGTTTTGCTGGTCTCTGGGTTATACATACTTAAAACATATGGGCTAAAAAGTTCAATGGAATGTACAGCTAGGATTCTAAAAACTTCGTGGAGCAACAGCTTATTAAGTACATATGAACCTATGCATATCAAGTGGACCAGGAAGTAGACCTTAAGAGAAGAGTCCTCAGTTAAAAACACCCCAAATCTATGGCTGGGTGACTCCAGAGATCACTCTCAGGAAAAAGGCCAGTCATCAGCATAACCTAAATAATCTTTTGGGGAATGGATAGCACCTATACCCTGGGATGCATATCCCCAGGGTGGAAGCCAGAGATAAACATCCCATTATCTCCATGTTATCCACCAAGTGAAAGACTGGCTACTGAGGGCTCTAATGCATACCTATGATTAGTTCATCCTCTGCTGACACTCAAAGGCCCTTTCTGTAAGGGACTTTCCTCTAAGAGGACTTGACATAGGCCGATCCTCCAAGTATCAGTCCCTCTGACAGTGCCCCACCTGAAATTCAGGGCTGCATGTGGGATTCTCCCACGAATCCCCATGTAGGGTCCTTTCAGCCATCATCATCTTCTTGGTACAGGGGTAGGTAAGGAGTTTTTCTTTCTAAAATGTTTGTAGGGTAACCAAGCTGAATCTTGACACTTACAGCACTGCTTTATATCAAGCTCCTCTTTCAGGCATAGTGACAATGTCACTGCAAGTCTTAGTTCATTAGTACCAAAGGGAAACTTAGCAAAAATATGTTTAGGTATCACATATGGAAAGTTTTCCTCAACATGCAGCTCCAAAATATGTACGTGTTGCAGTAACTTAACTATCAGGCTCAGTTTAAGTATTCTGTTCAAGTTTGAGGGGACATAATATGAAGCACCAGCATAAGGTGTACATTTACAGGGAATGCATGGGGTTAATTTTGGTGAACAAGAAGACAGTCTTAGAAATGTTTCTATAGGATCATAGGAGGTACCAGGCTAATGGCCCTGGGGCCCTTACAAGCCTAGCCAAGAGTTTAAATTACTGAGTATGGCACTAAACAAAACCAGACGTCCACTGCAGCTGCTGTGCAGATTGTCTCCTCGGAAAAGCAGATGGATTTACTTCATGCTGCCTGAATGCGATGCCAGCAACAAGCCAAAATGGGTTTCTGTTCTTGCTCAACCCCAGGATAAACTATTTCCCTAACAACCCTAAATATGAACAAGTACCCATTCATGCCATGCACCTCCTTACTCTCCCCTCTACACTCACCTCCTTACTTCAATCTATTTCGCTTTTCTAACAATCTTTCTATATATGCTATTACCCTGTTTTTTTTCCTTACTTCACATTGCAATTCCTGTTTGTATTAAACTAACTTACCTTTCATTTTTCTATAAAGTAGCTACAATTTCTCTAAATATTAAATCATTGTCAAACAAGTTGTATCTATTCTTAACCAATGTTTTCACATTATGTCTAACTGGGTATAATTAAACTGTAGATTTTTGTATTATTTTTGAAGATTGTAAAAGTATTGTTCTTGAAATGTCTTTGCAATACTTTGGAGCTTTTCTTCCCAGGCATCCTATGAAAATGGGTGCCTACCCAGTTGGGCTTTCCTGGTAATCAAAAGTCTATCAATTAATCAACAAATAATTAAAACTATTTACACAATTAATGGGCTTCTTTCTGATCTGTGCAGAATTTATTCAAAATCTCACTACTTTGACAACTGTGTATACACAGATATTTCAAATAGCTTTGAAGACAAACAGTAAAGAAAAATACAGGGTCCCTATACAAATGCCAGCACTCTAAATGCCAAGTACTGACAAGCTAAAAAAAAAAAAAAGACCAAAAACACAGAAGAGTGAATCTTGCAAGCCCCCCCCCCCACACACACACACACACACTCCCCTGAACTTGTATAACTCCAAAATCCTCACACATCAGAGAAAAGGGAATATTCTGAGAAACAGCACCTCAGACTTAGTATATGTAAGTTCGATCTTTTGGCCTTTCAGTCTCTCTGTTTCTGGACCCACTCTAACAGGTCCCGACATTTCAAATGGTTACGAAAATATATGATATGGGCACAGAAGATAGGGAAGGACTAGTTGGTGAAAGAAAAAGTTGAGAAGACGGAAAATGAGGGGCATAAGTGGCAGACAGAGAGGTCTAGGATTACATTAGGCTTGAGAAGGAACTCCTCACCAAAGAGGTTGCAAGGCCCTTGAATATAACACCAGACAAGCATGTGAATGAAGAAACAGGCCATTGATGATATAGAAACACGAAGTCTGTGTACACATCAGTAAGTTCTGGAAGAAAGTGACCTTTTATTTATCACATTGGCATTTTTATGGCACTGCAGCTTAGGTTGTTGTATATCATATGGGACAAAATATAAATCTGTTTAACACTGCTGATCCATAAATATAGTAAGTACATCTGTCTGTGACAAGCACATAATCCAAAGTTGATATCAGACATTAAATGTTTTAGCATTTTTTCATTTGAGTAAAACAATCTGTTATGTTATTCTGAAACAGTGCTGAAGAGTAATTAAGCAATATGACTGTCTTTGTGAGTAGTACATAAGCCATTTAACGTGTAAAATATTTCAGGAAAAAAAAAAACAGTGGAATATTACTAAAAACTGAAACGTATAAATATGTTCACCTGTGAAAGAAATTAACTACTTTTCTTTTTCTTGGTGTTTGTTACACCAAGTCTCTAATGCAGTGCTTCCCAACCTTTTTCTGGCCACTGCACATTAGCCAAATACCAAACAGTAAATGGCACACTTGAGCTGAAATGCTGCCATTTCATTTTAAAATGACGTATTATGCTCAACTAGCACTTTCCTGAAGTATGTCCTGGTCCTGTTGTACTCTCGCTCACCTTTTCTCAGGGCTTTCCAAGGAGAAATTCCTCTGAGTGTCATGTTTAATTATTCCTAAAAGTCATCTGATGAGAATGTGATTTTTGGCTTTGTGAAATGATAGGCTGGGGAGGTTCACTCTATGGCCACCTTAGGACTGTGGACCCTTAACTATGTTGTCTTCTTGCTCAAGATTCAGATCTTTCTAGTCAAGTCAAGACTGGCTGGCCTTGATTATACTGGAGTCTTGTGTCAGTGACAGGCCATTTTTCCCATTTTCTGGCTACCCTGGATGAGGTTCACTTGAGCTTCTACCTGTTAGATACAGTGATCACTATGTCTAGATCTAGACTAGTCATGCACAATAGTATGTGACTGCACTTGCTGGTGTGCCTTAGGTAATCATGAGTGGAGGAACTAAATTAAAGATCATTCTCCTTGATCCCCCTTTAACAGGACATGTTTATTCAGGCAGGGTATTGTAGTTCCTACCTAGTGCCTTTGTAGGGAGAAGGCAACCCTCCTCCACTTTGGGTGCAAAGCTTCCTTCTCCATCCTCCTGCATTCCTGTTGCACTAGGGCTAGGCAATATGGTCCTCTTGCAAGGTCAAGCCTTTTCTGCCCCCTTATGGATCAAAAGAGTATCCTCACTGATGGGGAGATCAGCTCCTACTACCCTTGCAGGAGAGCTTTTGCTTTGCAATGGAGGATGACCCATGTTGAGCCCAAAGAGGGCTCCCTGTTTTCTTCTTTCTCTACCTCTGACAAAGCAGTGGGAGGAAGTGAACAAGACCCCTTATTCCTGAGGTTTGGGAAGTCTAGCCAGCTGTGTTAGTGCAGAGACCTAAAGTCCTGAGTGCAGCCCAGGTGACCCGAGTTCATGTAAGGGGTAGAGGAAAGGATGAGCTTTAGTGAGCTAGTTTCTCCTCAAGGGAGTGGAGGCTCAGGAATGTTTATGAACTGCGTGATTGAGATGTTTCTCTGTCTAAGTCTGAAGTCAAGACTGGTGATAGCAGGAACGCTGTCTTCATAGGGGTAGGACCATTGTGGATGTCATTTGCAGAAGAAGGTAATGTCCCTGGTATGGACCCACTCCTCATCCCCTAGATATGATTAATGCACATCCACATACTAGTGGTAATATACGGCCCTTGCTACTAACATAGATAAGCTACTTCTATGAGAAGCAGTAGTGGCTGTCAGGACTGCTGTATTCTTCTGACCAAACCTTTTTTGCCAGATTAAGGGAGGGGCTGGTGCATTGGCTTCTGGGGGAAACCCAGATTCCCAATGATTCAGACGGTGGCACATAGGGGAGTTTGGGACTGAAGGAGAGCAACAGAAAAAAAGAAGGAGAGCCTCATTGCTACAAAAAGAAAACAGACCAACCTACATAAGGGAAGGATGTTTTGTGGCAAAAAGATCTTGTGGTCTGGGAAAATCTGCTTCCCAACCATATCCTGTTTCTGGTTTCTGTGACCCTGAGGAGTCCTTCTGAAGTTCTTTCCAGGATCCTTCCTTCCTGTTTGCAAGGAGTGTTCTGTGTACCATTCTGAATTAGTTATTATGGTTGTCACTCTGGCAGTCTTCATAGTGTCAAATGAAGATTGCCTGGAACCTCCTTTTTCTATCATATTTTCCTTTTGTGAATGACTTGTGGTTCTTCCTTGTGACCCAAGCTCCTTGTGGATGTCTGCACTGGATTGTGTGGCTTTCGGTCTGGGCTCAGGACTGTGACCCCCCTTGCTTTTAGTCCCTTTCTCATTATGTGAGTTGAAGTTGCTACTCTTGCAGCTTACCTTTGAAATGGTTCTTTTCTTTCTGCTGTTGTTTCATTTAGAGACCCTGTCTGGGATGTCCTTATCTTCGAGGTCCCTGTCTACCTCACACTGGATAAATACATGCAAAAGAGGTAGTTGTGTCCCAAGTGGTCCCACCTGTTGGGATTTTTCATTCACCACTGTTGTGGAGTGAGGGTCATGTTCCATTCATTTGAGAGTTGTTACCCTGACCCTTCCTGTGATATACTAGCAGAGACCTTAGGGTTCCCATATTTTCCTCCATTTGAAAAGGGAAATTATCAGTCAGAGGGGATCAGGGAGTGGTGTTGACTCTTTGGTAGGGCATATGTCTCCACTGCAGACTGTAATTTATTCCTGCTCAAAGTTCCTTTACTTAACAGGCTTGGTGGTAGGATATCCCTTCCTCATGTGGGATCAAATCTCTCCCAAATAATTTCTTAGCTTTTTGAGCTCAGAGGCCTCCTTCTGTTTGGTGGAGTTTTGCAGGTTAATTTTTTTAGCTTGTGTTCTCTACCTTGGGTCAGAGTTTTGGAGTAGGGGATGGGGGATCATGGCCAGGTTTGGAAGGTTCATGGGGCTGGGTGGTCCACAGAGGACAGTTGCTTGTTGATTTCAGCACGTTATGGTCTAGTTAACTACACTACTACAGTTCTACAAAGATACAGGTTTTCATGGCAGCCTATAACATTAATAACAACCCCAATCATTCAACCGTCTATGGTACTGTTCTCTGTCAATACAAGTTAACTACATGTACACAGAACTACAGTAGCACTGAATCTTATGAGAAAGAAATTCTTTATTTTGACACCACTATTGATGTGCAAGAAGTGCCTGGTGTTTATGTAAAAGTGTAAATCTATAACTAAAAGAAAGTGATTAAAATCACCTCTAAATGAAATTAAAGTTACAAAAACTAAACAGTCAATAAAGAAGAACGAAAGCTAGGATTAATTTTACTAATTTAGTTAATAGTTACTAACTAATCATATGACCAATACTGTATTAATGTGACGGCTGACTTTGCAAGGACTGTGAAAGTAATTCAATTTGAGCATTAACGGTAGTTGACAAACATACTCGTAAGTCATTTTCAAGTGTCTGTAAACACGCTCTGTGTTTTATTTTGATCTGTGTCATTGCTGAGAATGCCTTCTCACACAGGTAAGTAGTGCTGAAGGGTAGCAGTATTCCGACAGCCTTACTACCTATCAACGTGTATTCCTTTTCAACCATAATCCAGAACTCTACTAAATTAATTTCCAGGAACTTCAATCTCAGTGTATTGTCAGCTGCAACGTCAATAAGCTGTTCCTTTTCTAATAATTGTAAGCCAGACATATCAACTTGGATATAAAATGGGTTTCTTATCCAATCTTTGTCAGAAAGATTTAGACTTGGAAAGTAGTATTGCAACTTGTCATCCAACTGTGATAAATGTTCAATAACTATGTCGTGTAACACAATTGCACCACTTCAACAGCACGACGAAACATAGCTACTGAATTAGTTGATTCTATTTCATGTGACCACATTCGAAGTTTCTGACGAAAAGCGCACAGTTTGTCAGTAACAGAAAGTATATTTGATTCGTTGCCCTGCATAATCAAATTCAGTGCATTTAACACGTCAAAAATGTCAACTAGATATGCTAATTTGCTGCACCAGGTGGACTCACTCAACAATTGAACAAAGTCCTGTTTGACATGTTCATTTAGGAAGAACAGGCGTAGTTCATCTCTCAGCTCGTACACCCTCGACAGAACTTTTCCTTTGGATAGCCATCTTACATTTGTGTGCATCAAAAGTGTATAATGGTCTGCTCCCATATCCTTGCATAACACCTCAAAAACTCTGCACTTGACTGGTCGAACTTTGATGAAGTTAACCATTTAAATCACATCATCTAAGACTGACTGAAGGTCGGTACCCATTGTCTTACTGACAAGTGCCTCCCTGTGAATGAAGCAATGAGTTGTGACAATGTTTGGATTTTCGTGTTTTGCCATACTTGCAAAACCACACACATTTCCTGTCATCGATGGAGCTCCATCCGTGCACACAGCCACGCACCATTCCCACAGCAAACTATTCTCGACAAAGAACTGTGACACACATTTGAAAATATCTTCTCCTTTTGTTTCTATCAAGTCTCTACAAAACAAGAATTGCTCTAACATTTTTGTTCCATTTGAAAACCTCACGAAGGCCATTAACTGCGCTTTTCTGCTTACATCAGTAGATTCATCAATCTGTAGAGCAAATCGTTTGCAAGTCCGAAGCAAACTGCACACACTGCTGCTGATATCCTCTGACATCATTTCGATCCGCCTGGCAACCGTGTTATTTGATGATGGCATCTTACATATAATTTTTTCTGCATCCTCTCCAAGCATTGTTTTCACCATAACTCTGCATGCAGGCGTAATCAAAGACTCCACTATGTTGTGTGGTTTCATCTTTTGGGCAACTAGCTCTGCGACCTGAAAGCTAGCTAATTGCGCTTTGTCTGTAACCAAAAGATGCTTCATAAAAATTGCGCTTGCTTCTTCTGCCCATCTAATAAATGTTTAAAATATGTCTCACTTTTCCCTATGTAAATCTTGTGCTTTGTGTGTAGATGACGCTGCATCTTGCTTGGTACCATCGCTTCGTTTGCAAGAACGTCCCCGCATATAACACATAATGGTTGAGGAATGCCTTGCTTTTCAACACATGTGAATCCGTAAGTTAAGTAACTATCTAGGTAACGTCGAGTGACTTTGCTTTTACCAACAGTGCCGCTGTTACACGCATCTTCATCTAGGCGTATTGCACTGTTAGCAACTGTGCTTTTTCTTTTACGACTTTCGTTGGTGTTTGCCATTACAAAGAATAAAAAATACTGTGATCATCGCAGAAATGAAAAAATAACAGAACTTAGTATTAAGCTACAAAAGCCACGTGCTGAATAAAGTTTCTACACACGATGAGGTAATCTCCAAGTGAAGTACCTCGCAGGATGCGCAGTAGCAAAACCGCCCCGAACACGCCTCCTGGCCAAGCGCTAATGAATATGTATTTGTTCCTTGGAGATATGCCTAAAAAGTGTTCCTGCTGCCAACATTCGATTGAGGCCTATGTCCGTGGGACAGTCAGACCCTAAACCCTTTGTCTGATTGCTAGGTTTTAGTTTGTTTATTATGCTTTTTACCCAGGTGACTTAAATATTGAAACACCAAATACAATGCGATTAAACCTATTATTTCCGCGTTCAGCTGGTCCCACTTTTGACTGTTGTTAAAGCAGCAACACAGTATTACAGTAAGGGGCTTAAAATCGCTATGAAGTTTGCACTTTTGTCAGTTTAATTTTTATAAAGAAATGTATAGTTTACAAAATTACATGTTCACATATGTGCGGGGGTGATTAGCAACGGGAAACCAATCCACTGCAGGTAAAGATCTTAATGTCAAGAATAGTGTGCATTGTGTCTGTATGTGCATTTTGACATCAGTCTGCAACCCGGCATGTGTGACATCAGACTTCGTTGGTTAGAAGGCTATAAACATAAAGTGTCATTAATAGTTAGGTACCGCCCGTCAATCACTTCCGGTACTCCTGTATGTTCGTGCACTTGTTCTGCTTAAGTAAGGAAACGTGCAAATCAGGATGACAGACTGACTTGTATAGGGAGGGTTTTGTCCGCTCACTTTAAGTTGATATTGCCAGTGTATGAACGTAGTGGTATATATTGAGGGTTTTGTCCTCTCACTTTAAGTTGATATTGCCAGTGTATGAACGTAGTAGTATATATTTCATGGAATAATGCGTATCATTTTGCTGATTGTTATTGTAACTGCTTGTTTACAGCAGGGCAACGTAATTGTGTGTGAGTGACATTATGCTGGTACAGTGCATGCAAAATCTTTGGTACTTCAGTTACAGTATATGTTGCTATTTATTCCACACTTATTCACGTTCATAACATTAACGGAGAAAATGGAAAAGTTGTGCAGCAAGGAGTATACTTGCAGGCAAATTTTTAAGAGGGGAATGAGGACGTTTTTGTTTTCATAGTTTGGTGTGAATTAGACTTTTAAGGTTTGGTGGTACTAATAAGAATGAAAAAGATGGAAGTGGTGGCAAGAATACGCAAAGATGAGCAGATGGAAAACTTGTCAAATCCAAGGGTGTTTTTGTAACATATGTCAATCAGCTGTACGACGACCTGCGCAGAACCGCCCGCGAGGTATTACACTTGGAGATTACCCACGATGACGTCATCAGTAAATATGTATTTTGTGATTAACACAACATGCATATTTGTAACACATATTTAATGATGATATCCGTGTTGAGAAACTAAAATAGTATAGTTACAATACAATTCAGATTTGAAAACTATGCTTATGAAAACTTTTTTCTACGGCACACTTCTACCTTAGCCTCGGCACACTTGTGTGCCGTGGCACATAGGTTGGGAAGCACTGCTCTAATGCATCTACACAACTACATAAGTAAACAAAAACTTTTCAGTAAGCCTGAAAGTATACTGTACATCTTACCTTCAACAGATGAATGCTGAAGAAAATAGATCACTTCTGTCTGGCAGACAACTAAGTTGACATCGTGAATACTAAGCTTTTTTAGAGACAAGAGGGAATCTTGAAAGATGTAAAATGAAAAAAAAAAGAACATAAATTGAGAAATGTATATTATTATACCATAACAAACATATATTCTCTTAACACACTTAGTTCATCAGTGCACAGTTTCATACATACTTGACAGCATCTCAACTTTTCACAGAGATGAAAATATGCTTTTAGATCAAAATTAACAGACAACAGTTCTGAGTTAATTATACACAGCTTTTAATCATGGAATCTACTACTAAAAGTAGGCAATCACTGCCCTTTAATATCTTGACCTTTGCCTAATCTCATCAGTGAGGTGAAGATGACTACAAAGTCAATTGGCTAGGCTCTGGCACTGTGAATAAGAATTAGGAGTCACAGGCTGAACAACAGAAAGAAAATGCCTGTCTTAGCAAGTAGGTACATTGCAGTGGACAGGGAACAATATGCAGTTGTAACAGTACACTCACCTAAACAGCAGATATTTGAGCTTAGGAATCCCTGATGCAGTACAATCCTTATTCAAAAGAAAAATGTGGGCAGATGTCCCTTTAAAGAAGGAAAACTAGAGCTCTTCAGGCATTATCTTGGTATGACTGAACTGCCCTTCCTAGGTCGCTGGTGATGACATATGGCTAAATGGTGCTGCAGCCTGTACAATTTTTGTGATTTTTGCTAAAAGCATTCTATTCCATAGGCAGTAGATGTCTTAATCCCCTGGAAGTTGTCAGTACAGGTGCCCTTAACTTCTGGAAAAGGTGGAGCTGTACTGCAGACATGATTCTGATGCTTGAACATCTACTATTACTATGGAAGTATTAAATCAACTGTGCTATGTTCTTCATAGGGATCACTCTTGCATTAGAATCATCTGTGGGAATTATAGTAAAGCAGTTTGTCATCCCATGGGGAAGGAGGGCCTCAAAGAATGCCCTGCTTTGGAATGCATATCCCCCCCTGTCATGCTTGGAAAAGGTGAGTATGGTGGCACAGGTAGTAGCCACACAGATGCTCTGGGCAGGGACATTTTTGAATGCATCCACTCTTTCGGCTGTTACCCTGGAATTTTTCACTACTGTCAAAGCTGAAGGTGACACAGTTTACTAGCCAATTAGATAATAAGAAGTTATGTACTCACCATAACGTTCCATTTGAGTAGGTAAACTTCATTTGTCAGCAACCTATGGGTATCGGATCCGACCTCGGATCCGAGCCAGCAGTTTTCAACAGCTTTAGATCCGAGCTCCAAGCTCCTCACCCTACCCATAATCCCCTGCCAACCCTGACTGACCTCAGATCAAGTTTGCCCAACAGCAGAAACTGCTATAAAATTATTAATCTCAAGAGAAAGTGGGTAAAACCCATGGACCTGAGTATGAAGACATTCGCAAGTGAAGGGGCAGGAGGGAGGGACGGTTGCTGACAAATTAAGTTTACCTACTCAGATGGAAAGTTATTGTGAGTACATAACTTCTTAATCTGAAGTAGTTAACTTCATTTGTGCAGCAACCTATGGGACAGAGTCCCCAGCTACCTGAATCTTGGGCGGCCTTCATGGAAGGATGTTCCGGAGCACTGTAGAGCCAAAGGATGTTCTCCCTCTGGAGATAATGTCCAATTTATAATGATTGATAAAAGTATGAGATGAAGCCCAAGTGGCTGCTGAGCAAATATCATCCAAAGAGACTCTAGCTCTAAAAGCCGCAGAGGTAGAGATAGATCGAGTAGAGTGGGCATGGACTCCCTGAGGTGCGGGCCTGCCCGAACTTTCATATGCTAAAAGGATACACTGTGAAATCCATCTAGACAGTGTGACTAACACAGATTTACCCAAGTTAAATTTGGCAAAGGAGACGAACAGCTGATCGGATTTCCTATGATCAGATGTCCTGTGGATGTAGAAGTGAAGTTGTCTATGCACATCCAATGAGTATAGTTTGTATTCCCCTTTGTTATGGTAATTAGGAAAAAAGACCGGCAGGTTGATGGACTGGTTAATATTTGACTCAGAGGCAACCTTGGGAAGAAAGGAGGGCTTGGTCCTGAGGTAAACTCTATCCTTGTGAAAGGTCAAGTATGGGAGTTTTACACAGAGGGCCTGTAGTTCAGAGACCCTTCGAGCAGAGGTGATAGCGACAAGAAAAGCCGTTTTCCATGACAAGAATTTAAGATCTACAGAAGCTGCAGGCTCAAACGGGGGAGCTGTCAAGGCCTGAAGCACCAGCGTTAAATCCCAAGGAGGGACTACATCCTTCAATGGAGGTCTGAGCAGAAAGGTGCCCTTCAAAAAGGTCTTACACAATTTCATGGTGATCAAAGGGCCCAATTCATTTCCCATGTGATAATGAGAGATAGCTGCTAGTTGAACCTTGACTGTGGAGGAGCAAGCCCCCTGATGAAACAGTCCTGACAGAAAGTCTAATACAGCGGGCAAAGGAGCTGTAAAAGCATCCAAATTTTTGTGTTCCGCCCAAATGGAGAAACGTTTCCATTTGCTGCTATAGATCTTTCTAGTAGAAGGCATGTGCGCTGCTACTAGAATGGTTTTAACTGGGGAAGAGATACCGGGAGTCCTAGCTATGAGTGGAACTGGAGCAGCCAAGCTGTGAGCTTGAGGTTGTCCAGATTCGGGACTGGGAGATCTAGGGGGTGGGATATTAGATCCGGACGGGGATCCAGAATCCAAGGAGGATTCACCAGATGAGACCAAAGGTAAGGGAACCAGGTTTGACGAGGCCAAAACGGGGCAATGAGGATAATCCTGCTCCCCAACCAACTGCCTGGAAGAAACTTCAGCATCAGAGGAAGAGGAGGGTAAGCATAAAGAAGACCGGGAGGCCAAGCATGCACCAGAGCGTCTCTCGGGGGTTCCCCGGAGGAAATGAGGCCAGTAGTCGTAACATTTTGTGTTCGAGGGAGAGGAAAGAGATCGCAACAGGGTTGACCCCATTTGGCGAAGATCCGATTCGCTATCTCGGGATTCAGAGACCACTCATATGGTAACAGGATGGTGCAACTTAGTTTGTCCGCTAGGATGTTGGACTGTCTCGGAATGTGCGTTGCTATGAGAAAGCGGTTGGTGGAGATCGCCTATTCCCACACCCTCATGGCCTCTCGACAGAGTGGGTAAGACCTGGTTCCCCCCTGTTTGTTGATGTATGAGACAACCGACAAATTGTCCATCTGAATCGCAATCATTCCTACAGGAAGAAGGTCCTGAAGTGCTTGCAACACTAACAGCACTGCCCTCATCTCTAGGATGTTGATATGCAGTGAGGTCTCCATGAGGTCCCACGTGCCTTGGACTGTCCTGCCCGAACAATGCACCCCCCACCCGAGGCGGGAGGCATCCGTGGTCACCGTGGCTAGTGGAGGGGTCATAGAAAAGGGGCGTCCTTGCTGGAGGTCCAGAGATTGGAGCCACCATAGGAGGGCCCTCTTGCAAGCCCTGCTGAGTGGAACGGGATGGCTCAGAGGATAGTGAAGAAAAGACCACTGGACCTGAAGGGTCCATTGTAAGACCCTCATGTTCAAACGTGCCATTGGCAATAGGTTTATTGCTGCCGCCATCAAGCCAAGAGCCCTCAGGACCAATTCTGCCGGGGGAGCTGGAGATTGCAGAATGGCCTGCACGTGTAGCCTCAGGGATAGTAGACGGTCTGTGGTCAAGAAAGCTAGGAGTTTGTTTGTGTCCAATCTGGCCCCTATGAAGTCTATAGTCTGAGTCGGAGTAAGAGATGACTTCTCTATGTTGATAGTGATCCCCAGCCGGGGAGCTAGATGAAGAAAGTAGTCTCTGGCTGCACAGAGTAGATGCCTTGTCGGGGCGTTCAGAACCAGCATGCTCTGACCTGGACGGAACCGAAGGCATACCGATACCGCCGGATCCGAAGCTCAGCCCTCTTAAAGAAAAGTGGGAGAAAAGTTAAATTTTTCTCACAAGAGAATGAAAACGCCTGGAACTCTGGATCAAGCTGCTGAAGTAAACCGCGGCAAACTAGATCTGAGGTCAGTCAGGGTTGGCAGGGGATTATGGGTAGGGGGAGGAGCTTGGAGCTCGGATCTAAAGCTGTTGAAAACAGCCGGCTCAGATCCGAGGTCGGATCTGATACCCATAGGTTGCTGCACAAATGAAGTTAACTACTTCAGATTGTCTGTTTAGAGGTTGGTCTGCCTTCCACGCCTGGCACAAAGGATACAGACCATTGGGTCTGTGTTATTTTCTTAGTTCTTGACTAGTAGTATCACAGTTGCCTATGCATACACTATAAATGCAGAAGTTTTCCTCTCTGTTCTGAGGCTTACGCTGGAATACTGGGAATTATGTGGCTTGATTTGGTGCCATTTCGGACAGAATCTTAGGCATGAAGGAGAAATCTACCCTTAGAGTAATCCCATCCTTATGAAAAAAAAAAAGATGTTCCATATGTGTTATCCTTTTTCATTCTTCATTACTAGAGTGATTACCGTGGACATCGATCCCAAAGCTTGGAGGATCAGACTAGCTGAAAGAGAAGAATTTTGAATGATGATTTTGACCTGGAACTGAACTGTGTGAACCAGGGACAGAGAGAGAGAGAAGCTATCTGAGTGTCCGTATTAAACAGAGCACTGATGAATTCCAAAATCTGAGTTGGTTCGAGTTGAGATTTGTTGTAATTGACAGAAATCCCCAGATAAGAGCACAGTTGGAGTAAGTAGTCCCAGGCTTGAATTAGATGATGACTGGTCAGAGTGGTTAAGAGCTAGTCACCCAGATATAAAAACACCTGGAACCCCTGCACTCGCATGTGAGCTGCAACTACTGCCATACACTTGGTAAACACCCTGGGGGCTGTCGTGAGACCAAAGGTCATGGCTCTGAATTGGTAAGACTGGCTCCCAGCCAGAAGCATAGATATCTCCTGGATCATCTGTTCGGTTTTATATGATAGTATGCATCCTGAAGATCTATCAAGCACATGCAGTTATCCTTGTGCAGAAAAGTCAGAATGTACTGAACCATGACCATCTGGAACTTTGTATACTGAACTGATCAATTTAGTTTGCTGAGATCCAAGACTGGTCTCCAGTCTCCCATTTTCTTTGGCACTAAAAATAATATTGAATAAGTTCTGGACTCTTTCTGGTCTGGGGGGACCCCTTGGATGACTATTTTTGCTTGCAGCTTGTTAATTTTTAGTGCTGCTTATTTGCTTCCCTCTGACTGGATGGAACATCGGGGATTTTGCTTAATATCAACAGGAATGGATGGAAAAATGGTATTATATAAAAAGAAGTTATGTCTTACCTTAACGTTCCATCTGTATTGTCGAGCTTCACTAATCCTTGACTGTGGGCTCAGTTTTGAGCCTTAGAATCGACTCGACCATTTATTTCAGCTCGCACCTTCCAAATTCTCGAGCTAGGCTTTTACCCATAATGCTCCTCTCTAAATTACCTCAGATTAAGTTTGCCTAACTTAGTGGCAGAAAAATAGCCGAAGCCAGTTCTGTGAAAAGTCAGTCCACAAAGAATCTTAGGATGGTAGAAGAAGGGGGAAATGTCAAGGATTAGTGAAGATCGACAACACAGATGGAATGATGTGGTAAGATATAACTTCTTTATCTGATGTTGTCAATCTTCATGTAATCCTTGACTGTGGGACCTTGACTAAGTCCTTAGCTACCTGAATCTTGGGAGGTCTCACGGAAGAATATTCTGAAGCACCATCAAACCGAATGATGCCCGACCCCTAGAGACCTGATCCAATTTGTAATGAGTAATAAAGGTATGAGGAGAAGACCAAGTGGCCGCTGCACAAATTTCACCTAAAGAAGCTCTGGCATTAAAAACTGCAGAAGTTGCCATCACTCTAGAGTGGGCTTTTGCTGGACAAGAAAGGGAAAGCCCTCTAGACTGATAGAGAACTATAACACAATCTTTGAGCCATTTAGCCAAGGTAACCGTTGAAACTGGGTTACCTACAGCAAGTGCAGAAAAGGCAACAAACAGTTGGTCAGACTTTCTGAAATCCTTTGTTCTTTGAAGATAAAACCATAGTTGTCTGTGGACATCTAATAAATGAAGGGAATACTCCCCTTTATTGCAGAAATTGGGGAAAAAGTCTGGTAGTTGAAGTGCCTGACTAATATTAGTTTCTGAGACCACCTTCGGTAAAAAGGATGGATTAGTTTTAAGGGAGACGCTGTCTTTTTGAAATATTATGTACGGCTGTTTACAGAACAAGGCCTGAATCTCAGATACTCTTCTGGCACATTTAACAGTCACCAAAAATAAAGTTTTCCAAGTCAGATACTTTAAGCCACATGTAGCTGATGGTTCAAAAGGAAACAAAGTAAGGGACTGAAGAAGTAGTGTTAAATCCTAGGGAGAAATGGGTTCATTAATGGAGGTCTTAACATTAAAGCTCTCTT
This sequence comes from Protopterus annectens, assembly GCF_019279795.1. Lineage (NCBI taxonomy): Eukaryota > Metazoa > Chordata > Ceratodontiformes > Protopteridae > Protopterus > Protopterus annectens. The sequence goes on from NC_056744.1 coordinate 1,164,283,961, forward strand.
TAAAAAGGTTTTGCAAAGCTTGTGTGACATAAGGGTTGATCCATTAAATCCCAAATGGAAATGAGAGATTGCAGCTAAATGGACTTTAAATAGCTGAGGTAGAATAACCAGTCTGATAAAGGTTAGCCAAAACATCCAAAACTTTATGAACAGGGGTTGTATAACGATCAAGTCCATTAAAATAAGGGCCCAACCTGTAGATTTTTGCCATTTACTTTGATACAGTTTTCTAGGTGAAGGTTTGTGATGGGCCAGGATTATCTGACAGGCAGGAGAGGACAGAGAAGGATGCCTGGCAATAATGGGAATTGGAGAAGCCAAGCCATGAGCTTGAGATGTTTAAGGTTCGGATGTACCATGCTCTCTGGATGAGATAGCAGATCTGGACCTTGGTCCAGTATCCATGGTTTCCGAAGAAGATGAGGATGAGGCCAAAGGAAGGGAAACCAAACTTGACGAGGCCAAAAGGGGGCAATGAGGACTTTTGAATTCTCCAACCTCTTAGCTTTCTTTAGAAACTGGGATATTAAAAGAGTTGGCGGAAAGACAAAAAGAAGACTGGGGGGGCAACTGTGAAGAAGAGCATCTCTGAGTGACTTCCCCGGAGGGGGAAATCAGGGGAAAGCAACTGCTGCACTTGTTCAGAAGGGATGCAAAAAGACTGCAGCAAGGTTAGCCCCAGTGAAGAAAAATCTCTTTCGCCACCACGGGATTGACAGACCACTCATGAGGCATAAGAATGGTTCTGCTCAGCTTGTCCACTATCACGTAGGAGCTCCCCGGAATGTGCGTTGCTGTGAGAAAGTGGTTGGAAGAAATTGCCCATTGCCAAACTTTGAGGGCTTCTCAACACAATGGGTAAGATTTGGTTCCCTCATGTTTGTCGATATACCAGACTACTGACATGTTGTCTGTCTGAATTGCTATTGTTCCTAGAGGAAGGGCATTGTGAAATGCTTGCAACGCTAACAGCACTTCCCTCATCTCTAGAATGTTTATGTGCAAGTTGGCCTCCTGCTGGGAACATATGCCTTGGACCCTCTTTCCCAGAAAATGTCCCCCCCTATCTGGGAGGCATCCGTGGTCACTATGGCTTGGGATTGAGGAAGGATGACTGGTCGGCCCGAAAGAATGTCTCTGGAGTGCAGCCACCATGAAAGACCCTGTATGCAGCGTCTGGTAATCAAGATGTGGATCCGATGAATTGTAGTTGTTGTGAGGGTTGTAAATTTGACTTTCCTTAACTTATTGTGATACCTACAGATGCACAGAGATGCAGAGTACAGTCTCTTGCCCATTCTGTTTGATGCCTGGTGGTAGCAGTCAACAGCCAGTTGTCGAGGTATGGAAAAATTTAAAATCCTTGCAGTCTGAGATGAGCTGCTACCACTGCCATGCATTTGTTGAACACTCTGGGGGCTGAGGTGAGCCCAAAGGGCAGTGCTCTGAATTGGAAATGACTGGCTCCCAGATGGAAGTGCAGGAGCCTCCTGGAGCGTGTGTCCATTTTTATGTAGTAATACGCATCTTGGAGGTCTACAGAGCACATCCAATCACCTTTTTTTCCATGAATGGAAGTATAGACTGTACCGAGACCATCCGAAATTTGGTTTGTTGAACTGTCTGAGATCCAAAATGGGCCTCCAGTTCCCTGTTTTTAAAAAAAACCTTGAGTAAAACCTGGATCCTATCTGGTCTGGTGGGACGTCTTGGATGACTCTTTTGCTGAGCAGTTTTTGAATTTCTACCACTGTTGCTTCCCTGTGACTGGGTTGAACATCTGGGAGTCTGTTTTGGGGTTTTAGACTTACAGACAGTGGAATTTTGTAACCTCTGGATATGATTCCCTGCACCCATAAGTCCGAATTTATCAGCTGCCAGGCAGGTAAGGTGCAGGGATAACCGTCCCCCGACTGCCTCCAGAGGAAGGCAATTGGGCCTCCATTCAGGGGTGCTGGTAGGAAGTACCAGAGAAGGAATCGCTGGACCTATGGTTCTAAAGGTCACTTCTGCCTCTACAGTTTCCATTATTTCCCCCCTCTGCCCCAGGGAAAATCTTTGCCACGTGAGTCCTGGAAAGGCCTTTGGAATTTTTTAAACCATAGTCTCCCACTCCTCTGGTTCCTAGAGTAGGGCCATTAAGAAGTGGAGAAACATATGCCTATGGCAGAAAGAGTCTTGCCATCTTTCTCACATCTGCCCAGAGTGTCTTTTACTCTGGGGCCAAAAAGGGACAATGCGTCAAACGGAGCATTGACGAATGATGCTTTAAATGGCTCGGCAAAGTCACATAAGCACATCCAGGCGTGCCTTTTAATGGCTATACCTGAACCCGAGCTCTTTCATTAGATCCCCCTGGACCAATGTTGCTCTTCTTTAGGGGCAGAAAGGATCTAGTCAGGTCTCTTGGGGATCGGTTTGATGGAATCGGGTGCCTTCCACACCCACTGAGTGATCAATTTAATAAGATCGGCAGTAGGTGGAGAGATCCAAGAGGTACAAGGTTGGGCATGAAAAGCCTCTAGGTATACAGACTTCTACGAAGAAGGCTCGAGGGAAGACCAGCCACCCCTCTGTTTCAGGATCTCTAGGATGTTCCCAAAGGAAACATCATCAGGGGCGTGACCTAGGGGAACTTTCTCCTTCATCAAAGTCTGCCTATTCAGTAAAGTTCTCCTCCGGGGAGTCTAATTGCTTCCTCTTACACTTTTTCTTTGTAGGTACTTCCTCAGCGGGATGTTCCGGGGAAGTGTCTGAAGAGGAAACCACAAAAGTTGGTCCTTCCTGGGGCTCTTGTGCCTTCTGTCCCAGGGAAGAGACCGATGGAAGCTCAGGTCAAGGAGATGTAGAACTGTGACTCAACAAGGATGGCAGAGACTGTGAGTCCCCAACGGACAAGGACTTCTCCATGATTTGGAATTTTGAATGCTATGGCTCTGAGAGTTGCCTGGCTCTGAAGTACTCAGCACCAGAGCACTCAGAGATGCCACTGGAGTAGAAAATGAGAGCATCCTTGGATCCGAGGCAGAAGACTCCAGGACTTTCAGATGTGATGGCTCCAAAACCAAAGGTCGGACCAGAGAAGGAGCTGATAGTGGACGAATAGTACTGACAATGGTCTCTGGACCTGATGGAGTCAGAGCCAGGAGAACTCACATTTGTATATGTGTCCTGGGGAACTTCCTCATCATCCTGTCCACATCAGCTTCTGTAAGGCTCTTGGAAGATCTAATGGATCACCCTGTATATGATGGTTTTGAATGGTGCCTAGGAGATTTGGCCAAAACGGGAGATGGGAGCTGAGAGGAGAGTGGATCTGGCAAAAATTGAGGGGAATGGATCTGTGGAGATTTATTAGATATAGGTTTTGGATATAAAGTTGCCAGATCTGATCTTATAGCTATTTTAAGAGGAGTAGCTGTTGACAGATCCAGAGTTCTCTTCTGTGATTCTTTAGTGTAAAAATCTCCTTTTTTATCTACTCTTTTGGGGATTTGAGCCCCAAAGTTGTAGAAGCAGTTTTGGAGGGCAGCGGTCCCCTAAGAATTAGTTTATACTTCCAGTCAATTAAGGCACAGGAATTAAACCCTTTACAGATGTCACATTCAGATTCTAAATGACAGGGTCCCAAACAATAGACACACTGAGTGCGTGTCAGAGTTGGTATTTTGTGACAGCATGCATTTTTTAAATACTAAAGGTTTGTCAGACATACCAAATAAACAACAAGGGGAAGAGTAAGATTTTTTTTTCTAACAGAAGAGAAATACCAACAATGGTAAATGAAAGGGAAGTACATACAAAACAGTAGTATTTAATGAATATTCAGAGTAATGTAAAAAGGCAAAAAAGATTTAACAACAGCTTTTTAAAAAAAAGGAAAAAGAGCACATTTTTTTAAAGTTATTTGTTTCAAAAAGAAATGAAACCAACTCATGAGCAATTATAAAGCTCACTCAAGAGTTTTCAGCGATCACGTCCAAATTCTATCAGCAAACGAGATCCAAGGCATGTTAGGTGACTAGGACATTATGGCTATATGGAAGAACTGGAGAATTTCAGTGATCCACGAGCTGGAAGAAGTGGATGAGTCTGATCCAAGGATCTGATCCAAACCAAACAGCTGAAGAATGAATGAAAATGAGAACATCAGATACGCTGTAAATGTCTACATAGCCTGGAGGGGTTGGAATTTTAAGATCCTTTTTATTGAAGTGACCGCAACTAAAAAAATAAGTTATGTCTTACCAAAACGTTCCATGTGCATTGTTCATCTCGCCTTTGTTCTTACACACGGGTTCGGAGCCAATCCTCGGCTCCGAGTCGGCCGCATCACAAGCTCTGCATCTAAGAGATGCTCGAGACTCAGTATGTATCCCATGATCCTCCCTGCTATACCTCAGATCTAGTTTGCAAGAAACTATCTCGCTCTAATGTCAACTGTATCTAACGCCTATGCAATCACACATCAAGCAATGAGACACTGGAACAACCACACATATATGTGTAAGGATAGAATGCCACCTAACAATGAGAGGATATTGTAACTCATTCAAGAACAGATCAACCAAACCAAACTCTAGTCATACCAGTTCTTCCAGAACGTGGTGGGGGAAGGAGGGAGGGGATGTAAGAACAAAGGCGAGATGAACAATGCACATGGAACATTATGGTAAGACATAACTTCTTTATGTGACATTGTTCAATCTCGCCGTTTGTTCTTGCACACGGGAAGCGTCCCTAGCTTCATTACCCTGGGTGACTCACGGAAGAACGTTCCTGAGCACAGTGGAACCAAAGGAAGTCCTGTCTTTAGAGGCCTTGTCTACCTTGTAATGCGTGATAAACGTATGAGGCTTAGCCCACGTAGCTGCTGCACAAATAGTGTCCAACGGTAATCGAGCTGCATGGGCTAAAGAAGTAGAAATGGCCCCAGTAGAATGAGCCTTAGGTTTTAAAGGTAGTGGTTGATTAGCAGCTGAATGAACAAAATTGATGCACTCAGATAGCCACTTGGATAAGGTACCCTTTTCTAGCGCCATGCCTTTCCTACTGTCTGCGAATGACACAAACAGCTGATCAGACTTTCTGTAAACTTTAGTTCTGTCTAGACAAAATCTCAGTTGCCTATGCACATCCAATTTGTGCAACATGTATTCCAGTTTATTTGAATGTTTTTTAAAAAACGTACGGAGTTCTATAGATTGGTTAATATTTAACACAGAACAGACTTTGGGGAGAAACAATGGGTTTGTGCGTAAGGAAACTCTGTCTGGATGGAAAATCATGTAAGGTGGTCTCACTGACAAGGCCTGTAGCTCTGAAATTCTTCGAGCTGAGGTAACAGCAATAAGAAAAAGGGTCTTCCATGACAAAAACTTAAGTGGACACAATGACACAGGTTCGAAAGGCGCTAGCATAAGCTGGGACAACATCAAGTTTAGGTTCCATGGGAAAATTGGCTCTCGAATGAGTGGGCGAAGATGGAAAGTACCCTTCATGAAGGCCTTACAATGCCTGTGGGACATAATAGTAGAACCACCTTCACCTACATGGAAGTTAGATATGGCCTGCATAACGGGTAAGATCTGGTTCCGCCTTGCTTGTTTATGTACCAGACCACTGACATATTGTCCGTCTGAACTGCTATTGTTCCCAGAGGCAAAGATTCGTGAAAGTGTTGCAACACCAGAAACACTGCTCTCAACTCCAGAACATTGATGTGCAGATTGTACTCTGTTTTGGACCATTCTCCTTGGACTGCTCTTCCCTGAAAAAGCCCCACCCCCACCCTATCAGGGAAGCGTCCGTGGTTATGGTGGCTGTAGGGCTGGGCAGGACAAAGGGACGACCTATTGTCAGATCTTGACTGTTCATCCACCATCGAAGATCCCGCTTGCAAGACTCCATGATCAATATGTTGTGTGTCAAGGGAAGTTCCTGAAACGACCACTGGGTGAAGAGCAGCCACTGTAGGACCCTCATATGCATTCTGCCCAGAGGAACTGCAATAAGAGAAGCCGCCATGAGGCCTAGGACTTTCAACACTTGCGCGGCGGGGACTTTTCTGCTCTGCAGAAGAACAGCGATCTGATCCCTGAGAGTTGATACCCGTATCAGGGGAAGCTTTAACACCATTGCTGTTGAATCCAACTCTGCCCCTATAAATGAGATATGCTGTGAGGGCGATAAGGTAGACTTTTCGAAGTTGACTGAAAGTCCTAAATGGGAACAGAGGCTGTGTGTGTAGTCCCTGGCTTGTACAAGACGATGCTCAGTGGTAGCGGTAAGGAGCCAGTCGTCCAGATACGGAAACACCCAGAATCCTAGCCGTCTCAGGTGAGACACTACTACTGCCATGCATTTGAACACCCTGGGGGCTGAAGTGAGACCGAAGGGCAGCGCCCGAAATTGGAAATGACTGGCTCCCAGCCGGAAGCGCAGGTAATCTCTGGACGCTCTGGCCATTTTGATGTGGTAGTACGCGTCCTGGAGATCTATTGAGCACATCCAGTCGTCCTTCTGTATAAAGGGAAGGATCGATTGTAGCGTGACCATCCGGAACTTCTCCTTCCTCACGAAGGAGTTGAGTTTGCTGAGATCCAATATTGGTCTCCAGTCCCCAGTCTTTTTTGGAACTAAAAAGAACCTTGAGTAAGTTCCGGATCCTCTCTGGTCCGCCGGGACTGGTTGGATGACTCTTTTTGAGCAGCTTTGTAATTTCTACAGCTGCTGGATTTCGCAGATGGGGTGGAACATCTGGAAATCTCTTTTGTGCGGGGGGGGGATGGACATAAAAGGAATGTTGTATCCTCTGGTTACTATGCTTTGCACCCAAGAATCTGAGGTAAGGTTTAGCCAGGCCTCCGGGTACAAAGCCAAGCAACCCCCGACTGCCTCCAGAGTAGGACAATCGGGCCTCCACTCAGGAGTGCTGGAAGGGCTTGCCAGGGACAGTATCCCTGTCGCCCTGATGCTGCGGACCTCCTCTGCTGCCTGGGCGGCATCTTCCATTCCCCCCCCCCTCTGCCTCTGGAGGGGGCATCACTCTGTGCGGCCTGGTAAGATCCATGAGTCTTACGGAACCACATTTTTCCGCCTCATTGCCCTTTGGGGTATGGTCTAGTCGGAGCGGAAAAACGGACCCCTACGGCAGACAGGGTCTTACCTTCTAGCTCGCACCGAGTAAGAGTCTCCTTTACTTTGGGCCCAAACAAGGTGGCACCATCAAAGGGGGCGTTGGCAAAGGAAGACTTGAAGGCTTCCGCAAAGGAGCACAGCCACATCCAGGATTGTCTACGTAGGGCAATCGCTGAGGCTGCAGCCCTACTTGAACCTTCGGCTGCATACGAGATGAGCCTCATGGACGAGTTGACTATTGAAGTGAGGGTGTTGAGTTGTGCTGTCACTTTCTCTGAGACAGCAGCATCTGTGTTACCCTGGAGGTTATCTCCCAACTCTTTAATGAGATCCCTCTGAAGTCGCGTAAAATGCGTCAGGTAGTTCAGCGAACGAATGGAAAAAGTCGCTGAGCTAAATATGCACTTCCCATACCTGTCCATAGTCCTAGAATCCTTATTAGGAGGATGGACAGAGGAAGATGCTTCGGACATTTCCTTTTTCGTGGCTGCCGCTACCACAATAGCATCGACTGGGACTCCTTTGGTAAGACAAGTCTTGTCCTGGGGGGCAGTAATGTACTTGTTCGGTCTCCGAGGTACTGGTTCCACTGTGTCTGGTGTCTCCCACGCCCTTTGAGTTATCAGGTCCATTAGCTCGTCGAAGGGCAGGGTCACCCAGGATGTAGAAGGTTGAGTCCCAAACGCATTCAGCAGCACCGATTCGTCTTCAGTGGGGGCAAGTGACTGCCAATCACTCCTCTGTCTTAAGATCTCCAGGATGTCAGCAAACGAGACATCCTCAGAGGGGGAATGTGGGGACCCCTCTGCCTCATCCAAATCAGTGTCAGATGTTAGAGATTCCTGTGGGGAATCAATGTGCCTCCTCTTGCACAATCTTTTCCTCGGAACCTCATCAGTGGGGGCATCTGGCGAAGCCTCCGAGGAAGAGGGGACACCCTCTGGGGCTAGCTGAGGTGTTGGGACTCTACGCTTGGGAGGGATCGCGGGTGCAGAAGTAGAACACAGCCCTTTAGGGGAAGGAGAAGATGACTCGGATGATATAGATGTCTTCTCAGACAAGACCTTCCTCATAAGATCGAAAGCCCCCGACCCCCGAGCCGAGGAATCCTCTGGATCCGAAGAACCGGGAAGCCTCCCCGACACCGGGACCAGGGGGTCCAACCCAGAAGACGGAGCCAAACTGATCTGCGCCGAGGCCCCGAGGGGGAAGAGTCGGGACCGAAAACTCGGTACGGCTCTCGACCCCAGAACCAAGGAGAGACCGTCGGCTCCGCGACTCCTCGATAAGCTCCGAAGGCATCGATGTCAGCGGTGCCGATCGCACAGTGGAAGGCTTCGGCACCGAGGGTTCCACTATCATCAGTTCATCTTCTCCCGGCTCCGAAGACTGGATAGGTCTCGAAGGAGGATCCGTCGGAGACACAGGGAGGGCTTCCAGTTTCAACACCAATTGGGATGAAACTGCAATTAGCTTGGACAGAGCCGTGTTCTCCATAAGCTTCTGTACCACACGGTCTGCTAACTGTACTCTTATGGTAGATGTAGAAGCCCCTTCATGAAAAAGAATGGATAAGAACTCCAATATTTTGTGTATTGGGGCTACCAGAGGATCAATACCATGATCTGATGCCCAACACACAAAGCGCTTCCATTTGCTCCTGTATAGCTTTCTGGTGGAGGCTTTATGAGAAGAAATTAGAATGTGTTGTACTGCAGAGGACAAAAGATTTGACCTGGCTAAACAGGGAAGCGGAGCAGCCAAGCTGTCAATTTGAGGGATTGAAGGGATGGATGAGGAACTCCCGACGAGTGAGTCAATAGGTCTGGCACTGGGTCCAGAATCCAAGGTTCCTCTATCTGATGGGACCGAAGGAAGGGAAACCAGATCTGTCGAGGCCAAAATGGTGCTATCAGGATGATCGTCCTGTCCACTTTCCTGGCTTTCTGAAGAAAGTTGGGTATCAGAGGAACAGGTGGAAATGCGTACAGGAGACCCGGGGGCCAATCGTGCACTGGGGACTGTCCCTGGAAGGGGAAGTAGGGCAAAGTAGAATAGTCCTAATAACTATGAACTATATCTAAAGATTATAAGTGAATATGAAAAACAGCACACGATAATATGTCAAATACTATGAAAAAAGTTTACAAAAGTTCTACAAGACAACTAACTGCCAGAGCCCTGACAGGAAATTTTTAGGCCTAAGCCCTAAGAATATCTATATAAATTCTCTAAAGGTAGCAAACCCTATCTAAATATGCACACACACACTAAACCTGATTAAATATATATAAAGACAAAAGATTAAAGAACTAAATTACTGAAAAAAATAGAAATTTTTTACTGGTTACTATGAGTAGAATGCTTCTGCATTTGGCATTCAAGGGGGATGCAAACAGATCGCAGCAAGGCTGGCCCCATCTGTGGAAAATCTTTTCCGCCACTTGAATTTTCAGGGACCACTTGTGTGGTAACAGGATGGCTCTGCTCAACCTGTCTGCAATGACGTTGGATGACCCCGGGATGTGCACTGCTATCAGAAAGCGACCTGTGGACGCTGCCCATTGCCAAATTCTCAGGGCTTCTCTCTCTTGATGCGATCAGCTGCAGCGGCAAACTAGATCTGAGGTATAGCATGGAGGATCATGGGATACATACTAAGTCTTGAGCTTCTCTTAGATGCAGAGCTTGTGATGAGGCCGACTCGGAGCCGAGGATCGGCTCCGAACTAGTGTGTAAAAACAAACGGCGAGATTGAACAATGTCACATAAAGAAATTTTCCACAACAGGAATTTGATTTCTGAAGTAGGTGTGGATGAATGGGGGGAAGGGCTAACTTTTCCATCAGTTCCCATTGGGGGTGGCAGTGGGTTTCTGGATGATCTGAGATCCACTACTGCTCTTAGAAATAACTAATTTTAAACAGGCTCTGTTACTGCCTTTCAGTAATAAAACATACAAACAACAGCTGAAATATGATAGTGATGCACCTTTACATCTACATTGCTGTCTTTCATCAAAGTACTGTCATGTATTCAACACATCACAGTTGTAGATGTTTGAGTGTGATCAGCGTTGCAGCAATTACTTCAGGGAACTCTGCCGCAAACTGAGGATAGCACCTGGCCAGCTTTTCAGAGCCAAGCATCCCTCTACTATAATCAAGATGACATCAGCTTTTACCTTGAGCATCTTCACATACCTAGTATAAAGGACAGAGCAAGTCCACCATCTTTAGTTCTTTCTTCCCTCTCTGGGAGAAGGGCTCGAGATGCGTAACCCTGTCTCAGTCACCCCAGAAGGTTGGTGGGGATCTGTCAAAGGCCCTGGTGAAAACCCTACCCTGAAGAGAAATCTAAAAAAAAGGAGGAGAGAGAGGGTATATTGCAGAAAAGAACAAGCTGCATTTCACTGCCAATTCTTAGGTATGCAGGACTAGCTTGCATAGCTGATAAGAATACCACATCCTACCTATACGTTGCATTGTCTGTGATCACTCTTAATATGTCTTGTTTTCAGACTTCCTTGAAAGCCTGTAGGGTAAACTGGACAGCTAGCATTTCTTTTAAGTTTATTTGCAGCTTACCGATTAGCCATACAGTATGATCTCTGAAAGCCTCATTTAAGGGGGTCTATATCACTTCCTCGAAAGACATCTTCATCGAATGCTGCATTCAGCGAACGATCAATACATCAAAGTTTTTCCCAGGGAAAGTAGCTAGGTGGCCAGCATCATGAATTAGCCCTTTTCCCTACTGTAGTGCGATCTTGGAGATGGTATATATAAGCAGGGGGGTGGGGGGGGCGCAGCCGTCCATATTAGGGGGGCAGGGCAAAGCCCCCACCTTCATGAGTGTAAAATTATATAGTTTGTATTATGGTTGCTCTGGTGGCCAAGTAGTTGCTTTTCCTAGGAAAGAAGTTCAGTGACTGTAACGTTCACTGAACAGCTGTTCGGATCCGCGGTGGTGGTGCTGCAGTAGCGCTGTTGCCTCATGGTAAGGCGCTGTCCGGTTCGATTCTCAGCTAGAGCGTCTTCTGCGTGGAGACATGCGTGAATGGGCGTACCTTCGTTGAAGGTTGTGCGTCAGGGTTGGCAACTTGGCACGTAAAAATCAACTGCCAAACATTAGCAGACCAGAGTTCTGCTGTGGCGACCCCTAACCGGGAAAAGCCGAAAGACACAACAACTGAACAGCTGTTTGATGGGTAGTGATCGATGAGCAGCTGTTCGATGCAGACGTCTTTCGAGGAAATAATATAGACCTGATCTAAAACATCAGTGGTGATGGTCTGAATGGGAGCTGCTTACCCTGGTTGTTCTGTTTCCGTTCCACCCACCAGAGCAATTCTGTTCTGATGCAAACTAATGATGGAATTACTATCGGTGGGAGCAGGACTTATTGATCCCAAATATTCCTCAAGTACCACTAAATTTTCATCAAAGAGAGCATGAAAATTGTTAAAAAGGGAATATATGTACTTTTCCTGACAATAACCATGAAATATCACAGTACTGTGTATGCAAACCCATGTTACCATTTAAAATGTGTCAGTTTAATAAAGATGTTTGAATATATGTGGCCTAAGATCCTGAGAACTTTGCTGGCAGTTCTTTCTTTGCTGCCAAGGAAAGAAAAAAAAAAAGAATCTTTTCCTCTGGTACAGAGATATCGCAGATACTTGTGTCCAGTATTGCATCCAAGATCATCACTTTCAGACAATGCACACATCTGATTTCAGCAATTTCAGTGCAGGTATGTCATGCATTGTAGGGTATATTCCAATATCCCGTGTCAGTTGTATGGATTATACCTGAATAATGTAACCCTCTAAGTTATAGTAAATGCAGAAGTCCTTTGTTTTGCAGTATGTTATCACAGGGGCCATGCATTTGGTAAGCCAAACTAAGTAGCAAGTAAATAATTTGGAAATTAAAGTCTCCCGCCACAAACATGAAGTACCTTCTGCGAACTCTGGCAACTTAAACATACAGGAAGACATTCTTTACTGAAACATCTTTATTAAATCACAACTTCTTAAATGGGAACATGGGTTTACATACATTAATTGAAAAGAAAACAAACATTACTATGAGATTACATTGTTATTGTCTAAGTATACATATATGCTCTTTTTAACAATTTTCATTCACTCTCACATTACATAAATAGCTCAGCTCCTACCTTCCCTTAAACCTCACACCTCATCATGAACTTTATTCTGCATGCACTATTAAGACAAATTCCATTTATTTCTATGGAATATGTGCCTCCCCTTTTCTAATGATCCTACCTCCATTTTTTTATCTACTTTACAAATTTTAGCATTTCAGTTGCACTTGATTTAGATTTTGATTTCCAGTTTTTTAGTAATTGCTTTAACTGTTTCCAAACTTTGACAGTGTTGAGACCATACATTCTTTAGGTACCATTGTAGTTTCCTCATATGCAGTTTGGCATATGGAATTAGTAGTATGCAGGATGCCATATAACCCAAGGCCTGCAGAATATTTCTTGCAGGGAGCTGGGTCTTTGTTGCCATCAATTGAAAGTAATGAGTCAGTTGTCCTTGCTTGTCTGGCATGAGATAAGCCGTCTGGGCCGTTGTGTTCAAGCTGGCACCCAGGAATATAATCTGTTGTGAGGGCACTAGTTTTGATTTATTTTTGTTTACTGTGTACCCCAGGCAACTTAATAACTTTTTTACAATTGCCAGATGTTTTAGACGAATGTCTTTGCTTGAATCAGGCAGTTGTCCAGGTACGGATAAATTTGAATTCCTTTCTGTCTGCAAAATGCAATTACTGGTGCCAGGCACTTTGTGAAGACCCTGGGTGCAGTAGATAAGCCAAAGGGCAGTGCAGAGAATTGGTAGTGGCATTGAACCAACTATGAATCTGAGGTATCTTCTGCAGTTTTGTCTGATAGGGACATGCAGGTATGCCTCCTTGAGGTCCAAAGTCACGAGCCAAGCTTTCTTGCCCAGCATGGGAAGAAGCTGCTGTAATGTCAACATTTTGAATTTCGGAACATCCAGGTAAGTGTTTAGAGATGAAAGATCCAGAATGGGCCTCCAGGCTTTGTCCTTTCTGGGTACCAGAAAGAGTCTTGAGTAAAATCTTTGTCCTTGCTCCGGTGATGGTACCTTTTGAATAGCTCTCATATCCATGAGTGCTGTAATTTGTTTTTGAGCTTCTGCCCATTGATTTGGTGGCAGATTTTGCATTCCTTTTAACCTTAGCAGAGTGTGAAAGTGGAACCTGTAACCTTGACATACAATGTTGAGAGCCCATTTGTCCTTGGTGATCATTTGCCAATTGTGGTAGAAGAGTGCCAGTTTTCCTCCCAAGGGGGCTGCCAAGAGGGATTTGTTTGGCAGCTGTAGTGGGAAGTCATTGGAGCTGTTTTTTATATGGTTGGGGCTTGTCTTCCCCGTCTTTCTGGCCTGATGCAACCCATTGTCGAGGCCTATAAGGACCTTGTGTGTGACCTCTACCTCTTGGATGTCTGTATCTTCCCCTTTGAGGTCTATCTGTAATTGGAAAGGACCAATTCTTAGTTGGCCAGTTTATGCTAAATCTAGGAGGCTGAACCTGTAACAAATTCTTCACCGTCTGCATAGATTTTGCCTTATCCTCCATTTTCTTTAATACCTCTTCTGCCTTAACTCCAAATAACACATCCTGCTGCAAAGGTGCATCCAATAATTTTGCTTTAACATGATCTGGTAACGTATGTTCTTTTAACCAAGCATGTCTTCTAATGACAGAGCCTGTAACTGCTGCTCTGCAGGAGGCCTCTAGAGAATCAAAACCACATTGCAAAGTATGCTTTCCCACTTGTTCAGCTGCATGCAATAAATCCTGCATTTCTTTAAAATTAGGAGGATCTGATTCTGGAAGCATTTTCTGTTTTAACCGAGACAGTAAAAATTACTGATATTTTAGCATGTGAAACTGGCAATTTAAGGCTCTCATTGCTAAAGTTGCAGACGTATATACTTTCTTTCCCCATCTGCCTAATGCTCTGAAATCTCTATCAGAGGGAACCGTATTCTTGGCTGATGAGGCCTTAACTCCTTTGGGTCCCTGAGAAATAGTTTCAGGGTCAGCTACAGGGCTTTTATACAGAAATTTATGTGAGTCAGGGACTCTGTAGTATCTGTCAGGTTTAACAGAAGCTGGAGGTAATGAATCAGGATTTAAGCTGGATTCAGTATACACATCATCCAAAACATCTAACACTGGCGGAATAGCAAGGGGTCTGTGTTGAGGTAGTAAAAGAAGTCTCTGAGCCTTTTCTTGGATTCTGAGTAATCCTGGCCTTCCCAGTGGAAATGGTCCCTCATGGTATGTAGGGTTTCCCCAAAGGAGTAGTCCTCAGGCAGTGAGGCTGATGGAATTGATTCCTCAGCATCAGAATCCTCATAAGGGGGTAGAGAGTATCCTAGGTCTGAGGATGAATCAGAAAAGATGGACACCTGGTCGGATGAGTCAGTATGCATCCTGTCTAGGCCTTTTATCAGGAGGGGGATGGGACCCCCTGATCAGAGTGATTAGGTCTTTGGCCATTTTGAGCATTTGTTTCTTAGGCATGGAGGCCTGTCTTGGAGAATGCTGTATTTGTTTCTTTGATTTTAAAGGAGGCTTAGACTTAGCTGAGGGTTTAATGCTTAACTGAGTAGGACCGAAGACACCCTCTGAAGCTGTGGGTTGTTCTGCTACTCCGGATCTCTCTGAAAGGATAGTCTCGGTAGGCTGAATAACTTGTGCGTCTGAAGGCCCAGCCATCTCCATGTGGCAGTCAGAGGCGGCCTGTGGTTCTACAGAAGCAGTCGTCAGGGGCTGCGAAGGCGCCTCGCTGAAAACCGGAGAACCAGCGACTGGCCTAGAAGAGGCTTCGTCGTCAGTTTTAGGCCTCGGATGCCTATCCTTGTCTTTGCGCTTTTTGTGTATTCCAGTCGTCGGAAGTTCAGGTGGCATGGTATAATTGAATTTTCTACCACAATAATGTTGGGCAAAATCAAACCGATGTTTAATAGTGCGCTTGTTAAATCTAGCACAAAACTGACAACCATTGATGTCGTGGTCTGGGTCTAGGCATGGGATACAATAGGAATAGAAATCCTTATGAGGTATTTGCTTCCCACAAGAAATACAGTTATTAACTTTTACTGACATCGGTCTGAGGCAAGAAAAAGTTTCCCCAACGGGGTACTTAGCTTTGTAGAAAACTTCGGTTCTAGACGGCCGACCGGCACTTGCTTCGGGCACCGCGCGGCAAGAAAGACTAAAGAAAATGGTGTCGGCTGCATCTTATATACCCCTGTCGCACTGACGTCAGGGAGGAGGCGACAGCAACCGACGCCGGACCAAGACTTTGGAACTCAGGCCGACTGGGGAACCGCCTGACGGCAGGATAACCAAGTGTAATGACTGCAGCAGTGTAACACGATGAACATCAAACATTACTATGAGATTACATTGTTATTGTCTAAGTATACATATATGCTCTTTTTAACAATTTTCATTCACTCCCACATTACATAAATAGCTCAGCACCTACCTTCCCTTAAACCTCACGCCTCATCATGAACTTTAGTCTGCATGTACTATTAAGACAAATTCCATTTATTTCTATGGAATATGTGCCTCCCCTTTTCTAATGATCCTACCTCCATTTTTATCTACTTTACAAATTTTAGCATTTCAGTTACACTTGATTTAGATTTCGATTTCCATTTTTTTAGTAATTGCTTTTTTGGCAGCCAGTAGCATTAATCTTAGTGAGAGGTCTTAATATGTGTAGGCAATTCAGATCATATATCCCAGCTAAAGTAAATCATTTTCTTAGTTACAACTTTTTTATTCCAAACATTTCCATTAAAGTACTCTGCAGAGAGTTTTTAAAATCTGCCAACTCATTACATTCCTAAAAAACACATTTCTTATTACATCCCTCTCTCCCATCCCACATCCAACATTTGTTATCTACTTGAAGAAAAATACTCAGAAATCTACTCTGGATATAAAATCTATATATGCAAACAATTCCTTGTAAAAATGATAAACCTTCTGGACTTTGTTTTGTATTCTGGAGTCTTACATAAAATGGCTTTCCATTCTTCTTTCCGACACTTGCCGAACTTCCTTCTTGTTCTTGGGTTGCACCAGGCTCATCCATAACAATATCACACATTATCCTCTGAGTAGATAGGTAATATATTAGCAGACAAATTTTGTGCCAGCTTTACAACTCTTACCACCACTCTTACTCTCACTGTCTCTATATGAATAATGAGTTAATATCTGGGATTAACAGCTAGCTTTGATATTAATATGGCCATATATTTGTATAGACTAGCTCTTGTATTCCAGGGAGATTGTTCCACCTTTTTATGATATTCGGATCTATGGATATAATCATGTGACTCGATTTATTGGCATTTTCCTCTGTCACATATCTTTACTCTTACGAGCGGATTCATGATATTTTGTGTATGAATTATTAGCGCTTTTAGCACACCATGGTTTTATTTTATTTTATGTTATGTAGGACTGATATGTGGACACACAATATGTCTTTAATCAATATTGTCCTTGTTTTTAATGTCAGATTCAATTGCACTGACTTTTAGCTTTAACTTTATTTTTATCTTTATTTTTAACATGAATGATATAGAAGCTACAATGGTTACTATATATACGGTTCTAGTATTGTATTAACTAGCTGCTATTTAAGGCAGCTCTGGAAGATTTGAAATTTGATACGGCTGACTGCCTAAATGAACCGTATGTTTTGAGAAAGATTTTTCTATGTGTTATACCTTTAAATTTGTTCAATCACTGTTTTGATTGTTTTATTGAGGATTTTGTTAGTGTATAAAAGCAAGTGATGCTCCTGATGTAATTGTAACCTGATGAAGCGCACCTGAGTGTGCGTGAAAGCGCTCGTTTCTTCATTAAATTCTACATTTTATTCCATGGTGGTTCGTTGCAGTTTTTGTCTTTCCTTACTCTCACTGTCTCTGAGAATTCATTTTTCCCTAAAATCACTTTGAAAAAGTCTTAGAACCCCTATCAAAAGTTAAAAATACCACTTCCGTGGGAATGGACAATATACCAGGCTGCATTCTCATCTGTGCCGGATATGCACTATCTGAGCCTCTGCTTAAACTGTTCAACCTAGTCCTATTTACATGGTTTGTTCTTTATACCTAGAGAACAGCTACTGTGACTCCCCTACACAAGGAGTGGTCCTTCTACAGACTAGAGCAGTAAAGAATCATCAGCCTAACCAGTCTTGTATGCAAAGCCATGGAATTTATCATAGCAAAACTCATTTGTGCAGACACAGGCAACCTAAATGATCAAGATCCCAAACAGTTTGGTTTTGTGAAGGGCAGGTCCTGTCTCCTGAACCTAGTGAGCTTCTATGAAAAAAGTTATAGGAGCTGTGGACAGTGGTCATTCTGTGCACACTGCTTATCTTTACCTGGCCAAGGCTTTGGACACCATCCCCAATGCTGGTATTACTGAAAAATGACACAAGCTTTATGTAAATCTCTATATTGTCCACTGGATTGCAAATTGGATATCAAATAGATCCCAAGTTGTGAAACCCAATGGATCCCATTCTGAATATACAATTGCAACTAGTTGGTGTCACAGGGATTAGTCCTAGACCCTCTATTGTTTGGCATTTATTTTTCAGACATCCAAGACAATATTTCAGAAGTGTGGTTGACCAAGATTGCTTATGACTGCAAACTGGGCAGGATTATTCACTCATCCACTGATACAAAATAGCTCCATCAATGGCTGGAATTTGCACATAAATGGCATATCAAAAACAGTCTCAAACTAAATGAAAAGTGCAGAATACTAGCATTTGGCAGAAAAATTGCCTCTACCTCATATGTTACAAAAGGTTCTCCTTTGGTCATAAGAGACCTCAGTACATATGTGCATAACTCTTTCTCATTCAATCATCATGTTTTACATAACTCTTTCTCATTCAATCATCATGTTTTCACCACAGACAGGGTATCTTTCTATCTGGCACAGTTGATTTCCAAGGGAATATCTTTAAAATCCAAAGAAGTTATCCTACCACTGTACTCTTCTCTTATCACACTCATCAATGAATATGAAATCCTCTTGCTATGTACAAATCCAAGCACATTGCAATGGAAAGGCCCTAAACATTTCTATCCAATAAAATGAAATGTCTTAAAATCTTTCAACCACCAGGACAGACTAGCAAGACTCTTCTCATATTCAGCTGCAGGTGACCTGTGTCTTGCTTTTTGAGCTATAAAAGATGCAGTCATATTTGACCTATTTCTCTGAGATTGCAAAACCTCCAGTAAATTCCAGGCAAATTTTGGCCATTTCCAGTACCTCTGCTTGTAGTCATCCCTACTGACAAAATCTCCCTTCTCCATTCCCAATTAACAATACATTGTTAATTTATAAACATATAAGGTATCATTGTTGTTGTTATTATCCTTAATGACTTGCAACCAAAACCCTGGTCTCATTTTCTCTCTAAAACTCCACCTTCTCCCATTTCATCCTCCCTTTTCACTTTGACTTATAACCTTCTGCTTGAGTTGTATACATTATCTGTAACAGTACAGCTCTGAAGTAACCTTCAAATCAGGAAAAGTACAGTTGTGTACACTTACCATAAATGTAGATGTTTGAGTGTATTCATGGCTGCATTTGGGTTATCTGCTTGCAGGTAGCCCTCAGTCGGCCTGATTATCAAAGTCTTGGGTCCTGCGTTGGTTGCTGTCTCATCTTCCATGACGTCAGGTAGTCAGGAGTATAAAGTATGCAGCCAAAGCCATTACATCAGTTTTTCTTGCCCCAGATGTCAGGTGCCCCCATAATGGAAAGCATAATGGAAAGGTTACACCTCCAACAAAAAGCAAATACACCAGAAAGCTTTAAGCATAGTAAACAAGAATAGGGGTATAGTCAATAAAAGTCAGGGGGCTGGAGGGAGGGTAACCAGGACTGCAACAGTGAATACACTCGAACATCTACATTTATGGTAAGTGTACACAACTGTACTATGTTTTTCATGTTTCACTGTTGCAGTCATCACATTTGGGTAGATTCCCAAAGCTAAGGATGGGAGGAGGCAATTAGATAGCATTAGGACCAGCTATAAGGCCCAGCAAGACTGCAGTGGCAAAGCCAGCTCTGGATTTAGAAAAAATTGGCAAGTGATAATGCTTGGTGAAGGTATGTACAGAACTCCAGGTAGCAGCTTCTAGGATGGCCCTGGTAGGGACACCTCTGAGAAAGGCTGTAGAGGCAGATGCAGCCCTGGTTGAATGTGGTCTTATCTCCAGTGGGGTAGGTTTTCCATTGTGCGTATAGCAGAAATTAATGCAATGGCCTATCCACTTAGAAATTGTTTCTTTGAAATGGCCTTCCCCTCTGCCCCTGCAGCAAATGCCACCAGCAGTTGCTCAGATTTCCTGAGAGGCTTAGTCCTGTCCAAGTAAAAATCTAAGTGGTCTGTGCACGTCCAAGGAATGCAGTATTCGTTCCTCTTTGTTCTGTGGACTAGAAAAGAAGGTTGACAAATGAATGGACTGATTAAGGGCCACAATGGATACCACCTTGGGCATAAAGGAGGGATTGGTCCTGAGGGACACCCTGTCCCCATGAAAGATGATGAAAGGCTCCACTCCATGAGGGCCTGTAATTCAGGCACCCTTCTTGCTGAAGTGATGGCTAGAAGTAAGGCTGTTTTCCAGGAAAGGAATTTCAACTCTGCATTTGCAGCTGGCTCAAAGGGAAGAACAGTGAGCTTTTCCAATACAAAGTTAAGGTCCCAGGCTGGAGTAGGGGCTCTCCTGGGTGGTCTTAAGTTTTTGGCCCCTCTGAGGAATTGCTTCAGCAGTGGATGAGAGAAAAGGGGTGGTTCTGTGTTGTAATGTGCTGAAATGGCTGAGGCATGAATTTTGATGGAAGAAAAGGAAAGGCCCTTGTGAAGCATCTCAGTTAAGTACTGAATAATATAGGGTAAATTGGGTACTGCTGTGCCCATCCCTTGAGTTTCGCTCCAGGAACAGAATCTTTTCCATTTTTCAGCACAGGATTTTCTAGTACTAGGCCTCCTTGCCTCCAGAATGACATCCATCACTTGCTTACTAAGGGATGGTAACAGAGAGGTCAGGTAATTAGCCAGGCTGTAAGGTTCAGGGTTTGAAGCTGTGGGTGCAGAATCTGGCCCTCCTGCTGGGACAGCAGATCAGGGGTCTGAGGCAGGGGCCATGGTGCCAGCAGCGACACACTGCGCAAGAGGGGGTACCAGTGCTGGCGTGACCAGTCCGGTGCAATAAGTATTGTCCTTGGTTTGTCCTGTTTGATCTTTAGTAGCACTTTGGAGAGGAAAGGCAGAGGGGGAAAGGCATAAACTTTTTCCAGGTGAAGGACAGGGCATCTACTTTCCAAGCTTGTTTGTGATGAGTCCTTGTGCAGAATTTGTCCAACTGGTAGTTCTGAGGGAAGCAAACAGGTCCATCTCTGGGCTTCCCCATTTGTTTCTCAACATGTTGAATATCTTTGGTTCCAGTTTCCACTCGTGTTGGTCCAAGAGATTCCTGCTTAGGTCATCTGCCAGTGTATTTAGCTTTCCTGGCAGGAATTGAGCCTGTAGGTGCACCTGGTAGCTCAAGGCTGTATTCCACAGAGCCATGGCTAGTCTGCAGAGAGGGTATGAGTGGGTTCCCCCCTGCTTGTTTATGTACCACATAACAGTGGTGTTGTCCGTCTTTACCAATAATTGTCCTGGAAGAATGTGGTCCTTGAAGGCTGTCAGAGCATTCCGTACAGCTAACATTTATTTTTGATTGATATGCATGTGCATTTGACTTTGGTTCCATTTGCCCTGAATGCACTGCCATGCCAAGTGAGCCCCCCATGCATAGTCTGATGCATCTGTTGTTCAGGTTTGGGTGGCAGGGGGTAGAGTGAATGGCAGTCCCTTGTTTTGGTGGCAGGCCTCTGCCCACCAAAGAAACTCTACCTTTAGACAAGGTATGATAGGAATCATTGATTCTAGACCCTGAGAATGTTGACACCATAAGCTTTTTAGAAACCATTGTAGTTTCCTCATATGCAGTCTTGCATATGGAATTAGTAGAATGCAAGAGACCATGAACCCCAGTGCTTGCAGTATTTTCCTTGCAGATAGCTGGGTCTTTGTGGCCAGTAGACTGAAGCAGGCTGTCAAATCAACTTGTTTCTCTGGCGTGAGGTAGGCCATCTGGGAAGTTGTATTCAAGCTTGCTCCCAGGAATACAATTTGTTGGCAGGGTACAAGATTTAATTTCTTTTCGTTTATGGTGTACACCAAAGAAATTAGCAATTTCTTTACAAATGCCAGATGATGTAATAGTATTGTCCTTGCTTTCCACCTGAATTAGACAATCATCCAGGTATGGGTATAATTGAATATTTCTTTGCCTGCGAAATGCAATGACTGGAGCTAGGCACTTCGTGAATACCCTGGGTGCAGTAGATAAGCCAAAGGGCAGTGCAGAGAACTGACAGTGCATGTAGCCTGCTCTGAAGCGTAGGTATCTTCTGCAAGATTCCCTTATTGGGATGTGCAAGTAGGCTTCCTTTAAATTCAGTGTTGTCAACCAGGCATGTTTGCCTAGCATGGGAAGCAGCTGATGAAGAGTTAGCATCTTGAATTTTGGTATTACCAAAAATGTGTTCAGAATACACAGGTCCAGGGATAGGATGCCAGGAATTGCCTTTCCTGGGTACCAGGAAAAGTCTTGAGTAAAAACCTTGCCCCCATTCTTCTTGTGGGACAGGTTGAATAGCCTTGATGCTTAAAAGAGAGAGAACCTGCTTTTGAGCCTCTGCCCACTGATTTGGGGGTAGGTCTAGCCAACCGTTTGGGATTGGTAAGGAGTGGAAGTGGAATCTGTATCCTTGGGAAACTATATTTAGAACCCATTTGTCCTGGGTAATGAGTTCCCAAATCTTTTGCATGCAGGGCGATCTTTCCCCCTAAAGGAATAGTCAGTTGAGCAGGTCTTGGAAGGTTTAAAGTTAAGTCATTGAGACAATTTACCATAGGGAGGAGTCTTACTACTCCCTGCTTTGGAAGTGGGAGCTCCCCACTGCTTAGTCCTGTGAGCACCCTGGTGCTGGAGCCTGGGTGTTCTGCTGGTTCTGGGTTTGGACTGAGAAGGCCTGGAAGAGGCAGAAAAGGACCAATTCTTAGAGGGCCAATGCCTACTAAATCTGAGAGGCTATGCCTGCAGGAAATCTTTAACAGTTTGCACAGATTTAGCTTTTTCCTCCATCTTTTTAAGTAGTACTTCTGCTCTGTTGCCAAACAGGTGGTCATGGTTTAAGGGAGCATCCAGTAATTTAGCTTTAACATGATCTGGCAAAGATTGCTCCTTAAGCCAAGCATGCCTCCTAAGTAAAGACCCAGTGACAGCAGCCCTGCAAGATGCCTCTAACGAATCAAAACCACATTGCAAAGTACGTTTTCCCACTTGTTCAGCAGAATGCATTATATCCTGTAATTCTTTACTTTCAGCACAGTCAGGAATCAACATAATTTTCTGTTTAAGTAATCCAATAATATGCTGTTGATACTTCAACATATGAAACTGGCAGTTTAAGGCCCTAATGGCTAACGTTGCAGAAGTGTATACCTTCTTACCCCATCTATCCAGCACCCTGGAATCTCTATCAGAGGGGGTAGGATTTTTGGCAGCAGTGGCCTTAATGCCCGCAGTAGGATTTTTAAAGAGGAACTTGTGAGAGTCAGGTACCCTGTAATACCTATCAGGTTTTCTGGGAGCAGGAGGTAAGGTATCAGGGGCCAGGCTAGATTCCAAGAAGACATCATCTACAATGTCCAGTACAGGAGGGATAGCTAAAGGCCTGTGTTGAGTCAGGAGTAAGAATTCCCTAAGCCTCTTTTTGGAGTCAGAGTAATCCTGGCTTTCCCAGCGGAAATGCTCCCTAAGAGTATGCAAGGTTTCACCAAAAGAGAAATCCTTTGGAGGGGAAGCAGAGGGAATGGAGTCCTCTGCATCAGAATCCTCATAGGTAGATAAGGGCAAATCCTGGTCATCAGAAAAAACAGAAATTTCAGAATCCTGATCAGAAGAATCAGAAAGAAAATCAGTTCTAGGTCTCTTAGAGGAAGAAGGGTGGCTACCCCTGATTAGAGTAATAAGGTCCTCATCCATTCTTATTTCTTTTTAGGCATAGGGGCCTGACCATGCAGTCTGGGCGTAGGTTTTCTGGGCATGGATTGAGTTTTAGGCCTTGAAGAAGAAGATGGCATTGGTTTAATATGCAAGTCAGTAGGCCTGAATACACCCTTAGAAGCCGGTGCCTGCACAGTGGCTCCGGACCCATCCAAGGTAGAGACATCCACAGGTTCCACAGTCGAAGAAGCATCTCATGGCATACCGGACTCCGAATGGGTCTCAGTAGAGGCCTGCGAATCTGAAGTAGCGGGTATCAGGGGCTGCGAAAGTGCCTCACTGAGTACCGGCGAACTGGCGACTAGCTTCGTTGGCAGCTTTGGACTATGCGGTTTGTCTCCGTCTTTATCTTTGTGTTTTTTCGGAATGTCGGTAGTCGGGTGGCTTACAGACGCCATTTGTGGATAACTGAACTAAGTACCAAAATATTTAGATGCGAAAATGAACAGATGATGAATAGTACGAGGTTTGAATAAGGCACAAAACCGACAGCGAGTTACGTTGCGGTCTGAGCCTAGGCAAGGAATGCAGTATGAATGAAAATCTTTATGAAGTATTTGTTTTCCACAAGAAATACAATTGTTAACTTTTACTAACATCGGTTTAGAGCAAGAAAAAGATTCCCCAATGGGGTAGCTTAGTTGAAGACTTAGGATCTGAAACTCGAAAACTAAAATTTCAGGAGTTGGCCGACCGGCACTTGTGAACTGCTTCTACTTCGAGCACCACACGGCAAGAAAGACTGATGTAATGGTATCGGCTGCATGCTTTATACCCCTACCTGACGTCATGGAAGATGAGACAGCAACCGACGCAGGATCCAAGACTTTGATAATCAGGCCGACTGAGGGCTACCTGCAAGCAGATAACCCGAATGTGATGACTACAACAGTGAAACACGAAGAACATCACTAAATATTTACTGGCAGAATCTACCTAGCTCACTTAACTCTTGCCCTCTTTCCCCTCAAAAATAAATTCTTTAAACTCTTTATTAATATCCAAAAACCTTTCTCTGGTTGATAAAAATAACCCTGACCCATATGCAAGACTAAAGGGACTAAAAACGTTTTCACTTTGCATCGCACAATCCACATTCATAATAAAGACCTTTCAGCTTCTCAGCTTTTGCGTTACCATTTTAGTCACTTCCCACTTATCCTTGGCTGCCACAGCAGAATCCATTTTAATCCATACACCTAAATATTTCATCTTATCATATCTCCTTAAGTCTGGCTATTGCTGGACCCATTCATGTATGGCTTCATTGTTGACTGCTACACTATTTGTTATTATCTTCATTTATTTTACATCCTGAGAAGACTCGAAATGTTTCATGACAACAAATCGCACCCTTTTTTTTGCATTCTGCTTCCCCCTGGATCATTATTGTAGCAGTACTGTTGTCAAATGTTTGCCTCCTCTCCATAAAACCACTTTGATACATATCTATCTGTTCTGGCAACACCTTTACCATTAGCCTAGCTAATATAGACAAATGTTATAATCATGGTTTAAAACTGCAATAGGTATTTATGAAGTTGGATCTTAAGGGACTTTCTTTAGGTAAGACAGTCACCACAGCTTTCTTCCAAGACACAGATACTGCCTTCACCTTTATAATACTGTTAAACAAAAACCTTCCATATCTTTATCACTTTCTTGCCACATAATTCCACAGGAATACAGGCTGTTCCTGGTGGTTTTCCTGTTGACTGATTACATATCAATGTGCTTATCTCATTTCTTTCTAACATAGCTATTAACTGCTGAGCCTCATCTTCCTCTAACCTTGGCATAATAACGTCTTTCATTAATATTCTGATTTGTGCCCTTTCTTGGTGTCTCCAGTCCTCTGATTTATTCAAATTTAAAAAAAACTTCTGAAATATCTCTAATACCACTATAAACTCTTTGATTATTATTATTTTGTTTTTGTCATAGGCTTCCTAAGTTTGCCTACAACACTTTCTACTTTCTGTGTAATAGTTTTTGCACTCTAAAGTTATCAAACATAACTGCTTAAGGCTTTCCAAGGTGGCTGTTCACTGATCAACAGCTTAATTTCAGCTGCCCCAGTGTGAAAAAAGAAACTGATGGATAAGTGCCAGTAATCCTGCCTGTTTTAGTAAAATTCAGTTACTGGCTAGTTAGAACACTATCTGGACACCAGCAAAGAAAAACACAAAAATCTTAAAAGAAAACCAACTAGTAAAGGTAGTGAGAAAACATTGACTGCGAAGAATCCTGCAGCTAGCTGTTCAGGAAAAATCAGTAAAAGATCCAGCTTTGGTAAAAGAGATGCATCCCAGTAGTTTATAGAAAAAAAAGTCAAATATGCTCAAAGCTGATTTAAATAATTAAACACTGAAGGATGATATCAACTCTAAGAAGAGGCTGGAATAAAATGGAAAATGCTTTAAACTGCTATTCAGATGACCTGATAAAAAGTACAGTTTTGTACCTACCATAAATGTAGATGTTCGAGTGTATATACTGCTGCAGTCATCACACTTGGGTTATCCTGCCATCAGGTGGTCCCGCAGTCGGCCGAATCCCAAAGTCTTGGTCCGGCATTGGTTGTCGTCGCTTCTTCCCTGACGTCAGTGCGACAGGGGTATAAAAGAGGCAGCCGACGCCATTTTCTTCAGTTTTTCTTTCCCCAGATGTCAGGTGCCCCCAACTAGGAAGGCAATACAAATAAGTATGCAAAATACCTTAGTAGATAAACAAAAGTACTAGCTGTTAGCAAATACATCATATAGGCATACATCCATTAGATTGATATACATAGAGTTATAACTAACATGCTGGTATATAGAGGGGATGGTGGGAGGGTAACCTGGACTGCAGCAGTATATACACTCGAACATCTACATTTATGGTAGGTACAAAACTGTACTATGTTCATCATGTAATACTGCTGCAGCCATCACACTTGGGTTGAATCCCAAAGCTATGGATGGGTGGCTGGTACTAAACTGGATTAGGTGAAGCTACGATGCCCTGCAGAACTGCAGTGGCAAAACCAGCTCTGGTTTTTGAGTATAATGGAAGGTGGAGGTGGTAGTGCTTGGTAAAGGTGTGCACAGAACTCCAAGTAGCTGCCTCCAGAATGTCCTTGGTTGGAACCCCCCTGAGAAAGGCTGCTGAGGTTGCTGTAGTCCTGGTAGAATGGGACCTAATATTAACAGGCATTGCTTTCCTATGGTGCGAGTAGCAAAAACGGATACAATGTGCTACCCATTTGGAGATGGTCTGTTTTGAAACAGCCTTTCCTTGTGAACCTGCAGCATAGGATACAAAGAGTTGGTCAGTTTTTCTGAAGGTCTTTGTCTTATCCAAATAGTAACGTAGCTGTCTGTGAATGTCCAAAGAGTGAAGGAGTCTTTCTCCTTTATTCTGGGGGTTTGGATAAAAGGTGGGTAAATGAATGGTCTGATTCAAAGCCACACTGGATACTACCTTTGGCATAAAGGTAGGGTTAGTTCGTAAAGAGACTCTGTCCTGATGGAAAATGATGAAAGGTTCCACTGCCATAAGTGCCTGTAGTTCTGAGACCCTGAGTGCTGAGGTGATAGCCAGCAACAGAGCTGTTTTCCATGACAAGTACTGTAGTTCTGCTGAGAAGGCTGGTTCGAAAGGAGGCAGTGTTAATTTTTCTAAAAACGAAGTTGAGGTCCCAAGCTGGTGTTGGGGGTTTCCGGGGGGGGGGGTCTTATATTCTTAGCCCCTCTGAGAAACTGCCTTAGTAAAGGGTGTGAGAATATGGGAGGGTCCATATTATATTGAGCTGAAATGGCTGAAGCATGGATCTTAATGGATGAGAAAGAAAGACCTTTGTGTAGCATCTCAGTTAAGTATTGCAGTATTTGAGGAATGTTTGCTATCCAAGGATTTTGGCCTTTAGCCTGGTTCCATGCACAAAATCTTTTCCATTTGTCTGAGTAAGTTTTTCTGGTGCTGGGCCTCCTGGCCTCCAAAATGACATTCAGGACATCCTTTGAGAGAAGTGTTGATTGATAATTCAAGGTATTCTCCATGCAGCTAAATTTAAAGTCCTGAGCTGACTGTGAAGGGTCTGAGAGTTTTGCTGAGTCAACAGAAGTGGGAATTGAGGTAAGATCCATGGAGGGCTGTGAGTCAAGGTCCTTAGTAATGGGTACCAGTGCTGACATGGCCAGTCCGGAGCAATGAGGATCATTTGAGGTCTCTCTGATCTGACTTTCAGTAATACCTTGGTCAAGAGAGGTAGTGGTGGGAAGGCATAGACTGTCAATGCTGTCCAACTGAATGATAGGGCGTTCACTTTCCAGGCTAGGAAATGATAATTCCTTGTGCAAAATTTCTGTAGTTGGCAATTGTTGGGGGAGGCAAACATATCTATGTCTGGGCGTCTCCACTTTAGAGTTATCATTGAAAATACTTGTGGGTGTAGTCCACTCGTGAGGATCTGCCAAATTTCTGCTTAATTCGTCTGCCAATATGTTTTCCTTTCCTGGCAGGAATTGTGCTTGCAGTTGTACTTGGAAAGTCAACTGTGTTCCACAAGGTCATTGCCTGTCTGCATAAAGGGTAGGAGTGTGTTCCTCCCTGTTTGTTTATGTACCACATAACTGTGGTGTCGTCTGTCCTTATTAGTAGTTGTCCTGGATCAAGAGGTCCTAGAAGGCTGTCAGTGCATTTTGCACAGCTAGCATCTCCTTTTGGTTAATGTGTAGATGCATTTGTTTTGCAGACCATTTGCCCTGTATGCATTGCCCTGCCATGTGTGCTCCCCAGGCGTAGTCTGAAGAATCTGTTGTCATAGTTTGGTTTGCTGGAGGTAAGACAAAAGGAAGACCCTTGTTTATTTGACATGCTTGAGCCCACCATAGGAACTCTTTTTGAAGGCAGGGAATGAGAGGTATACTTGTTTCGAGGCTGTGCCTATGTTGAGTCCATACACTTTTCAGGTACCATTGTAATTTCCTCATATGCAGCTTTGCATGTGGAATTAGTTGAATGCAGGATGCCATGAACCCCAATGCCTGCAGGATTTTCCTTGCAGTGAGCTGGGTAAAAGTTGCCATCTTTTTGAAGTATTGAGTCAGTTGTTTTTGCTTGTCTGGCATGAGATAAGCCATCTGGGCCGTTGTATTTAAGGTGGCACCCAGGAATATTATGTCTTGTGAGGGTATTAGCTTTGACTTCTTTTTGTTTACTGTGTACCCTAGACAACTTAGCAGCTTTGTTACAAATGCCAGATGCTGTAATAGAATGGCCTTGCTGTCCACTTGGATCAGGCAGTCATCCATGTATGGATAAATTTGTATTCCTCGTTGTCTGCAGTATGTAATTACTGATGCCAGGCATTTCGTAAATACTCTGGGCGCAGTAGATAAGCCAAAGGGCAATGCAGAGAATTGATAATGCGTTGTACCTGTCAAAAATCTGAGGTATCTTCTGCAATCTTGTCTGACAGGGACATGCAGGTATGCCTCTTTGAGGTCCAACGTTACCAGCCAAGACTCATTGCCCAGCATGGGAAGAGGCTGCTGTAGTGTGAGCATTTTGAATTTGGGTACCTCCAGGTAAGTGTTTAGAATTGAGAGGTCTAAAATGGGTCTCCAGGCTTTGTCCTTTCTTGGTACTAGAAATAGTCTTGAGTAAAAACCTTGACCTTGCTCCTTTGTAGGTACCCTCTGAATTGCTTTCATATCCATGAGAGCTGAAATTTGCGTTTGTGCCTCTGCCCATTGGTTTGGAGGCAGATTTGGCATGCCTCTCATCCGTGGTAAAGTGTGAAAATGAAATCTGTAGCCTCGGGGAATAATATCCAGAACCCATTTGTCCTTTGTTATGATGCGCCAATTTTGTGGAAATAGAGCCAGTTTTCCTCCCAAAGGTGCTGCCAGAGCAATTTTGCTTGGCAGGCGAAAAGGGAAGTCATTGTGTTTGTTTCCTGAAGGGTTGAGATCTTTCGTCTCCACCTCTCTGAGTTGCTGTGTGCCATTGTCTAGGCCTGAAAGAACCTCGTGGCTGGCCTCTGCCCCTTGGGCGTCTGTACCTACCCCTTTGGGGTCTGTCTGATGCAGGAAAGGACCAGCTTTTTGATGGCCAGTTTCTGCTGAAACGGGGAGGTTGTACCTGTAAAAAATCTTTAACTGTCTGCATAGATTTTGCCTTTTCTTCCATTTTCTTTAAAACTTCCTCTGCTTTGACACCAAATAACACATCTTTCTGCAATGGAGCATCAAATAACTTTGCTTTGACATGTTCTGGTAAGGCTTGCTCTTTTAGCCAAGCATGTCTACGTATTACGGATCCTGTGACAGCTGCTCTACATGAAGCTTCCAATGAATCAAAACCCCACTGTAAGGTATGCTTTCCCACCTGTTCTGCTGCATGCAGCAAATCCTGCATCTCTTTGAAATCAGGTTGATCTGTCTGAGGGATCATTTTCTGCTTTAACTGTGTAATCAAGTACTGCTGTTATTTTAGCATGTGGAATTGGCAGTTTAAGACCCTTATGGCCAAAGTGGCAACTGTATACACTTTCTTCCCCCATCTTTCTAATGCTCTGGAATCTCTTTCAGAAGGTAGTGGATTCTTAGCAGTAGAGGCCTTAACCCCTTTGGGACCCTGGGAAATGGTTCTGGGGTCTGCAGCAGGGCTTTTATATAGAAACTTATGAGAATCAGGAACTCGATAGTATCTGTCTGGTTTAGCTGGTGCAGGAGATAAGGAATCTGGGTTTAGACTAGATTCGGTGTAAACATCATCCAAAATGTAACTGGAGGAATTGCAAGGGGTCTATGCTGTGGGAGAAGAAGAAACTCACGGAGTCTTTTCTTAGAGTCAGAGTAATCTTGGCCTTCCCAGTGGAAGTGTTCCCTCATGGTGTGTAAAGTTTCCCCAAAAGAGTAGTCTTTGGGGGGGGGGGGGACAGAGGGAATGGACTCTTCAGCATCTGAGTCTTCATAAGGAGGGAAGGAATAATCCTGGTCCTCAGAGTTAGCTGAGGAAATGGATGCTTGGTCAGAGGAAGGATAATCTTCCTCCAGTCTAGGCCTTTTGTCAGGAGGGGGTTGTGAACCCCTGATAAGGGTAATTAAATCCTCAGCCATCTTAAGCATCTGTTTTTTAGGCATAGGGGCCTGTGGGGGGGAATGTGGACCCGGTTTCCTAACTTTTAAAGGGGCCTTACGTTTAGCATATGACTTAATAGAGATAGTTGTCGGTTTGAAGACACCTTCAGAAACCGAAGGCCTGTCCAAAATCTCTGGATCACCGTCAGGGTTGGCGTCCAAGGGGTGAGATGGAACCGGCTCCTGAGGCCCAGCTGATTCGGTCTGGGAGGCCGTCAGAATTTCTAAATCTGCGGTAGTCAGGGGCTGCGTAGGCGCCTCGCTGAAAACAGGAGAACCGGCGGCAGGCCTTGCTGAGGCCTTGGTATCTGGGCTTGGCCTTGGTTGCCTGTCCTTATCCTTGCATTTTTTAATCATTGCTGATGTCGGTTGCTCTGACGACATGCTATAATTAAATTTTCTGCCAAAATAATGTCGGGTGAAATCTGCCCAACGCTTGACTGTATGTTTGTTGAACCTAGCACAAAACCGACAACCAGAGACGTCGTGTTCTGGGCCTAGGCAAGGAATACAATAAGAATGAAAATCCTTATGAGGTATTTGCTTCCCACAAGAAATGCAATTATTAACTTTGTCTGACATCGGTCTGAGGCAAGAAAAGTTTCTCCAATGGGGTACTTAGCTTTAGAGAAGACTTCGGGCCGAAATTCAATTCGAAAATCTCAGGAGCTGGCCGACCGGCACTTTCGAACTGCTTCTGCTTCGGGCACCACACGGCAAGAAAGACTGAAGAAAATGGTGTCGGCTGCTTCTTTTATACCCCTGTCGCACTGACGTCAGGGAAGAAGCTACGACAACCGACGCCGGACCAAGACTTTGGGATTCGGCCGACTGCGGGCCCGCCTGACGGCAGGATAACCCAAGTGTGATGACTGCAGCAGTATTACACAATGAACATCTGTAACAAACAGAGGTCACAATGAAGAAAGGTTGTCTGAGAATGAGACTGCTAAAGAAGAGCTGTTTCAAAAAATTGTCGAGTTAGAGGACAGAGCACGCAGAGAAAATCTGAGACTTTCTGCTGTACCATGCGCCTGAGAAACTGAAAGGAACAAATATATTAATTTGATGAAAGCACAAATAAGTATCTGGACCGATATTCACAGCAGGATTTGTTAACTGAAAGGGCACATCATATGCATGCTCCAAACCTAGCCATGAAAAAGCAGCCAAGACCTGTATTAGGTACAGATGCAATCAGACCAGCAGAAAGAGTTGATTCTAACAAAAGTGTGGAAGAGGTATTAAAAATTGGAGAAAAAAGAGAGTTTGAGGAAAATGATTATTCACAATACACCAGGCAGAAGAGAAAGTACAGTTAAAATCTTACCATACCTTCCCACAATTCCCATTTTTGCTATGTAGTTTGTTCCAATCTTTTTCTAAAGATCTCAATTCCAGTTGTTTTATCTCTGTTACTATATTCACTACTTCTAATATAGTTGGTTTAGATTCTGATTCACATTTTCCAGTAATTGCCTTTTTGACTGCCACCATAATAAGACACATCAAGTCCTTACCATGTCTAGATAATTCCGATTCTGTATCACAGGTCAGAAAAAATATCTCCCTCGTCACACCAATCTACCCACCCAGCACCTTCGACAATGCATCCCACAGGGAATTCTTAAAGTTCACCAACCCACTGCACTCCCAGAAAATATGTTCCCAAGTACCTCTTTCTTCCCCATCACACCTCCAACATTTGCTGTCTACCTGAGGAAAAATTATTTGGAGTCTACTTGGGGTATAAAAATATATATGTAAACATTTCCAAGCAAAAATCTTAAATTGTCTAACTTTTGTTACCAGCCATGCTTCTTGATGCAGAAATGAACAACCACCAACTCCCTTCAGAGTAGGACAGCTGGGTAAATCCTACGGTGTTGTTTATTCCAAGCAGAACAGCCAAGAAACCCCTGATTTGACAGTTCACCTCTAGGGTGGCATCTGTTGTAGGAGCTCCCATGGCCATGAGAGTTTTTATATGTTGCTAGGACTTGCAGAACCATAAGTTATTCATGCAATTCTAGTTACTGGAAAAGGGCAGGCGTCCAGGGTAGAGGAGTTTAGTGGAATATCAAGGTGCTGCCTCTGGCATCCAGACGAGTGGAATCAACAAAGGCCTTTTGGAACCATCTCTTGCCTCTTTCAAGGAGACATATGATGGTCACAAGATTCCAAAGTGAAAGGTCTCACAAGGTGGATCTGAAGTAGCAGACCCCACACCAATGTCTATCAACCGAGAAGGTTGCTTTGAAATCTTCTTCAAATGCTCATTGCCAGCACTGATGCTATCTGTATTAACTCTGTCTGCACCAAGACCTAAGCCAAACCATGTATAGTTGGCACAAATTACATGGCTCCAACAATACTTGGTACTAAAGCCATGGCTAGGACTGAGATGGCTTTGGTACCAAAGATTTAAATGTTGTTGATAATGACATTGAGAATGACACAAAGGAGGCTAAGCCACTGACTCAGATACCTCTGTGTCCACTGCCTCTTGATGCAGGAGTCATTGTCAAGACCACCAATACCTAGGGGAATATGTCACAGGAAGCAGGGTGATCAACACTGACATGGAAAAATGCAATCTCCAACATTTCCACTGCTGACATCAGGCCCAGAGAAGGCACATATGAAGTAAAAGAGACAGGTTCTTCTCTAGCCACTCTAGATACAGAGGAAGAAAACAGGGCACCAAGCCTAACTCAGATATTGAGCAAAGCTTTCAACATCTGGTCCCAACCCATATGCATATAGGGGTTTCATACTGACAATACTGACCTCAAAGAAATTGCTGATGAAGGACAAGATTTCATATACCAAGAAATCAGCTTCTCCTACAGAAGGAATCAAGTCTTCTCCAGGGAGCAGACTCAGCAATAATAAACACCTCAATCTGGGAAACTCCTGTTGGAGAAGCGTGGGTGGTCTTCTACAGTATGCTTAATTGTACTGGCCAAAGTAACCTTAATCTTACCTACTTAAGGGAGGTGGGTCTCTCAGAGTCTCTCAACTTTGTACTTGCTTGTAATCTCTTCTCTCTTTCTTCCTATCTTCTTTGTCTGATTGATTTTTCCTTAAACAGGCAAAAGACATTTACAGATCAGTTTGTGTGTACACTCTTGCAATTTTTTTTGACAGAAGTTCTTGCAGATTTTGCAATCATCCCTTAAGTGATTCACTCACAGGCAAATGACACACAGCCACAGATCACATGTGGCCTGAAGGGGGATCTTATGCTCACCACGCACCACACATTCAAAATCCTGAGGCCTTATGCATACCACCAAAAAACAAAACTTGTCAAAGAGAAGTTATAAGCAAGTTTTACAAAAGTATCCCTGAAACACAGTGTACTGAACCGTTGTACTACATAGTGAAAACACTAAGCCCTAAACCTTAATTCTAAAATCCTAATAGTAAAAAAGTGAAATAAATCACAAGACTTTTACTCAGAAAAGCTAGCGAACACCTTTAAACAGTGTGCTTACTAACCAACAAAGAGAAAAAGTAGTGTAGAAACAGCTGTGGCCTACAAAAGTCTGAATACAGTTAAAGGGGAAATTAAAAAAACAACCAAAAAATAAGATATACTACAATCGATAAACTAAGAAACTATCCAGCTAACATTTTAGCAACAAAAAGAAAGACAATTGAAATGATTGCTTCAACAAAGTGTAGAGTGCTCAAACAAGGGTGTAGATAGGCATTTTTACTTTTATTTTTATTTTACATTTGTTGACCGGGCTAGT
The DNA here is from genome assembly GCF_019279795.1 of Protopterus annectens. Lineage (NCBI taxonomy): Eukaryota > Metazoa > Chordata > Ceratodontiformes > Protopteridae > Protopterus > Protopterus annectens. The sequence goes on from NC_056744.1 coordinate 1,164,318,265, forward strand.
CTGGCTGGATATATGTCCATTTTCAGCAGAGGCCCGAGGAGAAAAGCTCCACTATATACAAACATAACATAACAAGGTACATAAAAAAAGCACAGTAGGATACAATATTATAGGCATGTAAGAGAGCTAAATAGCTTAGTAATAGTATAGAAGCAAATACAACAGAATATAATCAAAACAGTGAGGATTCCTAGTTCTATAATCTTAACCATGCAATCATACTAATGTTGAAGGAGAGAAAATAGTGACTCACCCCTAAGTCAATAGAAATATATACAGTATTTACAATAATGATAACACTTTTAGTGCTAGGGCACTATTTTTAAGAAACAGAGTAGTTCCATATGTAGCAAGATATAGGTTTAAATGGAAAGGATGTATGACTGGTTGTAGTAATATATCAAGCAGAAAGAGCAGAAGGTGTTAATGAAAATTAAAATGGAAGTGAATTTCAAGGAGAGCTACAGAGGGGGGTAGCACTAGTGATAGTGACAAGTAGAGGAGTAGAGTAAAGAACTGTAAGGAGAGTAAGATGCTGAGGTCAGTCAGGATTAGAGCAAGGACAAAGCCAGTGAGATTTGAAATAGTTCCTTAGTTGTTTCTTGAAAAGTTTTGCTGATCCTAGAGTGGTCAGTTCTATGGGAAGTTTATTCCAGTGTGAGCCAACAACATTTGTGAACAAGGAGTCACCAGCTTTATTGTGAGATTTGAGAGTCGCAACTAGTAGTTTGTTAGCTGATCTAAGTGAACTAAGATTCTTGTAAGGGGCAATAAGGTTATTAAGTATGGGTGTATTGGTAGGGTAATGGAGTATTTTAAAGGTAATAACTAGTTGATGTAGGAGAATAAGATTTTGTAGCTCTAGCCAACCGAGCATTTTGAGATTAACACAATGATGGGTTCGAAATGGGGAGCCTGAGGCAAACCTGGCAATGCTATGATAGGCTGTGGCAAGTTTTTGAAGGTTAGATTTTGACAGGTTTATAAGAGATGGAGAGGCATACAATAACGTAGAGATGAGATGAGTTTGGGCAAGGGACACCCTGGTGGTAGGAGTAAGAAAGGGCTTGAGTCTATAGAGGGCACCTATCTTTTTATTAACTGTTTTGATGGTTAGGTCAATGTGGTAATCAAAGTTAAGTTGATTATCAATTGTAAAGCCTAGAAGTTTAGTAGAAGAATCAGGTGATATGATAGTGCCATTGTTAGACACGGTAGAAAAGGAAAGAGGGACAGACTTAGGGGTTGGGGAGAAGAGTAATAATTTGGTTTTTTGGGATTGAGGAGGAGACAGATATTTTGGAACCATTTTTCAGCTGCTGAAAAGATTTTTTAGGTTGAAGAATGAAGTACAGCTGGAGATGCAGCAGAACAGACGATAGTTGAATCATCTGCATACTGAATACAAGTGGATGTTGGGAGTGAAGTAGACAGGTTGTTTATAAATATGGAGAAGAGAAGGGGACCTAAGATGGATCCTTGAGGGACACCGATAGTGATTGGGAGCTGAGAGGATAGATGGCTGTCCCAAAGGACAGCTTGTTTCCTATCTTTCCAATAAGGGTTGAACCAGTGAAGAGCTGAAGAGTCAAGTGAGAAAGATGTCAGAGTGTTAAGTAAAAGTTGATGGTTAACCATATCGAAGGCTTTAGAGAGGTCAAGAAATAAAGAAGAGGAAAACAGGTTGTTATTGCGATTTTTGTTGATGGTATCTGTGAAGGAGAGGAGTGCAGTGGAGGTGCTATGGAAAGGTCGGAAACCATGTTGGGAGTCAGCAAGTAGGGTATTTTGTAAAAGATGGTGTAAAAGTTGTTGGTGTATACAGCGTTGCATAATTTTAGATAGAGGTGATAGTAAGGCTATAGGACGGAAAATAGAAAGTTCATTTGAGGTACCTCCTTTATGCAGGGGAATGATATGGGAGACTTTCCAGAGCATACTCAGTCTACTCAAAGGAGTATATTTTTTCTGAGTGTCTCTTGAAAACTTCAGCAGTCAAAAAGCACAGAATGTTTAGAACTGTGTGAATGAATATTTACAGTAATATACTTGTGTAAAAGGAATATACCACTAAAACAGCTTGTTATGGGTATAAATGGTAACAGTTGAAAATAAAGGGTCTCCTTCCTATATGTCTAGGGGTAGCATTTTAAGAGATGGGTATACTCTTTAATAAGACAAGTGGGTGGAGAGGGATCAACATTATGGCTGAGTACAAAATGTAAACATCTGGCTACATGCCTGCAACCAAGGAGATTTGCATCTTGAAAGTTGTGGCAAAATCTAGTGAATATAGGCAATCAGTGGATATTATGGGTGTTAGAGAAGGAGCTTGGGTTTTGAGAAAGCAAATGATGCCAAACTGATTTACCTTACAGTGACCAGCTCTTCATTTCGAAGTGGACAGACTGGATCATGTGAGACAGACTGATGTAATGCAGGTTAGCATATGGGAAATTTTATAATTTACAAATACATATGAGTGAATGTATAACTATTTTGTTATTGATTTCTGTATGAAATTTCATGGCTTTTTTAGTGCACACTTTTTTTTTTTCAAAATTTACAGGATGATAGTGCTTTTGTATAACTCTCTTCTTCATGATACATGATGTACATTATGAATTACATCGTATGACTTTTGTGTTGATATACTGTTCTAGTATACTGTTGCTCTTTTTGGAACTTTCTTCCCCACTCGGGCCGAGTCTGAATATAGTCCATGAAGATCAGTGTACTATGCCAGTAAAGAAATAAATAATAAAATATAAGCTTTTGGTCTACTGAAGACAGCACTCAATGAATATGCATATGTCTTGAAAGACACAGAACAGTTTTTAGTGGACCTTTATGGGGCAGTAAAGCAAATGGGAACAGCAGATATGGGGATGAAGGCCACACTAGATGTAGTGTCTTTATTTACAGGTATACCCAATAACCAGGAGATAAGCATGGTGAAATCAGTGTTGACAAGGCTGGAAAAGTTCTCTAATAGACTTCCTCTGGATGTTACTAGAATTGGTACTAGAGCACAACATATTTATGTTCAATGGCATATGCTATAAGCAGTTGTCAGGGGTTGCCATGGGCACAAGCTGTGCCAACACATATGCAAACCTGGTTATGGTTAACTGGGAATATGAACATCTATTAGGTAATCCCCAAATAGCCTTTTATAGGCGTTTTGTTGATTTTTTTTATTTTTTGGAAAGGTAAGGGTGAACAACTTAAATCCCTGTATGCATACCTAAATACTACTAGTGACTTTTTAAAATTTGCGATGAATACATAGGAAACGATGTTACAGACCATTTTTTCTATGCAGAAACAGTATGCATAACCCTTAGATTTTTCCTAACATAATTGGAGGTCAGGCAATGAGAACATCTCACCTATGTTGTCAAGAGGAAGTGTATAGAAATAAGTTAACTAAGCTAAGAACGGGTCTCATTAATAGTGGGTATAGAGAACATGAAATTGATATGGTGTACCATAATGTACACAAAGAAAGGAAAGGTAAAGCTACGTCCTACTAATCTGATGGAGTAGGTAGTGACAGGGCAGGTATTAGGAATAGTGTATTACCATACATTCCGATGGTTTTACCATATACAAGGGATGTGAAAAGGTTTGAAACCATCATACGACAAAATTGGCATATGTTGTTAGTAGATGAGGATACTACCAACATAGTGGGTGGACAACCACATTTTGCATTTAGAAATAAGAAAAATCTGAAACAGCAGCTTTGCTATCCAAGGACACCTGCTCTGATGGATAGCACAGTGAATGGTACCCATAGATGTGGAAAATGTACACAGTGCATTTATATAGATGAATAAAGGTTGTTTAAGCATCCTGAAACAGGGCGCCTATGGGAGCTAAGGAATTCTGCTGATTGCAATACTAAGAATGTAGTGTATGTAGCTCACTGCACAACATGTTTCCATTTCTATGTTGGCAAAACTAACAGTCACCTTAGGGAACGGATAAGGGATCACCTTACTGCACTAGAAAAGGGCAACTGTATAGTGCTTTGGCTAAGCATACATTGGATAAGGGGGACGACCATATATTTTTGTTTCAGGTTTTACACATTCAGAATGTCAGCAATAGGATGGGGGACATAGTCAATACTACTGAAAATATGGAAGTAAAATGGATTTTGTGTTTAGGAGCACATAGAGGTTTGGGTTTGAATGATAATGTTCCACTGAAGCCAGTGCTAAAATCTAGAAGGTTAAAATAAAATAAAAAATAATAATACTATTTTAACAAGAGAAGACTACATAAACACATGCAGGGCTTTGGGTCAATATGACAGTGTTTCTTGAGCTGCTTCTAGCATAGATATCATTAAAGACAAGCATTTGTTGAGATGTATGTATTAAAGTATATGTATTTACTAGGTTGACAACATGTGCATTTATTAGGCAGAATATATGTATTCATTAAGTTGTCGAGTGTGCATTGCTTATACTTTTATATATATTTTTATGCTTATATCTATGCACATAAGTAGTTACTAAATGGGGAACATGAGTATATGTATTTATTCATTGACTTTTTATGTATTTTATTTATATTTATCCACGTTCTTGTCTTTACATTTTGTGCATGTGGTTTTTAAACAGTTTTTCTGACTTCAGCAATTAACTAAGGGCAAAATGTAACCATAGTAATTAATTGATTGCTGAGTGCTGAATTAACTTTTAGTGGTAGGATTGGTTGTTCTTGTAATGAATTAAAGTATTTTAAGTGCTGTTGCTGTTTGAATGAACTGTCTGATGAAGCAATTGTTACCACTGCGAAAGCGCTCACCATTTTGTATTAAAAAATATTTTACTTTGTCATGGTTCAGCTTCTCTATTCCAGCTATCTTCCTACTGGGCACCTGTGTTTCAACAATTAACTACTAACGTTAAACAGGTCTCCTGTGTTAATAAGACACCACGGTGCCATAAAAGGCAATTTACAAGGGATCTTGCATACTTCAGAAAGCAGTCTTCAAGTTAATTCCATAATCAACTTAAGTAAACAGAGTAGTTTTGATCACAGAATTAAATAAAATATTGAATAAGAGGTAGCTTCCTTCCTATCTACATACTAAATACAATAAAAGTAAAGAAAGTGAAAAATGAAGTAACAAGATCCAGAACTGTAGAAAACCTAGATGTATTAACTAACCACATGGTAGATGGGGAGATGGATACTGACATGTTCAAAGAGATCTGGGGTATTTTTGATGCCAGTGATACTGCAGAATTGACAATTCTAGTTGAGATTCAAAAGAATAACTGTAAATTGGAGGAGTTCATGGATAAAGCAACCCGAAGTAACTTAGTTGGTGAGAAACTAAATGACCATATGGATACTATTTTGACAAGACACCAGGAATACATGATGATGAATTTACAATTCTTTTGTCTGGAAGTGAAATTACCAGCTTGTTAAATAAGCATTTTATGCAAAATGTTACAAGAATGTGTGTGGTAAGTACTGCATTATGTTCATAAAGGGCAAGCTGTCAGCTTGGACTTGCCTTGCAAGAAAACAAGACCTTTTTTTTTTTGACAAAGGATAGTGGTAGCTGTTAAGCATCATTGAATGAGTTGACACATTTTGAGACTTGGCATTAAAAGAACTAGATCTCATCTCAGTTGTGTATGCAAGGTACAAGTATCCATATTGGAATGTTTGGTCTGAATGCCATACAAGGGCATTTGGTGCAGTGGGATGTAACTTGGTCTACAGGCATGACTGCCACCAAAGAAGGTACCTCAAGGAAGTCTTGGATCTCAGAAGGACTAGGGCTGGTGGTATAAAAGGGCCTCACCAGCAGCTGCATCCTTAAGACACAGGCAATCATACATTAACAGAAAAGAAAAAAACATATTAACTTTTCTTTTCTATTTACATACATGAAACATCACATATCTTTTCTTTCATTAGTCCAACATTGCAAAAATTGCAGAATTCCAGCCTTAACTTAAACCTCACTCCTATTCCTGAACATTATTCTGCATGTATTTTCCCCTCAATTTCCACTTATTTCTATATAATTTTGCTCCTTACCTTTTCTAAACATCCCTCTTCCAGTTATTTTCACTCTTTTATAATATCCAGTTCTTCAAATACAGTTGGTTTAGAATTTGATTTTCACTTTCTAGCAATTGCTTTTTGGCAGCCAACATGATTAAAATTAATGAGGCCTTACTATGTTTGGACAACTCAGATCCTACGCCCCAACTCAAAAGAATCGTTTCCTTAGTTACAGGCATTTGCTTACCCAACATTTCTGACGGAGTATTCTGCAGGGAATTATTAAAATCCGCCAACTCATTATACTCCCAAAACATGTGTTCCCAGTTACCTCTTTCTTTTCCATCACACTTCCAACATTTGCTATATACCAGAGGAAAGCAAATAACAAAAAGGAAAGAGGAGCCCCCTGCCTAGTTTATTTGTTCAAACAGAAAGTACAGTTGTGTACACTTACCATAAATGTATATGTTCGAGTGTATTCACTGTTGCAGTCATCACACTTGGGTTATCTGCCTGCAGGTAGCCCTCAGTCGGCCCGAATACCAGAGTCTTGGATTTCTGCGTCGGATGCTGTCACTTCTTCCATGATGTCAGGTCATCAGGGGTATAAAACAGGCAGCCGACGCCATTACATAAGTTTTTCTTGCCCAGATGTCAGGAGCCCCCCAAAAAAGGAAGCTAGTATATGGTGTGGAACACCACCAGTAAAAAGTAAATACCACTGCCATAAAAAAATGGCCATATAGAGGATAGGTAGAAAGGAGAGAGAAAACAGGGGTCTGGAGGGAGGGAAACCAGGACTGCAACAGTGAATACACTTGGAACATCTCAATTTATGGTAAGTGTACATAACTGTACTATGTTCTTCATGTTTCACAGTTGCAGTCATCACACACGGGTTGATTCCCAAAGCTGAGGAAGGGTGGAGACAGTCAAGAGGAGTTAGGGCTGGCTAGCAGGCCCTGTAAGACTGCTGTAGCAAATCCAGCTCTGGATTTAGAAAAAAAAGGTAAGTGGTAATGCTTGGTGAAGGTGTGTACAGAACTCCAGGTTGCAGCTTCCAGAACATCCCTCGTAGGGACTCCCCTGAGAAATACTGTAGAGGTGGAAGTAGCCCTAGTGGAATGTGTTCTGATCCCCTGTGGGGTAGGTTTTCCATGGTGCTTGTAGCAGAAATGACTGCAGTGTGCCACACATTTGGAAATGGTTTGCTTTGAAATGGCCTTGCCATCTGCCCCTGTAGCAAAGTTGACTAGCAGCTGGCCAGACATTCTGAAAGGTTTAGTCCTTTAAAGGTAGAACCGGAGCTGTCTGTGCATGTCCAAGGAGGGCAGGATCCTTTCCCCTTTATTTTGAGGATTAGGGAAGAAGGTTGGCAAGTGGATGGCTTGGTTTAGAGCCACACTGGAGACCACCATAGGCATAAAGGATGTTTTAGTCCTGAGGGAGACCCTGTCAGCATGGAAAATGATGAAGGGTTCCACAGCTATTAGTGCCTGTAACTCAGACACTCTTCTAGCTAAGGTTATGCCTAAAAACAAGGCTGTTTTCCAAGAAAGGAACTTTAACTCTGCTGAAGCCACAGGTTCAAAATGAGGAAGCGTGAGCTTTTCCAGTACAAAGTTAAGGACCCAGGCAAGGGTGGGTGCTCTCCTATTAGTTATTAGCCTCTCTCAGGAACTGTTCGATGAGAGGGTGAGAGAATAGAGGTGGCTCAGTATTATAATGAGCTGAGATGGCAGAGGCATGAGTCTTAATGAAGGAGAAGGACAGGCCTCTGTGGAGTAGCTCTGCTAAGTAATCAAGGATTTGAGGTAAGGAGGGCACAGCTGTGTCTTTTTCTTGAGACTGATTCCAAGAACAATATGTTTTCCACTTTTCAGCATAGGCTTTCCTAGTACTAGGCCTTCTGGCCTCAAGAATGACATCCAGCACCTGTTTGCTGAGGGTTGCTGATGGAGTATTTAGGGGATAAGCCAGGCTGCTAGGTTTAGGGTTTGCAGCTGTGGATGCAAAATCTGTCCCTCCTGCTGACACAGCAGGGAAGGTGTCTGATGATGATGGCGTATGTTTTGCCGGTGCTTGTTTTGTAGATTCATGTGTGACAGGTGGTGTGATGCAAGTGTATCCCTTATCCTCTTGACTGTTTGTGACAGTCTTGGGTTGAGAGCGCTTAGCCTCCAGTCTGGCTGTGTATTTGCATCTCTCACAAGTGTTTGTGTCTAGAGGTAAGAGGAGAGGGTTGTCTGTATACATGAGGCAGTTGTGGCTTACCTTGACCTTGCTAAAGCATTTGACACCATTCCCCATTCAGGTATTATCGATAAGCTCACTAGCCTGGGTATAAACCCTTACGTCACAAGATGGATCGCAAACTGGCTCTCAGACAGATACCATAAAGTAAGAGTAGCGGGATCTATGTCCGAATCCAGACTAGTAATGAGTGGTGTGCCTCGGGGCTCTGTCCTGGGGCCCCTCCTGTTTGGCATATACTTCTCAGAAGTACATGCAAGCACGGAAGGGCTCTGGCTGACTAAGTTTGCAGACGACTGCAAACTGGGTGCTATAATAGAGTCTCCGGCCGACATGGAGATCCTCCAGAAGGGCCTAAATGAGACTGATGCATGGTGTCAAAGCCATGGTCTCAATCTAAATGCAAAAAAATGCGTAGTAATCCCCTTTGGAAAAAACAGAGTACCCGCAAACTACAACATAGGAGGTAATCCCCTGAAATCTGAAAAAGAAATAAGGGATCTAGGGACCCAAGTAGATAGTCAGCTTTCCTTTAATAACCATGTTGCCAAAGTGGTTAGAAAATCCTTCTATGTGACCCATCTGATCATGAAAGGGTTTGCATCAAGATCTAAGGATGTAATGGTGCCCCTCTACTCTTCCCTCATCAGACCCATTATTGAGTAAAATGCACCAATTGGAATGTGCCTGACTAGACATCTCCACCAGCTGGAGAGACCACAGAGGTACCTAAGCAAGAGGATTACTGGCCTCAAACAGTTGCCCTATGCAGCACGATTGAAAAAGCTAAGACTGTTCTCTGTTGCATATTGCCTTCTCAGAGGCAATCTCTGTCTAACGTACAGGCCATGTCCAAACCAGAATTGTTGAACATGCTCCAACTTAGCAAAACCAAATCTACTCAAGCTATACGCTCTAGGGATATAAACCTCAACACAACAATGAATAGAACATGCTGGAGGGATAGATTCCCTTCGCAGAGACTTCCCTTACTATGGAACAGGGTCCTGATCTACATAAGACAGAGCCCCTCACTATCACTCTTCAAGAGGAACCCTAATGAGTGGATGGGTAACAGAAAGTTCACACCGGGGATCACACCAACAGCACTACTAGATAGGGGCCAAGGGTACTAGCTGCTAGTACAAGGGTCTAGGGAACTACTAAAGGGGAGTGAATACCGCACAACGTGGCTGGGCTAATATATGCCTTCGGGCAGATAGCCCAGTACCAACCTATGAAGGTGCCAGGGTGGCACTGTTGTCAGACTGAGTAAGAGTGGATACCAGTGCTGGCATGGCCAGTCTGGGGCAATAAGAATTGCCCTTGGGCTGACCTGTCTGATCTTGAGTAGTACCTTTGAGAGGAGAGGCAGAGGTGGAAAAGCATAAATTGAAAGGTTTCCCATTTGAAGGATAAGACATCCACCCTCCAGGCCCTGCTGCGAGGGTTCCAGGTGCAAAATTTGCTCAACTGGTGGTTCTCGGGGGAGGCAAAGAGGTCCACCTCTGGTGTCCCCACCTCTGGATTAGAAGGTTGATGGTGTTGGGCTCTGATTTCCACGTGTGGGTCCAGGAGATTTCTGCTTAAGTTGTCTGCCAGTGAATTATGTTTGCCTGGCAGGAAGTGAGCTTGTATATGCACTTGGTTGCTCAAGGCCGTGTTCCACAGGGCCATGGCTAACCTGCAGGGTGGGCAAGAATGGGTTCCCCCCTGCTTGTTTATGTACCACATAACTGTGGTGTTGTCTGTTTTTATCAGCAGCTGTCCTGGAAGGATTAGGTATTTGAAGGCTGTCAAAGCATACTGTACAGCTAACATCTCTTTCTGACTGATGTGCAGGAGGATTTGTCCTGGGCTCCACTTGCCCTGAATGCATTTGCCTGTCATGTGAGGCCCCCATGCATAGTCTGCTGCATCTGTAGTCAGGATTTGGACGGCGAGGGGTTGAGTGAAAGGCAGTCCCTTGTTGTGGTTGCATGCTTCTGCCCACCAAAGGAACTCTGTCCTTAGACAAGGTATGATAGGAATGACTGTTTCCAGGTCCTTAGAATGTTGGCACCAAAGACTATTTAAGTACCACTGAAGTTTCCTCATATGCAGTCTTGCATATGGAATTAGCAGAATGCATGAGGCCATGAACCCTAGGACTTGCAGTATTTTCCTTGCAGATAGCTGGGTTTTGGTGGCCATTTGTTTGAAGTAGTTGTTCAAATAGACCTGTTTATCTGGAGTGAGAAATGCCATCTGGGAAGTTGTGTTCAAGTTTGCTCCCAGGAATACAATTTTTTGACTGGGCAGCAGTTGTGATTTCTTTTTGTTGATGGTGTACCCCAATGAAGATAAGAGTCTTTTTACAAATGCCAGGTGCTGAAGTAGCAATTCCTGACTGTCCGCATGAATCAGGCAATCGTCCAAGTATGGAAAAATTTGGACATTTCTCTGCCTGCAGTATGCAATGGCTGGAGCCAGGCACTTTGTGAATACTCTGGGCGCAGTAGATAAGCCAAAGGGAAGTGCAGAGAACCTGCCCTGAAGCTTAGATATTTCCTGCAAGACTCCCTTATGGGGATGTGAAGATAAGCTTCTTTTAAGTCTAGGGTGATTAACCAGGTATCCTTGGTTAGCATAGAGAGAAGCTGTTGCAGGGTAAGCATTTTGAATTTTGGGACCACCAGAAAAGCGTTGAGAATTGATAGATCCAGGATAGGGTGCCAAGAGCCTTCTTTTCTGGGCACCAGGAACAGTCTGGAGTAGAAACCCTGTCCCCTTTGTTGTAGTGGAACAGGTTGAATAGCCCTGATATTGAGCAGGGAAAGTACTTGCTTTTGAGCCTTTGCCCACTGGTTTGGAGGAAGGTCTGGAAACCTGCTTGGGGTTGGCAGTGAATGGAAGTAGAATCTGTACCCCTGGGATACAATGTTTAGAATATCGGTCCTGAGTAATGGACATGCAGTTTTTGGCATGAAGGGCAAGTTGTCCTCCTAGGGGCACAAGTAGTTGGGCAGGGCTGGGAAGGATAATTGAAAAGTCACTGTGAACTTTTTCCATAAGGGGGTGGCTTACCACCCCCTGTTTCTGAGGTGGGAACACTTGATTGTTTAGATCTCTGCATACCCTGAGACTGTAGTCTTGGTGGTCTGGTTCTCCTGTTTTTGGACTGAGAAGGCCTGGAAGGGTCTGGAAAGGACCAGTTTTTAGAAGGCCAATGCCTACTGAATCTAGGTGGCCGCACTTGTAAGAATTCTTTAACAGTTTGCATAGATTTAGCTTTTTCTTCCATCTTTTTAAGAACCACTTCTGCTTTGGTGCCAAACAAATGGCCCTAATTTAAAGGAGCGTCTAGTAATTTTGATTTGACATGGTCTGGCAAGATTTGTTCCTTCAGCCAAGCATGCCTTCTCAGTACAGACCCAGTGACTGCAGCCCTGCAAGAGGCTTCTAGGGCATCAAAGCCACATTGCAAAGTATGCTTACTAACTTGATTTGCAGAATGCATTAACTTTTGTAAATCTTTATTTTCTGAATAGTCTGGTAGTAACACCATTTTTAATAAGTTCCATAATATGTTGCTGGTACTTCAACATGTGAAACTGGCAATTCAATGCCCTGATGGCAAGAGTTGCAGAGGTATATAACTTCTTACACCATCTATCTAAAGCTCTGGAATCCCTGTCTGAAGGAGTAGGGTTTTTGGCTGTAATAGCCTTAATACCTTTACGTCCCTGGGAAATGGTCTCTGGATCCGCAGTAGGATTCTTAAAGAGAAATTTGTGAGAATCAAGTACTCTGTAGCACCTGTCAGGTTTTCTAGGGGCCGGTGGTAAAGTGTCTGGAGTAAGAGTGGATTCCATGAAGACATCATCTACATCTAGGACAGGGGGTATAGCTAGAGGTCTGTGTTGAGACAACTCTAAAAATTCCCTGAGTCTCTTTTTGGACTGAGGATAGTCCTGACATTCCCAACGGAAATGCTGTCTTAAAGTATGTAAGGTTTCACCAAAAGAAAAATCCTCTGGAGGGGAGGCAAAGGGAATGGATTCCTCAGCATCTGAATCCTCAAAGGTTGATAAGGGTATGTCCTGGTAATCAGAAGGGTCAGAGTCATCGGACTCCTAGTCTGTAGAATCAGAAAGAAACTCTAAACTTTGTCTCTTAGTAGGGGATGGCTGGCTTCCCCTAATTAGGGTGATAAGGTCTTCAGCCATTCTAAGCATTTGTTTTTGTGGCATGGGAGCTTGAGCATGTGCTTCGGTCATCGGTTTTCTAGGCATAGTGCGTACTCTGGGCCTGAGAAACACTGTAGTTTTAGCTTAAAATGAAGTTGCCGGTTTAATGCAAACATCGGTAGGTCGGAATACACCCTCAGAAGCCGGTGCCTGCACAGCGGCACCGGACCCATCCAAGGTAGAGACATCTGTAGGTTCCATAGTCGAAGAAACATCTCGCGGCATACTGGACTCAGAATGGGTCTCAGCAGAGGCCTGTGAATCTGGAGAAGCGGGCATCAGGGGCTGCAAAGGCGTCTCACTGAGTACTGGCAGACTGGCGACTAGCTTAACGGAAGCATCATCGGCAGTTTTGGACCTATGCAGTCTGTCTCTGTCTTTATCTTTACGCTTTTTCGGAAGATCAGTAGTTGGATGGCTTATCGAAGCCATTTTGGAATACAGAGAACGACAGTGAAAGAATTTAGCGACAAAAATAGCCCGACGACGGACGGTTTGGGCATTAAGGCACAAAACAGACAGCGAAGGACGTCGTGGTCTGGGCCTAAACAGGTGATGCAGTAAGAATGAAAATCTCTATGAGGTATTTGCTTTCCACAGGAGAGACAATTGGTTAACTTTTTCTGACATTGGTTAGAACAAGAAAAAAGCATCCCCAACGAGGTACTTAGCTTTAGAAGACTTCAGGTTTGGAACTTGAAAATTTCAGGTAGCGGCCGACCGGCACTTGCAAATTGCTTCTGCTTCGGGCTCCTTCTCGGCAAGAAAGACTGGTGTAATGGCGTCGGCTGCCTGTTTTATACCCCTGATGACCTGACGTCATGGAAGAAGCGACAGCATCCGATGCACAAATCCCAAGACTCTGGTATTCGGCCGACTGAGGGCTACCTGCAGGCAGATTACCTAAGTGTGATGACTGCAACAGTGAAACACGAAGAACATCTTATCCGAGAGGAGCCCTCTAACTTTAATTCTTGCTTCTGATCCTTTATATAACCTTCTAAATAAAACATCAAAACGACAGGGCACTTGGAAATTAAAGAGTATAAGAAAAAAATTAAAATGAAAACATGGACTTTGCACTTAACTTCCACAAACTTTACTAATGCTTAACAGTTATCACCGAGTTTTCATCCAAAGCATAGGACTTCATCAGATATCTACACTTAAAGCATCATCCTTCTTTAAATAGTGTCTCTATCCAATCATAAAAGACTAAGTAAAAGCATCATTAACAACACCATTAATATCATTAACAAGTAATATAATACACTAAAAATACAAATGAGTAAAATTTCCTTCCCATGTTAAAAATATAAACAAGAAAAATATAAAAATGATTTACTAGCTGCCTCTAACCTTCAGAGACACAGCAGCCAGACCGGAGTGAATTTCTGATTACCCATTCATAGGTCCAAGTTACTAAGGATAGGGAGGAATGCAGCTTCATATGGAATGGGAGCCTGTTCCAGACAATGGGAATTCTCTGAGAAACATATCTGTCGCTATAACTGCCACAGGCTGTGGTTTAAACGTCTGGAAAGTTGTTAGCTGTGCATCAAGTGTAATTTTCACAAAATGATGTGGGACATTTATTATGTTTTTATTATAAGTACAGTATGTATTTTAATTGGACTGAACAGACAAAGTTTCTATAGCATTTAGTGTAAAGTTACAGAGTAATCACATGTAGGTTTATTGTGTGAATAATGATTTTATACACCTTTTATAGTATTATCAATGAGTTAAAATTAAGGGGAAGGGGGTGACAGAGGAGAGTGATAAGGCTGTGCTGACATTTGTTATCAGAGTGTAACAGCATAACGCACTAGTACTTGTGTGCTGGGCAGTGGAAATGTGCGTGGAGTACAGCTCAAATACTGATGAGGCTGAACTCTCTTACACATAATTCTGTACATATACTATCTGGGTTCAATTTGCATATGGTAAACATACTCGCATTATAAAAAAAACTATGTGGATTTTTTTCTATGAATGATTGATCTTAATGGAGCTGTTATGCACCGGTTAGTTAAATAGCAAAGCATAAGCACTGTTAATGCTTGAAGTGATTGCCTGGGGAGTATAAATGTTGAACAAAGATCTTTATTTTGATGAAGGCGGACTGCACTATTGTTGGTAAAGTTGAGTAAAAACTAAGACGACATTGCACCATTCTTATTTTCTTTAGCGAAGTCTAAACTAAAAATATATTGCAAGTGTACATATATTTTCATTTGATAATTTCATTGATAAAAATATACAATAAATATGCATTTTTAAGAATTTACAGTGCCACAAAGTATGGTTTGGTGAACAGTGGCAGAAAATGGTTTCTATTTACTTCAGTTATCACAGAACTTTTGTAGCTAAAGCTAAATGTATCAGTGTTGCACATTATACAAAATGGAATATAAATTCAAAGTACCTGTGATAGCATGCAGCAACAAAGTGAGATCATCCGGTGAGCGGAACACTGCACTGTCAAGGTACAGCTGCTGAAGGCAACGAGATGCTCTGATCAAAGAAAGTAAAGGCCTAATCTGCAAAGGTTCCTTGGGGAAGCAAAGATCTAGGTGTTCTAGCAAATTATCTGAAAAGAAGAAAGGTGGTTTATCAGAATGCCTACATGTGTCAAACTGTTCTTTATAGATTATCTTTAGACTGTGCTACTGCTGGCACATTACAAGTTTAAAAACACTTGATGTGTTGCTTTTAGATAAGGGTGGCAGTGTCAGCCATTAGTAACTATAAGAAGATAACATGGATGAAAAAATAAGACACTGCTTCTTAGTTATACCGCCCCATTCCCAAATATTTAAAATGAAGTTTGTCATCCTGAGAAGAAATTGTCATAATATTGACTACTGCTTTTCCTCCATTAAGCATGTAACAGGAATGATCCATCACAGACCCCATTTTATCACAACTTGTATCAAATGCCAGTAATAAGTCCATGTTCAAAATAAATGAAAGCCCTTAATGCATGCAAAGAATAAAAATCATTAATACAAAAATGCACAACTTATGGTAAACACTCTAATATTAATATATGTAAATGCAAAAATCAAAATATATATAATTCTAAAACAATAAATGCAGAATAAAACAAAGCTTAACAAAGATTCATATTCTTCAATGTGGAAAATAATCATCAGTGCTACAACTGAGAACAGTAGTTTCAACAATACAATAATAAAAGGAAAACTGAAGCAAAAAGAAGTTAGAAGTTATGTTCTTACTATAACGTTCCATCTGTGTTGTCCAACTTCATTCCATTAACCTGTGGGAATACAGTTCCAATGCTCGAAACCGACCAGACACCATCTTACAGCTCGAAACTCTGAACTTGAGCTCCTTCTACCTACCCATAATACCCTGCTCCCCCACGTTACCGCAGATCAAGTTTGCCAACAAGAACAGTGTTCCTAAAAAACATTAATTATAATACAAAGGTAAGGAGATTAAAATACACACAGATCTCCCAATAACAGAACATCAGGAACTCAACCAAAGGAATGGCATTCCTAGAAAATGTCTACTAGGCTTCCTAAATAAACTTTGGATAGGGGGAAGGAGGTCGGGAAAATTAATGGAAGGAAGTTGGACAACTCAGATGGAATGTTATGGTAAGAACATAACCTCTTTATCTGATGTTGTCCACTTCACTCCTTTAACCTGTGGGACAGAGTCCCCAGTTACCATAATCCAGGGTAGCCATTAAGGAAGGATATTCTGCAGTACAGCAAAAGCAAAAGCACTTCTACTCCTGGATATAAAATTCAATTTGTACTGAGTAACAAAAGTATAGGGATCTGACCAAGTAGCAGCAGCAGCACAAATGTCCTCAATAGAAACTCTGGACCAAAATGCTTGAAATGTGGCCATGTACCTTGTAGAGTGTGCTCTTACTGAACCTGGTAAGGGAATACCTTTAGAAGAGTATTTAAACATAATACAGTCTTTCAACCATCTGGCCAAGGAAACTGGTCACTGCCTTACCTTTTTTAGAGCTCGAAAAGGAAACAAACAACTGATCATCACACTTCTGAAGGGTTTAGTTCTATGGATGTAAAAACAAAGTAGTCTATGCACATCAAATAAAGTATACTCCCCTTTGTTCTGACATTCAGGAAAGAAAACTGGAAGACTAACTAACTGCTTAACATTGGGCTCTTTAAGTCACCTTTGGTAAAAAGAAAGATTCCTACATAGGGTAACTCTGTCTTCTGGCTGAGGTAACTGTTACTAGGGAAAAGAGTTTTCCAGGACAGGAATTTAAGCTCTACAGTGTCTGAAGGTTCAAGCAAGGGATGGACCAAGGCTAGTAAAATCAAAACCAAAGTGGAAGTTAGAAATGGCAGCAAGCTGTACCTTGACTGTAGAATGACTAGCACCAACCTTGAAAGGGAAGCCAGAAAGTCTAGAACTACTGAAATTGGGGCTGTAAAAGGATCTATCTGATTCTGTTCCACCCAAAGGGAGAATCCTTTCCACTTACTTTTGCAAATCTTTTGTGTGATGAAATCAAAATTTCTCAGGCTGGAGAAGGCAGCCTGGGAGATCTAGCCATCACTGGAAGTGGAGAAATCATGTGGTTAATTTCAGGGCCTGAATGTTGGGGTGTGGATGCCCCGACTGATTAGAAAGTAGATCTGGACTCAGATCCAACTTCATCAGGAGGCAAGCCACATCAGACCAAAGAAAGGTGAACAAGGTTTGTCGAGGTCTAAAAGGAGAAATGAGGATTACTCTGCTTCGCAACCTGAGAGCTTTCTGCAGGAACTCGGGGAATCAATGGAAGACAGGGAAAGGCATATAGTAGACCAGAGGGCCAAGCATGAACCAGAGTGTCCCTGGGGGACTGTCCCTGAGGAGGGATCAAGGTAAAATAATTGCTGCACTTGTTCTCGAGGGGGAACGCAAAGAGGTTGCAACATGCCATATTGCATCTGCCATGGACTGATTCGGGGACTACTCATGCGGCATCAGTAGCACTCTACTGAGTCTGTTGGCTAGGATGTTGGATTCCACAGAATGCGCATTGCTACCAGAAAGTGGTTGGAAGAAATCGCCCTCTGCCAAACCCTCATCGCTTCTTGACAAAGGGGTTAAGACCTGGTTCCTTCCTATTTGATAATGTACCAAACCACTGACATATTGTCTATTTGGATAGCAACAGTCCATTAAGGAAGAAAGGCGTTTAGTTCTTGCAACACTAGAAGAATCACTCTCCTCTCAAGAACACTGATATGCAACGTGGTTGCCTGGGGTGTTCACGTGTCTATCTGGCCCAGACAATGCCACTCCCACCCGAACTGGGAGGTGTCTGCAGTCAACATGGTGTTTGGGGAGGGGAATGAACGAACACCCCTGGGTAATCTCCTGGGACTGGATCAACCAAAGGAGAGAATCCCTGCACACACAGGATAGTGTGATCTGAAGGTTCAAGGGATTTCTGAAAAGAGACCACTGCACTGCTAGGATCCACTGAAGAATATGCATGTGAAAAGCTTGAAATAGAGAGAAGAGTTATGGTTGCTGGCATGGAGCCCAAAGCTCATAGAATTAGAGAGGCAGGGATTTTGGAACAGTCAAGATATGGTTGACATGGGATCTCAGATTCAGCACCCTGTCCGATGTAAGATAAACATGAACCAACATTGTGACTAGACATGCCCTTATAAAATCTATGGTTTAAACTGGATCCAGATGTGACTTCTGCCAGTGTATAGTTATGCCCAGAGTGGAGGCTAGGTTCAGGAAGTAATCCCTGGCCTGAAAGAGTAGATGCCTGGTTGGGGTGATGAGGAGCCAGTCATCCAGATATGGAAATATCTGATAGCCTTGCAGTCGAAGATGAGCTGCTACTTCCACTAGACATTTGGTGACCACCCGGGGGGGTGTGGTGTGGCCAAATGGAAGCACCCAAAACTGGTAGTGAACATCTCCCAGGCTGAAACATAGAAAGGACCTGGAGCGCCTGTCTATTTTGATATGGTAGTATGCATCCTTGAAGTCTACAGAGCACATCCCACTGCCCAGCTTCAGGAGAGGTAAGATGGATTGAATTGTGACCATCCTGAACTTTGTGTTTCACTGCCTTGTTTGGATAGGTTAGATCCAAAATGGGCCATAGGTTCCCTGTCTTTTTGAGTACCAAAAAGAATATGGAGTAAACTACCGATCTGACTTGATCAGGGGGAACCTTTTGGATGACTCTTTTTTGCAGTAACTTTCTTATTTCTTGGGCAGTGTCCTTCCTCTGACTGGGTGGAACATTGGGGAGGCGAAACTTTTGTTTGGGAATGTTGGAAAAGGGAATGGTGTATTCTCCGGATATGATCCTTAGCACCCATTTGTCATGTGTGATGGCCTCCCAAGACTCTGGGTGCAAGGAAAAATGTCCCCTGACTGCTTCCAGAAGAGAGCAGTCGGACAACCGTTCAGGATCACTGGAAAGGCTTGTCTGGGCAGGTTCCCATGACCCTTGATTTAAACCCCCTCGACCACATGGGAACTGGCCGCCCTTGAGTTACTCTCCGCAGCATGAGATATAAGCCTCTTGGATGCATTAGCTAGGGAATGCAGGGTAGCCACCCTAGAAGAAATGGACTTCCATTCCTCGTTAGGTACAAACCCTGAGACCGAGCTAGAAATTCCTTAATTAAGTCCATTTGTAGCAGGGTAAAATAAGACAAGTAGTTCAACACCTGAAGGGCAAAGGTAGATGAGGCACAGACTTCTCTTACCAAATCTGTCCAGAGACTGGGATTCTATATTCGGGGGATGAACAGAGGAGCATTTCTGAGCAAGCTCCTTCTTGGTGGCTGCCTCGTTAGGTACAAACCCTGAGACCGAGCTAGAAATTCCTTAATTAAGTCCATTTGTAGCAGGGTAAAATAAGACAAGTAGTTCAACACCTGAAGAGCAAAGGTAGATGAGGCACAGACTTCTCTTACCAAATCTGTCCAGAGACTGGGATTCTATATTCGGGGGATGAACAGAGGAGCATTTCTGAGCAAGCTCCTTCTTGGTGGCTGCCTCAACAAGTAAGCCATCTACCAGAATGTCTTTGGTCCAAAATTGTCTGTCGGCTGGGGCACTTAAAATTTTATGAGATATAAGCCTCTTGGATGCATTAGCTAGGGAATGCAGGGTAGCCACCCTAGAAGAAATGGACTTCCATTCCTCGTTAGGTACAAACCCTGAGACCGAGCTAGAAATTCCTTAATTAAGTCCATTTGTAGCAGGGTAAAATAAGACAAGTAGTTCAACACCTGAAGAGCAAAGGTAGATGAGGCACAGACTTCTCTTACCAAATCTGTCCAGAGACTGGGATTCTATATTCGGGGGATGAACAGAGGAGCATTTCTGAGCAAGCTCCTTCTTGGTGGCTGCCTCAACAAGTAAGCCATCTACCAGAATGTCTTTGGTCCAAAATTGTCTGTCGGCTGGGGCACTTAAAATTTTATCTGCATGGTTAGGAATAGGTTACACTGTACCTGGTTCCATAATAGCCTTCAACGACACTAGCTGTATCAGCAGGTCGGCCAGGGAGAACACCCAGGTAGTAGTTGGGCCAGCCCCAAAAGCCTCTCACAATACCGATTCCTCCGGGGAAGGGGTTTGGGATGACTATCCACCCTTCTGGCACAGGATTTCAAGAATGTCTCAGATGGAGACCTTGTCAGGAAATTTGGGAGACCCTTCACCCTTTTTCAAAATAAGTATCTGTGGTGAGGGATTCCATAGGGAAATCCACATGCCTCCTTTTACACAGTCTCTTTTGAGGGACCTCCTCGGGTGTGACTCTCTGGAGAGGTATCATAAGAAGCTTGGGGATCCACTGAGTGAATGGTATGGAGGCTTTCTGGGGATTGGCTGTCCAGGTGGTAGTTCAGAGGTCTCAGGCAGAGTTCCAGAGTGGGACGGGGAGAGTTCCATTGTGGTAAGTGCTGAAGGTCTCCTAGGAATGGAGAGGACTCTTCTCTACAACCTCGAACACAGAAGGATTCCAAACTACCTTGGAGCTGTCTCATCAGGGCTGAAACCACCAGGGCAGACACTTCCAGGAGAGAACAGGCCTTCCGCTCTGAGGGGGGAGTCAGAGCCGAGCTGTCAAAGGCAGAGGCTCTGAAGGGAAGAAACAGCTCCGAAACCTTCAGAGTCAAAGTCAACCCCCCCAGAACCGATCTCAATACTGTGACTCAGAAACATCCTCGGACCTGAAGCAGTCAGAGTTGAGCAAGTCAGGGAGAATGTCAGAGGAGAAGAAGAAATTTCTATCGGTTTTTACACCCCAGCACCAGGACCCAATGGAAGAGACAACTCCCAAACCAATAGAATAATCTGAGAAGGAGCTACTGGTTGGAACAGGGAGAGCCTAATGGATCTGGAACCTTACAAAGTGGACAACCCCATCTGGATCTTTGTCTCGAGGAACTGCTTCATGAGCTTACTGACATCCCTAGAGGACAAGCTTCGGGAAGACCTAGACGAAGCCAAAGAAGGGGGTCGGGGGATCTCTGTGGGGAAAGGGACAGAGACCTCCTGCAAGGCACCAGCAAAGAACACCCTGGTGGCAACACAGCCAGAGCCGACACAGAGGGAACACCACTTAGCTCCACAATCACACAGGAGGAACAGGGTGGAGGAGAGGTAGAGGTAAGGGAGAGCAGAGCCGAACATGACGGTTCCAAACACTTAGATTTCTTTCTGCGGAGATTCAGAGAAGGACTGGGCAGGTGACAGTCTCTTGGACCCCGAGAATCCTTGTGCTTTTGAGCCGAGGATTGAGCATCTGATGTAAAAGGGGACCCAGAGGAGGAGGAAGGAGGAAGTAAGCCCTTTAGAATGAGTTTGCTTCTCCTATCTGCCAGACCCCGGAGGTGAAAAGCCCTGCATATGTCACAAAGAACATCCGGGTAGAGAGACCCCAAACAGTAAATTCACTCTCCATGGGCGTCAGTTAAGGGAATCTTCCTCCCACATGAAGTGCACTTTTTTAAGGTTAATGGGTTTTGATCAGCCAAAGAGGAAAAAAGAAGAAAAAGCAAAATAAGCTTTTTTTTTGTTATTTTAAAGAAGCCTAATGGACAGAATCCCGAAATCTAGACAGGAAAGGAAGGCAAAGGATGAGATAGGACAGGTAGGAAGCACAACAAAGGGAAAAAACTCACCAAAAACGCTGAAGGAGAAGCTCAAGCCAGAATGCTAATACCAAGCACAGCAAATGAGAGCTGAGGTAACGGGGGGGGGGGGGGCATTATGGGTAGGAGGAGCTGAAGTTCAGAGTCCCGAGCTGTAAGAAGGCGGTCGGTCGGTTCAGAGCATCAGAAACTATTCTCACAGGTAAATGGAAGGAGTGGACAACATCAGATCTAACATTAAATTCTACTCATTAATAATGAAAAAGACAAGTGCAGCAGAAACAGAATTCTAAATGAAAAGGATTAATTTCATTATATAACACACAAATAAGTCAAGGGCACACATGCTGACAATTGGAACTGTAATGAAGGAATATGGTTAGCGAATTCCTACAATGACTCTAACCTTCTGAACTTATAACTGGTAAGGCCAACAGACAAAGTGCTAAAACTGAAACTACACTCCCGTTTCTTTACAGTCTCATTAGAAACATCATCCCATCAGAACAGGATCTTAACTCTCTTTTCTGCTTTTTATGTTCTTGCACAAGTTAGAACTTATAAAGTAATGTACAGGAAAAAACGACCCATTTGTCAAAGCTCAGTGTTCACTTGCACTTTAGGTAGACAGCAATACTAATAAAGTATTAAAGAAAATGACGACATGTTACATAACAGCATAAAATGAAAGCCTGAAGTATATAAAGAAAAAAAAACTAGTTTATACATGCAATGTAAAAACAGCATTATGTATTAAAGGCTGTTTCAAAGAAAATACCATAGTAAAAGGCAGAGGAATAAAAGCAATGTTTAATGCCCCAAAGGAATCCAACCTATTAAGTTACATTAGTAAAGAAACTAGGACTGATGAAGAAAGATGCGTTCCCTCACAGTGGAAGAAAAAAAGAAAATAATAAGATGAGTTAGCAGATGACAGTGTGGATATGACAGAGGAATGAGGGATATAAAATAGACAAAGAATCTGAGAAAAATGTAAACGGTTTGCCGTATCAAGCCAATGAAAAGGAAAATGACACTTGCAGAACCTTGAACTACTCTGTATATTGAACTGGGCCGGTGTGTAACAAAGGGTAGATGAGGGTTGTTAATGATAACTACGAGATTTCCAGTGACAGCAGCAGCATTTCCCACATAGACAGTAGTACTTCCAGCGCTCTGTAAAAAGGTTTACCATTTTTTCAAAAAAACAAAGAGTCTATAATAACTAGTAATGGTTTACCTTTTACCAAACATCACTTCAAAGGATTCTTGGACAACCAAGAACTGCATACAAAGGTGATTCCAGCCTATTGGTTTGTTCAGGGTTGCCAGACGTCCCTATTTCAGCGGGATTGTCCCGAGATCAAAACAGAAATCCCGGGTCCCGTTTAAGCTGTAAAAATCCCGATGGCGAATTTGGCGATGAAGTGAATGACTTCCTGTATGTTGCCTGGCTGTGCGCTTGTCCTGTACGTACATACGTACCCTTTTTTCACAAGTTTCTCGTCATCCTGTGCGTGGGTGGGTTTGATAAGGCTGCATGTTCCATTCTGCTCTGCTGTGTCATGCTAGCTACTACGAGCGAGCTACCCACTTACACAGTGAGTAAAACCTTACATATTTTGTATTATGTATTGCGTTATTCAATGGAGAGACTATGTATTTATTTATTTGTGTGTTAATCAGGAATCGGAGCACAGATCCAATGCCCAATTCTCATGTTCAGGCTTTCAGCCCAAAGACAACAATAAACAGTATTAGAGCAAGCAGCCAGAGAAATAATAACTGTTTACGATTGTATGTGATAATGTGACAGAGGCAAGCAGATGGTTGTAAAATATATATCTCCTCTTAATAGGCTAATTGAAAAAAAGCAGCGTTATATAAAAAGCTGATAATATCCTAATACATAACTATTAGAAACGCACACAGTAAGATTTCTACCCATCTAAGAAACATCGCTAAGAGAAACTTACTCAGACTGTCAGACAATTTGCACATGAAACATTACTCTATGACAACACATTGTGACATGATGATATACAATTCTTATTTAAAGGGCTTCTTAGACTGGAGAAAGGAAAGGAATAGTAGACATAGGGATAGTTAAAGCATTTGAAGGATGGAGTACCTTGAAAAAAGATAGTACAGGAAAGGATGAAATATGGAGGGTGTTACAAAGTTGTTGCTGTAGTTACTTGTTGTATAAGTCAAATTTAGGTGGATGTAAGTGTTAATTGTTTGATTTATGCTATATGATTCCACTCAAAGTATTTACATTATGCTTTAACTAAGAATCGTTTATCTCCGTTAGATTCACTATTTATTTTTATGTTCTGTGGAACATTATGAATTTTATTTATTTAATTTTGATTAAGTATTGAAATGCATTTTACTTCTGTGTATGTTAAATTTATATTGTGCTGTTTGCTTATTGGTTTGGGTCATTACCTAAAAGGGTCATCATACCAACTCAACTTCCTGACCAGACTGGCAAACATAGGTAGGGGATATGGTTTTCTTTAGGTGGAGTATGTATGTCCATCAATTCTGGGTTGGACATGGCCTTGTATGTCAGGCAGACAGAGATCACCTCTGAGTAGGCGGTATGCAACCGAGTACAGCTGGAGTTTCTTCAGTCGAGCTGCATAGGGCATCTGCTTGAGGCCAGTGATCCTCTTGGTGAGGTACTTCTGTGGTCTTTGCAGTTGTAGGTGTCTTGTTGTAACTAAGGTACATCCCAAGTGGGGCATTGTACTCTATGATGGGTCTGATGAGTGATGCGTAGAGGGGCCCAATGACCTCTTTCGATCTGGATGAAAACCCTTTTGTGATTAGGTGGGCCACATAGAAGGATTTTATAACCATTATCAAAGGAGAGGTTACTATCTACTTGGGTCCCCAGATCCCTTATTACGTTTTCCGTATTTAGGGGGCTACCACCTATGTGGTAGTTTGTGGGTACTTTGTTTTTTCCAAAGGGGATGACTATGCATTTTTTGACATTTAGCTTGAGGCCATGGTTTTGACACCAGGTATCTGTCTCAGTGAGACCCTTTTGGAGGATGTCTGTGTCAGCTGGAGAGTCAATTATAGCCCCTAGTTTGCAGTCGTCTGCGAACTTCGTCAGCCATAGTCCTCCTGTGCTTGCCTGTACCTCTGAGAAGTATATGCCGAACAGGAGGGGTCCTAAGACTGAGCCCTGGGGAATGCCACTTGTAACCGGTTTAGAGTCAGACCTAGCTCCCAAACTCTTACTATGTGGGTTCTGTCTGTGAGCCAGTTGACAACCCATCTCGTGACGTAGGGGTTTATGTTCAGGCTGGTGAGCTTGTCTATAATACCTGAGTGGGGAATGGTGTCGAAAGCCTTTGTGAGCTCTAGGTAGGCTGTGTGGACCACCCTTCCCTCATCTATAGCCTTGGTAACTGTCTCAAAGAAGTCCACCAGGTTTAGGAGGCATGATCTGCCCTTAACAAAGCCAAACTGGGTAGGGTCCAGTGTTTGGAGGTTCCCAATGTCTCTGTTAATGAGATCCATGATGATGCACTCCATAGCTTTGCATACCAAGCTAGTCAGGTTTATAGGGCGATAGTTCCCGGGGTCTGTTGTGACTCCACCTTTTGTGGAGTGGAATAACCGTTGCTGTGCACCACTCTGTGGGCACGTAGCCTGTGGAGAGGCTGAGTTTAAACAGTGTGTTTAGGTGAGAGGTTAGTTCATCTTTGAGCTCGTGTAGGACGCAGCCTGGGACACCATCCGGTCCCATTGATGCTGTGTTTTTGGCTTTGGAGAGGGCTGTTTTAACCTGAGTGTCTGTGATTTCAGGGGCACTACATTCTTCTGGTATAGTTATGGGCCCTTTTGGGGGTGAGAGGGGGGTGAAGTTTGCACTGAACCTGTATGCCAAGATGTTGGCTATATCGGTCGGTTCAGTGTATTTTGTGCCATTCTGCACCAACTCCGAGCAGATCTGAGAATTGCCACTTAGATTCTTGACATAACTAAAGAATGCCTTGTGGTTATCTTTGGAGTCTATGGCAATTTTTCTTTCGAAGCTAGCCTTGGATGATTTTACAAGGGAACGTAGTTTCTTGCTGATACTGATCAGGGATGTCTTCCCCATTTAAGTGCATTTAATGTTATCACAAGAAGTTTAAGGCTACTGAGTCTTGCAACCATTATGCCATGTCAGTTCCCCACCCTAGATTGTAACCCCCTTTTCGAGGAGGGTTGTGCCAGTCATGCCTAAGGTGAATTTATGAATACTCATTCAATTATCCAGGTCCCATTTAAAAGAAGGTAGTGTATTACACTGCTTTATCTGAAGAGCGAGTCTATTCCAGAGGTTTTGAAAATTCTGAGTAACTAATTTGTCTCTCCACCTTGTTTTACTGCTCTGTTAAAGCTGGTTTAGATCTGATGTTCTGACATTTTTGGGATTGTTTGATTTGTGAAGGTACAAAAGGTCTTTGACTGCTGGGTCGCCTGACTGCGTGGAAGGCAAGGCATTGATTTCCTCTGAAGACACTAAAGGGAGACAGTGCTTTTAGTCTTTTCTGGTAGCTTAGGGATTTTAAATGTAAAATTCTCTTTGTTGGAAGCCTCTAGGGTGTTTACAGCTCCAGTTATACAAATCTGGTGAGGTACATCCTAACCTCCTCTGATACTGCAAAAGCTGTTCTGAGTTTTGCAAAGTTTTTCTATGTAGAAGTCTGTGAACTTATTTCTAAGGATCAAGATACTGGAGGAGTTCTGCCTTTTGTTGTAAAGCATCTGATACTACACTTGAGCTCTCAAAACCAGTTTTACATTAAGAAACATCGAATAGCGACTATTACAGTTTAACTACACTAAAAAGTAAAATCAACTTGGACTCTGTCTCTGTGCTTAGTGGTGTTATTTTACGACTTTTTTGTTGAGTTTACAACACCCAGCCTGGTATTTGTTGCTTGTTCATAGTCGATTTCTACATTCTATTAAAAATATCTTCACATGTAAAAACTTTTCATCATTATATAGATGAGTACTTCCGAAGGCGTTGATAATACTCCTTCAAAGAAAATAAAAAGGCTTGTGAAATTTAACACTGATTGGATGAAAAAATATTCCTGGTTACGAGAAGGATATGCTATATGCTCGATGTGCAATAATATGTCGTTTTCAATTGGACATGGTGGCGAAAATGACATCAAACGACATATGAAGTCTACTGCGCACACCAACAATATTTCAGCAGCTTCGACGTCCACCAAAATAACATTTTTCATGACAAAAAATTCAAAGGAAGAAGATGATATTATTGCTGCAGAAACAGCTTTTTTGTTTTCACACTGTGAAGCATTCACACAGTTACATTTCCAGTGACTGTGCAGGATTGCTCTTTTCTTGTTTGTTCCCAGATTCAACAATATCAAAAAAATATTGCTGTGGTAGAACTAAAGCAACAAAAATTATTACACATGTGCTTGCACCTGAATCAAAAATAATTATTTTGAAAGAATTGCAAGATGACCAGCCATTTTCTGGTAGTACCGATGCCTCAAATAAAGGCAATATAAAAACCTTCCCATTAATTGTACGGTATTTTCACAAAGAACAGGGCATTCAAACAAAATTATTAACCTTCTACTCACTGGAAAGCGAGACATCAGTTAGTATAGCAGATTCTATAACAACGGCTTTAAAAGATAATAATTTAAAAATACAAAATGTAACAGCTTTCTGCACCGACAATGCCAACTTCAATTTTGGTAAAAAAACAAAGCGTCTTTACAGAATTAAAAGACCTTAATTCAAATATAACTGGAATTGGGTGTAATTGTCACATACTACACAATACTGCTAAAAAAGCTGCACAAACTAACTTTTGATATGGAGTCGATCGTTATAAAAATTTATAATGAATTTAGTTCGTCAACAAAAAGAGTTGTACAACTGAAAGAATTATTTGAATGGCTAGAAGTAGAGTGGTCTGAAATGTTATGCCATGTGCCGACTCGATGGCTCACTTTGATGCCCGCAATTGAGCAGATAATAAAAAATTTTGAGCCGATACGATTGTACTTTGAGTCAAAAATCCAAATCTGAAATTCTTGAATTGTTTTTCAGTGATGAATTGGCATTAGCATACCTGGGGTTTGTTGCAAATGTATGCACTATTATTCAGAATGCGTTAACAAAACTTCAAAGCAATGATGTTTTAATAATTGATGTTTTTGAAATAATGAACGGCGTATTGCAGTCAGTCAAAAAAAAGATGATGCCTTTTACGGAAGCATTGCTAGAACAATGTTACTACAATGCAGTGACGACACCAAAAAAACCCGTTTCAAAAATGACGCACAGATATTTTTTGACACAGCGATAAAATACCTACAGAAATGGTTTGACTTTGAAAGTAACAAATTTCAATGCATTAATGTCTTGTCCTTAAAACCAAATGTAAAAATCGAATTCCCGTCAATTGAAGAATTAACAAAATTATTTAATATTACTTGCAATACTGACCTTCTATATGAAGATGTCTGTTTATTAAACAAGTTTGTAGTGAGTATGACTGAAGCAAATGAGAAAAAAACAATAGATGAGAAAAGGATAATATGTTTTAAAGATCATCCTGCTTGCAATAATTTGTACAAAATTGTGGCCCACATACTCTCAATTCCACATTCCAATGCAATTTGTGAGAGAATATTTAGTCTAATGAGTGCAGCCTGGAGAAAGGAGAGAAAGAGATTATTGTTAAAGACTGTGGAAGCTGAATTAATGGTCAAACAAAATTTTAATTACACTTGTAAAGACTTTAGAAAATTTTTATCGACTAAAGATGGTGAATATATTTTGAAACAAGCTAAACGCTGTGAAAAGTACTTGTAATAAAACTGTTGTTATATAACTTTGTGGATTTAAATCAAAATATTCATTCTAAGGTGTACTACAGTATTGCTGTTATTGTTGTTATCGTTATTATTGTGTGAGTATTCTGTATATGTAGTTATTTGCATATATATGGTTCGATTATACATGTTTATAATTAGAATTTAACTACAATGTTTAGAAGGTATTTAATCAATATGTGACTGTTTGTAATGCATAATAACTGTGGTTCCTGCGAATGTTCAAAGTGTACTACTGTACTATTGTTATTATTATTGTTACTGTGTAACTATTATGTATATGTAGTTAATTCCACGTATGTGGTTTGATTATATGTTTATAATTATAATTTAACTAAAATGTTTAGATGGTATCTAATCAATGTGTGACTGTTTGTAATGTTGTAATGTATAATAACTGTGATTCATGCTTCAGTACTACTGTATTGTATGTACTTATTTGCATATTTGGTTTGATTAATACATCTAATCATCTAATTAAAAAAAGCGACTGTATGCAGTATAAGTCCTTGTCATTCATTTATGTATGAAAGACCTTTAAGAAGCTTTAAGAAGTGCTAAGGTCAGTGGAATTCACAGAAATGCCAAAATACTAGACCAGATGCAGGAATAATGGTGAAGTAATGAGCATAGACAATTAGAAGAGAGGAAAAGAATACATGATGACAAAAGGAAGACCAGACAAAGCTACAATACATTAAGGTTACATGTTGCAAGAATATATTCAGCTCCCTATTTGTTTCTACATACTTTACAGCATATGACGCACGTGAGTTTATGTATGGTGATTTTACTCGGACAAGGCACAATCTGAGGAATTAACTATTTCTTTACTTTAATTGAGAAAATGTTAGTGAATACCTTGTATATGTTCCATGGCCAGAATGAGAAAAAGAAAAAAAGGTTCTGAAAGCCTTTCCAAGGATGTTTTGTCTGAGCTGTATTAGGCTGGCTGGAAGACTACTTCAGAATTGAGACACAGAATATAAAAATATTGTTTCGTCATTGCAATTTTGCACCTATCAAGGATCAAGTACATGTGCAACTGACAAGGAAAGAGGACCTTAGGACTGTTTTATTGTTTGGAAGGCAGGCCATTAATTTACCTGATACAGTGTGTGCCACATCAAGCCTTTGCTTGCATTTTAGCTGTTGGATAGTTCTGAGTGAAGTACAGTGATGAAATTGTGAAGGGCAGTTATCTGCAACTTGATTGTTTAAACGCAGGTCTATTCCAATACACCTAAATTACTGAAGGAACTATTTGTTGAACTTAACCTAATTATTAACAAAAAAATGTAATCCCTGTTGCACCATGCCCATTTTCAGAAAAGGGATAAAGGGGAAAGAAAGGCCTTAGATTATACTAATTTTAATACAAAAACAAATAGCAAAAAAGAAACATTCACAATAGTACTATAAAAACATAGAACAATAACACATAAAACAAGTGAATGAAACTGTTTGTCTAGGTATATATCAATACAGTATTACATATACTATAGAAAGTGAAGTTGTGTAAGAACATACCACAACAGATGATGTCCTATTGATTACTGTTGTAATATTCTAAAAAGATGGTTCATCTCAGCTGATGTCTGGCCAGACTACCAAAGCATAACCTTCCCTGTATCTTTTGTCTAACGCATAACCTCAGCTCACAAGTGCAGGGGTATATAGGAGGATGTATGAGCACAGATCCTCAGGCTATCTCATAGCCAGCAGCCATATCTCATAGCCAGCAGCCTGAAGACCTCTGAGGAAGTGACTGGGCAGCTAGGAGTGGACAGAGTGAACAGAAAGGGAGAGAGAGATTCTACCAAACAAAGGGGAAAGACAGTGGGAATACTACAATAGTGATCCGTACGGCATCTGCTGTTATAGTCAGTTCTTATGCAACTGTATTAAGTCCTGTCTGAGGCCACAGTTGAAGTATTCCAAACAGATGTGGGATTCCCAGATCTGAAAGAAGACAAAGGGAGGCTGGTTAATAGAGAGAGGAACTGTTGATGAGGCTGGATAGGACTGACCTAGCGAAGGCAGCTCTGTATCTTGAAAAGGCATCAGTTCTGTAGTGTGTAGTGAAGGTGTGTACTGAGGGCCAGGTGGCCGCTTCCAGGACAGTTCTGGCATCAACCCTTTTGTAAAAGGCCACTGAGGATGACACTGCTCTGGTAAAATAAGCCAGAGAGCAGGAGGGTAAGCATTTACCATGCTGGGAATGACAAAAGGAGATGGACTTAAGAGATCCAGCTTGCAATGGTTTGTTCAAATACTGATGGCCCAGTTTGGAGTCCATGAATGAAACAAAGTTGTTCTAACTTATGAATAGGTTTCGTCTTGTCCAAATAAAATACCAGCTGTCTGTGTAAATCTAAGGAGTGCAGGAATCTT
>NC_056744.1:1164354236-1164506287 GCF_019279795.1 Protopterus annectens
CAGTGTCCTATCCATTTAGAGATGGTTTGTTTGGATATGGACTTGCCCTCTGTTCCTGCAGCAAAGCTGACTAACAATTGATCAGTCTTTCTAAATGATTTAGTCCTGTCTAGGTAGAATATGAGCGGTCTTTGCATACCTAGAGAGTGCAGGATCCTTTCCCCCTTGTTTTGTGGGTGAGGGGAAAAAGGTGGGCAAATTAATGGATTGGTTGAGAGCCACACTGGACACCACTTTTGGCATGAAGGATGGGTTACTCCTGAGGAAGACCGTCACCATGGAAAATGATGAAGGGCTCTACAGCCATAAATGCTTGTAGCTTGGACACTCTTCTAGCTGAAGTGATGGCCAGAAGCAAGGCCGTCTTCCAAGAGAGAAACTTTAACTCTGCTGAAGCTGCTGGTTCAAAGGGGGGGGGGGCAGGGTGAGCTTTTCCAACATAAAGTTTAGGTCCCAAGCTGGGGTACATGCTCTTCTGGGTGGTGTCAAGTTGTTAGCCCCTCTTAAGAACTGTTTGATGAGAGGGTGGGAGAAGAGAGGTGGCTCTGTGCTGAAATGAGCAGGGATGGCAGAGGCATGAATTTTAATAGACAAGAAGGATAGACCCCTGTGCAGTAGGTCAGCCAGGTAATCCAGGAAGAGAGGTAGGGAGGGCTGTATCGTTCCGGCTCCCTTAGCCTGGATCCAGGTGCAAAACCTTTTCCACTTGTCAGTACAAGACCTTCTAGTGCTATGGCGTCTGGCCTCATGTATAACATCTAGAACTTGTTTGCTTAGATTGGCAGCTTGTGAAGTGGTCAGGAAATAAGCCAGGCTGCCAAACTGAGGGTCTGCAATTGGGGATGCATGAATTCTCCATTCCTCTGTGTCAGGAGTGCTGGGATCTGAGGGAGATGCCATGGTGGCAGGGGTGACGGGCTGCGCAGCAGTGGGTACCAGTGCTGGCGTGTTCAGTCTGGGGCAATCAGGATTGTCCGCGGTTTACCCTCCCTTATTTTGAGAAGTACCCTTGAAATGAGCGGTACAGGGGGAAATGCATAGACTGAGAGGTTGACCCACTGGAAGGGTAGAGCATCCACTTTCCAGGCCTTGCTGAGCTGATGGTTGGAGTGGGAAGCAAAGAGGTTGACCTTCGGGGTGGCCCATTTCTGGATTACAAGGGTGAAGGTTCTTTGGTCTAGCTGCCACTCATGTGGGTCCAGAAGATTTCTGCTTAAGTTGTCTGCCAGAGAGTTTAGAGAGCCTGGCAGGAATCGTGTTAATAGGTGTAGTTGCATGGCTGAGGCTGTGTGCCAAAGGGTCATGGCAAGCCTGCACAGAGGGTACGAGTGAGTCCCTCCCTGCTTCTTGATATACCACATCACAGTGGTGTCTGTTTTGATCTGTAGAGGCCCTGGGGAGAGTATGGATCTGAAAGCTGTCAGAGCGTGCTGAACAGCTAACATCTCTTTTTGTTGATGTGCAGATGTATCTGATTTGGGCTCCATTGGCCCTGAATGCACCTGCTGTCCAGGTGTGCACCCCAAGCATAATCTGATGCGTTGTGGTGAGGGTCAGGGCAGCGTGGGGTGTGAGAAGGGAAGTCCCTTGTTGTGGTAGCATGCTGCTGCCCACCAAAGAAAATCTTTCCTTAAACAAGGTATCATTGGTATGAGTTTCCAGGTCTTGGGAGTGCTGACACCAAAGGCTTTTTAGGTACCATTGTAGTTTCCTCATATGCAGTCTGGCATATGGAATGAGTAGAATGCAAGAAGCCATGAACCCCAGAGCTTGCAGGATTTTCCTTATGGATAACTGGAGTCTGGTGTCTAGTTGAGAGAAGTAGGCTGTCATGTAGGTTTGTTTTTCTGGTCTAAGGAATGCCATCTTGGATGCAATGTCCGGGCTTGCTCCCAGGAATACAATTTTTTGCGTGGGTACTAGTTGGGATTTCTTTTCGTTGATAGTATACCCCAGGGAGGTCAGTAGGTCCTTTACAAAGGACAGGTGCTTTAGCAGACTTTTCTGACTGTCTGTCTGAATCAGGCAGTCATCTAAGCAAGGGTAAATTTGAATATTTCTTTGTCTGCAAAAAGCAATGGTGGGAGCCAGACATTTTGTGAAAACTCTGGGTGCAGTGGATAAGCCAAAGGGAAGTGCAGAGAAGTGAAAGTGCAGTGATCCTGCCCTGAAACGTGGGTATTTCCTGCATGATTCCCTGATTGAGATGTGTAGGTAGGTCTCTTTTAGGTCTAGTGTAGCTAACCAAGCATCTTTGAGAGTATAGGTAGAAGCTGCTGGAGGGCGAGCATTTTGAATTTTGGTATCACCAGAAAGGTGTTGAGAATGGATAGATTGAGGATGGGGCGCCATGTGCCCTCTTTTCTGGGTACCAGGAAGAGCCTGGAGTAGAAACCTTGGCCTAGCTGTTCTGCATGAACATGCTCTATTGCCCTCAGAGAGCAGGGAAAGGACTTGCTTTTTGGCCTCTGCCCACTAGTTTGGGGGAAGATCTGGGAACCATTTTGGGATTGGTAGAGTATGGAAATAAAATTTGTATCTCTGGGACACTATGTTGAGGACCCAGCGGCCGTTGGTAATGGAGGCCCAGGTGCTTGCGTGGAAGGAGAGTTTTCCTCCCAGGGGCATGTGCAGGTGGGTATAGGGAGGGGGTGGAAGTGGAGAGTCATTGTGAGTTCTTACCATGAGGGGGTGGCTTAGAACTCCCTGGTTTTGAAGAGGAGGAACTCCATTGCTTAGATCTCTGAATTCCTTGGGCTGTTGTCTGGGGGGGGGGTCTGCTTCCCTGGGGTCTGGGCTGAGCTGACCTGGAGGGGGCAGGAAAGGACCAGTGCTTTGAGGGGCAATGCCTACTGAACTGCAGTGGCTGGACCTGCAAGAAGTCTTTAACTGTCTGCACAGATTTAGCTTTTTCTTCCATCTTTTGTAAGATCTCCTCTGCCTTGGTGCCAAATAAGTTGTCTTTGTGCAAGGGTGCACCCAATAATTTGGATTTGACATGGTCTGGCAAGGGCTGTTCCTTAAGCCAAGCATGCCCTCTAAGGATAGAAAAAAGTGACTGCTGCCCTGCAAGATGCTTCTAGGGCGTCAAAGCCACATTGTAAGGTGTGCTTAGTTACTTGACTTGCAAAATGCATTAACTCTTGCAACTATTTTCTGAACAAGCAGGAAAAGAAGATTTTTTTTGTTTGAGGAGGTCCAGTTTATGTTGTTGATATTTCAGCATATGGAACTGACAATTTAGTGCTCTAGTAGCAAGAGTAGCAGAGGTGTATACTTTTTTACCCCATCTGTCTAATGCTCGGGAATCCCTATCATGAGGGGGTGGGATTCTTAGCAGAAGTTGCTTTAGTTCCTTTAGGTCCTTGAGAGATAACCTCGGGATCAGCAGTTGGATTTTTGAAAAGAAATTTGTGAGAGTCAAGGGCTCTATAGTATCTGTCAGGTTTTCTGGTAGCAGGAGGGAGGGTGTCAGAAGTCAAACTGGATTCCATAAAAACATCATACACAAAATCCAGGACAGGAGGAATGGTCAGAGGTCTGTACTATGGAAGAATCTAAAAATTCCCTGAGTTTCTTTTTTGACTGAGGGTAGTCCTGACATTGCCATTGGAAATGCTCCCTTAAAGTATGTAGGGTTTCCCCAAAGGACAAGTCCTCGCTGAGAGGCTGAAGGGATGGATTCCTCTGCATCAGAATCCTCATACGCAGAGAGGGGTTGCATATCTTCATATTCAGATGCATCAGAGTCATCGGACTCCTGTTCAGATAAAACTACTGGGGACAAATCTCTTTTTCTTTTGGAAGGGGTAGTCTGGCTTCCCCCGATAAGCATTATAAGGTCTTCCATAATTTTAAAGCATTTGAGACTGAGGCAGGGAAGCAGGTGCCTGAGCTTGGGTCGTTGGTTTTTTGGGTGTGGTTCGTACCCTGGGCCTTAGAAACTTGGTAGTTTTCAAAAGAATGGTAGACGTGAAAGAAGTTGTTGATCTGTGTCGAGAATTGGTAGTGAGAAGTACTTCCTCGGAAGCTGGTACCTGCTCAGTGGCTCCAGACCCATTCATGGTAGAGACATCCGCAGGATCCTTAGTCGATGAAGTGTCTCGCAGCATACCGGACTCCGAAAGGGTCTCGGTAGCGGCCTGCGAATCCACATAAGCGGGCACCAGGGGCTGCGAAAGTACCTCACTGAGGACCGAAGAACTGATGACGAGCTTACCGGAAGCGTCGTCAGCAGTTTTGGACCTGTGCGGTCTGTCTCTGTCTGCCTTTATCCTTACGTTTTTTCGGAAGATTTGCTGTCGGATGGCTTAGTGAAGCCATATCGGAATTCGAGGACTGAGAGCAAAAATATCTAGCTATAATAAGGGTTCGACGATGTATAGTTCTGGTGTTGAACAAAACACAAAAGCGACAGCGGGGGACATCATGGTCTGAGCCTAAGCAAGTGAAGCAGTAAGAATGAAAGTCTCAGTGTGGTATTTGTTTTCCACACACGAGACAACTGTCAACTTTTTCTGAAATTGGCTAGAGTAAGAAAAAAGGATCCCCAACAGGGTACTTAGCTTTAGAAGACTTCAACATTTGGAAATGAAAAACTCAGGCAGCGGCCCACCGGCACTCATGCGAACTGCTTCTGCTTTGGGCTCCTCGGCAAGAAAGACTGATGTAATGGTGTTGGCTGCCTTACTTTATACTACTGATGACTTGATGTCAGTCTTGGTGCGATGGCAACCAATGCAGAAATACTAAGCTTCTAGTATTCGGGAAAACTGAGGGCTACCCTGGCAGGGATAACCCAAATGTGATGACTGCAACAGTGAAACACGAAGAACATCCCTATCATTCATAGGCTTAGGTTTGGGGATGACAGGCTCAGATGAAGCAGTGAATCCCTATGCTATGTGATAACATCTGCCTTGTGTGGTAGTTTGTGGTGGATGCCCCTGTCTAGATGGAAAAGAAGAGGGAACCAATGCCGTTTTGGGTAAAATACTGCCTCATGTAAGAGTTCTGGTCTTTCTGTTTGGACAATACCTTTATAATCAGAGGTAGTGGAGTGAAGGCGTACAGAAGTTTCCCTGTCTACTGGAATGAGACTGAATCTATCATCCAAGCTGAGATGCAAGGGGTCCTGGTGCAAAAGAGGGGAAATTGTTTGTTGCTATCTGAGGCAAATAAATCTATCTGAGGTGTCCGTCACCTGTGTAGGATGAACAGGAAGACTTGTCTGTCGCGGGTCCATCTGTTAGGGTCCTAGACAGACTTGCTTAATCATTCTGCTAGAACATTGTCTTGTAAAGGGATGCAGGTGGCGAGTAGAGACATGTTCTTCTGGGTGGACAGATTCCAAGCACTCCATGCTATTTTGAACAGTTGGTATGATCTGGTGTCTCCCTGCTTGTTTATACACCACATAACTGTAGTGTTGTCTGTAAATACTTGCAGACGGCTTGGTTTCCAGATGTGTGAGAGTGCCTGAAGTGCTAGAATGAGAGCCCTCTTTACTTCTGGTTGATGTGCACCTTCTTTCAGCTTGGAATGCCACCTGCCCTGAATCCTGTGGGAACCTGTCCTGGGCCCTCAGGCCTCATCCAAGATGTCTGGGTGCACCTTTTGAGTTGTAGTTTGCGGGTTGAAGAGGAGCCCTAGGTTGAATTTCACCTGGTCTACCCACCATGAATCCCAGAGCTCTTAGGAGCACCCTGGCTGATCATTTGTTGAGGGATGAAAGACTGAGTGTAAGCTGTAAGGCTTTGCACCTTCTCTTAAGGTAAGTAGGCATGCATTCTCTTGGTTTCCAGTCTGCAGTTCAGGAACATCAGGTCCTGAGTGGGCTGAAGGGAGGACTTTTTGTAGTTGATGGTGAAACTTAACTGCAAGAGGAGGTTGAGGGTGAACTGCAGATGCTGCAGTAGAATCTGAGGCAAAGAAGCCTGGAATAGCAAATTTCTTCTGACTTTGACAGAAGGGTATTATTGGTGTTAGGCACTTTGTGAATAGTCGAGGCTGGTGAAAGTCCAAAAAGCAAAACATTAACTGAAAGTGAGATGAGCCTGTACAAAACCAGAGGAATCTCCTACAGAGAGGAGAATAGGAACATGTACATAGGCATCCTTTAGATCAAGGGGAAACTAGGTATGCCTGTGGAAGTATAAAAGGCAGCAGTGTCTGCAGGGAGAGCATTTTGAAGGTTGGCACTTTTAGGAAAGTGTTTAGTAAAAAGAGGTTCAGTATGGATCTCCATTGTTCCTCTTTTCTTGAACTAGGAACTGCCTGGATTAAAATCCCTCTCCTATAAATTTTATGGGCACAGGTTCTATTACATCCTGGACCAGTAGTTCAAGAAGAATAGGTGGTAGAATCTGATGTTGGTTATGGGGGTGGTATACCATTCAATTGGGGAAGTTCTACCTAAGACAAGGTATAACCATTTTTTATGACAGAAGGGACACGATGACTTGTGGTAAAAATCTTTTCTTTTCCCATTTTGAGATGGAGTGAGTTAATCTTCTGTAGAGAGGCAAGACAGGACTGGGGGGGTGGGGTTAGGAGGTAGTCACAACTTTTTTCTGAAAAGGAAGGCCTCCCAAATCTGGGGTGCTTCTGAGGTTTCTCTGGAAATATCTTTCTGGGTACCTTCCTGTGTTTCTGAAGAGATTTGGAGTCCCTTCTAACAAAATACGTTGGGTTGGCTGGGTAGTTCCTCTGGTATTTAGGCATAGAGGTAAGCAGAATTTGTCTGCAGTCTTTCTAAAGTCTAGTTTATCCTTGCTCCTGTAAAGCTTTAAATAAACTGGCTATCTCTGAGCTGAACAAAAGAATCCTGTCTAAAGGTGAGTCAGTAAGTTTGTCTTTGAAATCCTCTGGCACAGGTTGGTTGAGCAACCATGCATAACTGTGAATGATGGTGCTGGTAGCAGCTGCTCTAGAAGAGGCCTCCCCAGAATCATAACTACATTTTATATTGTGTCTAGCTACCTGAGTAGCCTAATTGACCAGGGAAATAATTTATTGTTATTTAGAGTCTGAGCCCTGTGAATCCACCACTACCTTGTTCAAAGTGTTTAGTATAAACAGTAGGTACTTGGTTATTTGGTTCTGGTAGTTAATAGCCCTGAATACCAGAGTAAAGGAAGTATAAACCTTCTTTCCCTATCTATCCATAGCCCTAATGTCTTTGTCTGTAGGGAGTGCACTAGTGTTAGGAAAGAATTTAGAAGGTTTGTCAGAAGCAATATACTGCAGATGTGTTTGCCACAGGGTTCTTATACAGGAATTTAAGCACATCAGGAGAATCATAGAACCGGTCTGGCCTTTTAGAAGCAGGAGGTTGTGAATCAGGAGCTGCAGAGTTAGACAAGAAAGTGTCTAAAAAGACCTCCAGAAGTGGAGGGGTAGGAGTTCCCGGTTCCAAAAGGTTGTAATACCTTTGCTGGACCTCTGCACAACTCCCACTCAAAATGTTTCATCGTGTTTATAAATGTCTCAACAAAAGAAGTTTCTTCACTGGGGAATCAGGGTAGATGGAGTCTTAATCACCTGAAGGAACCTGGCCAAGGGAGTGAATTTGAGAGGAATAAGCCACAGAATGGTCAGAGTCAGAGGGTATTGATTTATCTTCACAGAAAGATGAATCCAGCTATTATTTTCTGACTGAGTAGGAACAGGAGGAGTAATAGAAAGGGAAGGAGGTTTTGGGGCCATAATGGCCTTGAGCAGGCCTTGAGAGAAATCCATTCATCCCTTATCTGTAGAAGGAGAAAGTGAAGAGACATGCCTTGTCTTCTGATGCTTTTTCTTTGTTGTGACATATGGTTCAGTGCCCTGACATACCTCAGCTAACTTTCTGGTAAATTCTTCCCTGATGAGAATCTGCAGAATGCCTTCTGGTGCATCTGAAATGATGATTTGTGGTCCCCCCTTCTCTGTAGAAGATATTTCCTCAGTCATATGTCCCTCAGATGCCATACTGACATCTGGTGGAGTCATGGTACAGGGCATCAGAGGGGGATTTGAACATACCATGGGTTCTGTAACCTCAGCAGGTTTGCCAAAATCTGAACTCAAGTGTCGGCCCTAAGCTGTTTTTCTTGTGAGATGGAGATATGTCAGTAAAAGCATAATCCGACATCTTGGAGTGGGCCAAATGCGTCAGACGTTGAGACCTAAGAAACAGCTGAGTGAAGATTAGTGGGACTGCATAGTCTCAGGCACAAAGGATTGGCAAATGGAGCAGACTTTGTAGTAGTGTTCCACACGAAGGCATAAGAGACACTGGATAAAGTCCACAGATCCATTTCTAAAACAAAAGGCCTTGGAAACAAATCAATCAAATTCCCTGAAAAGCTTCATCCTTCTAGTTCCTCAAGATCTGCATGCAGTACCTGGAAGTGCTCAAAATTCTAAATGTAATATTAAACTCCTCCAACCAGGGAGATGGGAAAGCTTATTAAACCGGAGGTTGTATGATGAGGGTTATTTCTCTTGGCCACAATATCTGAGACCTTATTAATCTTTATCAACAAACCGTAACTTAATAGAAACCATCACTATAATTAACCACAAACAACATATTATGTATAACAGTGTAAAATAATGTGCTACAAAATAAATCATGGCTAAACTAGGTGCTGCTCCTCACCTGAGAATCCTGTAGAATCCAACTTTGGTTCCTCCTCCTCTGGATTTGGACTTGCATCCATACAAAGGGAAAAACAAAGCACACGTAGACGAGGGAAGGCAGAAAGGAAACTATGCAGCAGTTCCATCATAGGCATATTCAGAAATGTGTCCTTGATAGAGATGGTTGTAAGGCGATTGTCAGTACACTCTGACAAAGCTAAGAGTCCATGATAAATGCAAAAGATGTTGGAATTTAAATCTGGAAGATGAAAGAAAAAAAATAATTTCCTTGCACATCTTGAAGAGAATAAACCTGTTTTATTTAACTAAAGAGACAGAAAGCAAGTCACTTACTTAATAATTTCAAAGGAATACTACTTATAAATGTCTGATAATATGCTTTGAAGATTAATATATAATCCCTGCTAAATGTGGCTATGGTACAGCTTTACCTGCTTGCAAACCACAAATTTTGAAGTATCTAGTGTTTAGTTTCTAGGGTTACTGATTAACACACAATAATGATGCCACCAAATGAAGTGCATACTCCATAACCAAAAGAGCTCCATTTAACTTTTCAGAAACATCATTTGGTCTCAAATGAAGCTTGAAAAACAAAATATTTACTACACCACAGTAAATGATCTGGTAACTACAGTATATGGCTTCCATACGCTCACACAAGTCGTTCCTTTCCACAACAATCATTTAATTTTTCTCTATAAAAATAAAGACTAGGTAGTTTTCATTGTTTATCATCTCATTTCTGTGAAGGAGAAAGTACAGTAGTGTATGTTAACCTACCATGACACTGGATGTTTGAATAAATCACTGAGAGTAGCCTATAGCTATATGGGTTATATCTTGCCAAGGATATGACAGCTATACAGTATCCAATGCTTTAGGGCACCTTCCATGTGCCACAACCATTGAAGGGCTTAAGAAGAGCCCATCTGAGAAGGAAAAAGTGCTTGGAAACAGTACCAAAATCATAACAAACCAAAGCACTTGCAGAACCAGCAAACAAAACACCTTTTCAGGTCAGTGAAACAAAAAGATTTATTTACCGCCACAAAACAATAACTTGCGTTTTCGTCCTTAGACTTCGTCAGAATGAATAGTTAACCAAGCTAGTAATCTCCTTAAATAACCCTCCCTTCCCATTGACAAAACAATTAACCAATTAAAACATTTAGTATAATTGAATGTAGTGCATTCAAAGTGCAACTGTAAAAATGTAACTATAAAAACTCCTAAAACAAATAGTTACTTGTTACAGTAACAGATTTTTTAAAAAGATTTAAAAAAAAAACATTGACTCACATAGTTAGTATGTAAATACATAAAATGCAGGCCATCAAGTGTAATATAATAGAAATAAGTAAAAACGATGCGTTACACCAAAGTTTTAAATTGTGTTGAAACAAAACCACTGTGGTAAAGTAGTAAAACACTGCCATCTACTGGTCAAGAAATAATGCTAAATAAAAGCATTATAGTTTAGCAGATCTAAGTTTAAGGACATGGGCTAAACAAATATAGTCATTCAAGCCTGGTACACTGTTGGCCTCCAAGCTCAACTGCCAAAATAGTTCCCTGTACGTTATCATTGTCTCCTAGGGACCACCTCGTGGGTCCTGTTCTATTTTTTCTATGACAAAAAAACCCCAAAAACTGCATCTTTACAAAGTGTGGTATGTCTAAATAGTGCACTGTTAGTCTCTTGCTTACTAATGTCATAGAGGTGTTCATGTATTCGCCTCTTAAACTTCCTTGTGGTCTTCCCTATGTAGAAGGCTCCACAGGGTTTACAAATGGCAATATATATATGACCCCCAAGGTGTCACAGTTGGAGAATGTGTTAGCTTCTGACTTTGTGTTCCTCTCCCCCCTGTATAACATGTGAGCATTGGGAGCAAGCCCCACACTTAAAAGTGCCTTTCTTCTGCCTACCCTACTTTGGTTTTCTATATTCCAACATTTCCTTAATATTTTTCCCCTTCCTATAAGTAAATTTCAGGGGGTCCTTGAATAACAATTCCAAGTCAGAATAGTCCCCAAACTACCCCAAATTTCTAGAGATAATGTCTTTAACCAAATAAGTGTCAGTACTGTAATTCAAGATGAAATTACTACTCCAATTTGTGTCTGGGGTAGGGGTATTCTCTGTGTTGGTTATAGTGTGTTCCAATACCCCTAAGATATGACTAAACCACCCCCTTCCATTTTTTACTTCATTCAATACTTCTTCTATTAAAGCAAGGGGGTAATTTCTTTCCAAAAACA
The DNA here is from genome assembly GCF_019279795.1 of Protopterus annectens. Taxonomy (NCBI): domain Eukaryota; kingdom Metazoa; phylum Chordata; order Ceratodontiformes; family Protopteridae; genus Protopterus; species Protopterus annectens. The sequence goes on from NC_056744.1 coordinate 1,164,365,148, forward strand.
TATCTTTCAGTTTCTTACTTTCTAAATCGAAGTCCCTATCAAGGGACGGCATCCTACTACTCCTAATGAACTGTCCTTTCAAAATTCCTTTCTTTTGTTTGAAAGGGTGGGTACTAGTGTAAAACAAGTAGGAGTTTGAAAAAGTCACTTTTCTGTAAACGTTGGACTTAAATTTTCTGACTTCAGGTATCTTTTCAATCATCACATCCAAATATCGTAAGTGTTCCCTAGAAAAGCTATGGGTGAATTTAAGGAAGTCAGTAGTACTATTGACGTACTCGATAAATTCTATTAGTTTCTCCTCAGGTCCAATCCAAAACATACAAATAACATCCAAGTAACGTCGATAATATTTCTAATATTGAGAATATACAGAATAAAAAACAAACTGCTCTTCCCAAATGGACAATACCAAGTTAGCATACATGGGGGCACAACTGGCCCGCACGGCTACTCCACTTGACTACCTAAAAAACTCACCCTTAAGAAGAGCCATATAAAGTCAGTGGTTAGGTCACCAAACCTTCAGGCCTTTCTTGCTTCTGAATAATGAAGGCTAGAGTCTTGTCTTTAGGTATATGCTATGAAAAAGGTAAATAAAAATCTCTCAAATCTCTCAAAAGGCTTGACTGTATTTTGTGGTTTTTAATCATTTTTCGTGCACATTTTATTTGTGAAGTTACATTTAATTAAAGCAGAGTTTTCTATAAACTATCCAGTTCCTGGTGATATCTCTGGTCGTGTGCTTGTTGGCGTTGTTGCTGTTATTGCCTTTGGTTCCAAGGATTTGTGTTAAATAAAAATCTCCACATCCTGGCAAAAAGCATAACACAAAACTGAGGGATGGAGAGAGAGAGAGAGAGAGAGAGAGAGAGAGACAGACCTTCTGCAATTCTAATATCTACTATTTGCTAAGTTAACTTTAACTGTAATACGTTCATTAGTAGATCACTGTTACAATAGCCTAACCTATATGGGTAGATTAACTGAGCTAAGAAAGAAGGTTGGGTTGGGTCAGAGTCCAGGAGCCCCTGGGGAACAGTCTGAGCAAAACCTGGTCTCCTTTCCAAAAACCCACAAAAGAAGCCAAATCCTTGATAGAAAGGGCCCTAAACTTGCCTGAAGTGACTTGCCAAGGTGAGAATAACTGAAAACAGCAGCATGGGACAAACATTTGGAAACTGTCTGCTTTGACACTTATTGTCCCTTATTCTTACCTTCACAGTAAATAAATAGTTGATCTGAAACCCTGAAAGTTTTAGCCCCTTAAACACAGTATCTGACTTGTCTGAGGACAACAAGAATATGTAAAACTCCATACCTTATTTCTGGATCTGGAAAAAAGACAGGGAGATAAATATCTCAACTCAAAGTAAACTGTGAAACAAATTCAGGCATAAATGAAGAGTTTGTTCTTGAAAAATGACATAATGCTGACAAACCATAAGAACTTGGAACTCAGATACTCTTCTTGCAGAGGTCAGAGCAATGAGTAATACTGTTTTCCAAGTTAAGAACTTGACTTCACAGCCTGATGAGCTGGTTCAAATGGAAAAAGCACAAGTTTCTCTAAAACATGGCTGAGATCCAAATAAACAGAAGCCACCTGTCTTTGAGGTAGATGTGGATGTAGACATTTTCAATTATGTTTGACTTTAGGCTGGGTAGAACGGGTTATCTATAGGTAGACAAGAAGAGTTGGCCAACAGTTGAATTTTTCTAGAAGAGTAAAAAAGCTACAGACTTCCAAGGTGGCTGCATATTGAATAACAGCTTAATTCTAGCTCTCCCGGTGTGAAAACAGAAACTCAGAGAAAGCCAGTGGACCAGGATTTCTGAGTAAATTTCAGTAACTGGTTAGGAAGTGCACTGCCTTGATGCAAGGAAAAAAAAAACTACAGAGAACCTCAAGGAAAATCAGCTACAAAAGGTAACAAAAAAAAAATCACTGACTCAGTAGCTGTTCAGCAAAAAGCAGAGCAAGCTCCAGACATGACTTCCTCTAACCTAGAGGAAAGTATACGGCAAATGCACAGAGACATGACTAAAATAAATGAAACACTGATGGAGTATTTCAAGTCAAACAACAAAAGGCTGGAAAAAATGGAAAAAGCTTTAAACAGATATTCAGATAAAGTGATAAAAGTGCAAAACTCAGAAGTCGAAATGAAAAAAAGGCTGTATGAATACAAGCCTGCGCACAAGAAAAAAAATGTTTAGGAAATAATAGAATTAAGAGGACAGAGCATGTAGGGAAAACCTGAGATTTTCTGTTATACCTGAGAAACTGGAAGGAACAGACGGTATTAATTTTATGAAAGCACAAATATGCAACTGGACTGGTATTCCACAACAGGAATTGTTAAATGAAAGGGCACATCCTGTACATGCTCCAAACCTAGCTATGAGAAAACAACCTAGACCTTCAATAGTAAAGATGTGATCTTACCAGCAGAAGAAGTTGATTCTGACAAAACTGTGCCAGAAGGACAAAGGACTAAAACTGGGAGAGAGAGTAGAGTGTTTGTGGAGAATGACTAGTCATTGTACACCAAGCAGAACAGGAGTAAATTTTCCATTATTCTGGGAATGTCAAAAAGCAGGCATGAGATTCAAACTGCTGTACCTAGCTATCTTCAAAATATTTTCCGTGGAGGAACAAAATCCTCTTTTGATGAAGTACATGCTAAGGAAGAAATACAAAAGTTTGTCCAACAAAAAGTGAGCTGTGAAACAGAAGGAGATTCTGCTTCTTATTCACTGTGCTAGTGAAACCTTTTCCAGTGTTTCAATGGAAAATGCTTGAGAGAGGGAACAAAGCACAAGAGCTGACTAGAAGAATTGAGAGTACAGTGGAAATGAAACAGAGACAGGGTTTAGGAGATGAAGAAGAGCAGGAATAGAATGAGAAAATCTGGAAATAATGACTTTCTTGGACTTTGTTAAATTTGTAGAGGACTCTAAAGCATATGCCCTACTTCATGCCATTGTTTGGAGACTAAAATCAGTAACTTGGAAAATGACAAATGTGTAACTTCAAAAAAAAAAATTATATTTGTGAAAAATGACAGAAAAAGAAAAGCTGGAAACATTGGACTTTTCTGAACTACGTTAAACTTGTCGAGGACTCTAAAGCATATACCCTACTTAGTGTCATTAATGTTCGTAAAATGCTCAGGAGAAGGGAAGAGGCGCACAAAGTTAACTGTAAGAAAAACAACATTGTTTCTTAATAGTACTATTTGAATAGTGCATGATTTTCCTTGAATAAAGTTTTTTTCAGTTATTTTTAGAAAGACTGCTGTTAAGCAACTGTTTTTTGATAACAGGAACACAGGCACTTCAACGTAAACAAAAAAGATCTGGTTAAAAAAGCATGACAAAAGAAAAATGAGTGTGCTTTTTCTCATCCCTGCATAGCAGAATTACTGGGTTAATGCCATTAGCTTAATCTAGGAACAAGTTTTAAGACAAAGCAAGTAAATGAAAAAGAATATTGAATATTATATTTCTAGTAAACTGTGGGCGGCCACGGTGGTGCAGTGGTTAGCATTGCCGCCTTACAGCAAGAGGTTCTCCAGTTTGATCCTCGGCTGGGGTGCCTTCTGTGCGGAGTCTGCATGTCCTCCCTGTGGTTGTGTGGGTTTCCTCTGGGTGCGCCGGTTTCCTCCCACATCCCAAAGACATGCTGCAGGTGGATTGTACACTCTAAATTGGCCCTAGGTGTGAGTGTGTGCATGTGTGTGCCTTCTGTGGAAGGTTGGGTGCTGGGCTGGCAACTCAACACCGTAAAACTCCACTGCCAATCATGAGCGGACAAGGTGATCCGCTGTGGCAACCCCTAACCGGGAAAAGCTGAAAGAAGAAGAAGAAGATATTTCTAGTAAACTGTTTTGGTTTTTTTTTGTCCGTTTTTCATGTCTCAGCAGACAATCTGGTAAACAGAAATGGCTTGGAGAAAATGTTTTCTGAAAGCATTTAAATGTTCTCCCAGCTGACAGAACTATAAAGATAAGCCAAAACTAGTCTGCACTTAACAGAACCACAGGCTGTGCCATGTGTCTTAGCATGGATAACCTTTCTTTTAGGTCGGCTCAAGTTTGTTTGTGTGTGTGTGTGTGTGTGTGTGTGTGTGTGTGTGTGTGTGTGTGTGTGTGTGTGTGTGTGTGTGTGTGCATGTGCGTGTGCATGTGTGTGTGTAACAGAAGACATACTTGGAAAGAACTGAACATGTGAATTTGATAAAGAAAGATTTTCAAGATGGCCATTCAGCGGAATACCTGGGGCAAAGGAAGAGAAAAAGTACTTATATTAATTGTAAGACGAGCTCCAATAGTACAGATGAGGACAAAACAGACAATAATGGTAGATTTGCAGGCAAAGGAGGGGCCAAAGGAAGAGAGAAGTACTTATATTAATTGCAAGAGGAGCTCCAATACTATTGATGAGGACAAAAAAAGAAAATAACGGTAGATTTGCAGTACTAAGGCTACTGACAAGGGAGGAGGATTACACTGGCATATAATTATATTCCACTGAAAACTGCTATAGTGGAGCTTAAGAAAATTCTGGGAGAAATAATCAGCTTTAAGCAAGAAATATTACTTATAGGTGGGGACTGGAAATTGATTTGAAACACTGAAGATGTGTTGGGGGGTGTCAGGAAGGGAAAATATAACAAAAGAATGTAGATTTTTAAAGAAATCTATGAAAATATTTGGTATAGAAAATGTGAATTCAGTACTAGGAGTTTAATCTGAATTTACATATTATTCCCCAAGATACAAAAACTGGCCTAGGTTACGCAGAATTTACATTTCACAGGAATATGTGCATTTAATTGAAGGCCTTAATACATACCCAATAACTATTTCAGATCATGCGCCAATAATAACTAAAATAAAAGCACAAGGTGATGAAATAAAAATGAGACACTGGTGCTTTCCCAACTATCTGCTCAAAAGAGAGGCATTCAAGGAATGGGTAGTGGAAGTTATTCAGGAGCTATTAGAGAAGATAGAAATTTCTTCTGAAAATATAGCTAGTGACTGGGATAAAATTAAAGTGCAGTTTTAAAAAAGGTTGGAAATAAAAGAAAGGGAGGTATGATTAAGAAGTAACACAAATTATTTAGAGGGACTGGCACGTTAAAGCATTGCAAAATGGGGGGAATCTCACAGAACAAGAGGAGGAGTAACTGCAGAATGCTAAACAGAAAATAAGGGATTACCTTGACAATATGCATGAGTTTAGAAAGACTGCCATTAAGCAACTGTTTTTTGACAATAACTCTAAAGCACAAAACCTTTGAGGACAATGACTCAGGCAAGAGAAAGTAGAAAGGGCTATCATCAAGCTTAGGAAGTCTATAACAAGGAAGATAACAAGGGAGCCTGTAAAAGTATTAGAAATATTTTGGAAATTCTATGAAAGTCTGTATAAAGCAGAGAACTATGGAAATCAATAAAAAGTACAAATGGAAATGTTTATGGAATAATTAAATAAGTCACGGTTAGAGGTAGCTGAGGCTCAATTAATAGCAGTTAGGATATGAGGAGATGATATAAAAATGGTGATGTATAACCAATCTACAGGTAAGTTCCCAGGAAAAGATGTTATTCATGTGGAAGTGTGGAAGCTAGGAGGGGAAAAATGATAAAGATCTGGTAGATTTTGCTTAACAGTATTTTATGAGAAGAAGAAGTACCAACGTACTGGAAGAAAGTGGAGGTAGCTGTAATACCTAATAAGGGTAAAGGTCCATCAGATCCAGCTTCATACAAGCCCAGTTCAATACCAAGCCATGATTATAAAGTGTTTATGTCTATAATAGCTAAAAGAATGGCAACAGTGCAAAAGTGATGCCAAAATTGATAGATATGGATCAGTGTAGTTTTGTGGAGGGGAGGCAAACATTTACAATATTAATAGAATGCTGATGATCCACAGGGAAGCAGAATGTAAGAAAATACTACTGTTGTTGGTGGTTTTGATGCAGAGAAAGCATTTGACAGAGTAAGCTGGGACTTTATTGAACACAGCAATGGAAGCATTTGCATTCCCTGATAAAATTATAAGACTGATTAGGTGGACAGACTGCATGAGGGATCGGAGGTGAAAATTAAAGTGGGTGGGGCCCTCTCTGATAAACTCCGCTTGAGCAGAGGAATCAGACAGGGGTGTCCTCTCTCCCCTTTATTTGCATTATATTTAGAAACAATGGCAATGAAAATATGGGACCCTGAAATTTAAGGATATAATTGGTATGGGAGTCAAGAAAAGCTCGCTCTGTTTGCAGATAATATTGTTTTACACCTGACAAAACCAGAAAGGGACACAACAGTGTTGTGGAATATATTAAGGTGGTTTCAAATCTTTTTGGGATACAAAATTAATGAAGCTAAAACAAAGGCAATAGCGGTAAATTATGTACCCACATATGAATCTGGTTCAGCAATATTCATACTTATGGGAACATGATAAAATTAAGTATTTAGGAGTATGGATTTAAAATGATTCCAGTTTGGCAGCTAAGGATATGTGGAAGAGACTAGAGAAAAGATAATACAAAAACTGAGGAAAATGGAAGCTCTGTTATATGGATATCAATATTAAGATACAAGCAGTTAAAATGCTTTCAGTCCCTTTAATCTTATACACAGGTCAGGTATATTTGTACCTACCAGAGGAGAAGTTGTGGATAGCAATTAATAAAGAGTTGAAGGATTTTATCTAGGAGGGGAAGATTGCAACAGTCAAGTAGGATAAGCTTATTCTTCCAAAAGAACAGGGTAGATCGGGATTACCTTACTTGAAGGGGTAATTCACAGCAATACAGTTAACGCTCATGAACATATACACAAGCAGAAAACTATAATTCAAAACGAAAAGAGATGATGATGAAATGGGGGGGGGGGGGCTTAAGAAACAAAGAGAGACTGAGATTTTGGATGCAGACCTTTAAGGAGAATAGCAGTAATTGTACAGAATATTATATGTAACTGGGAACACGTTTTCTGGAAGCATAATGAGATGGCAGACTTTAAAGATTTCCTGCAGACTGCTCTGTCAAAGATACTAGGTGAGCAAATTGGTGTAGCTAGGAAAATGATTTTTTGACCTATAATACAGAATCAGAAATGCCTCAACAAAGTAAGGCCTTGCTGAGTCTAATTATGATGGCTGCCAAAAAAAAAGGAGAGTTGTGTACACTTACCATAAATGTAGATATTCGAGTGTATTCACTGTTGCAGTCATTACATTTGGGGTAATCTGCTGGCAGGTTGCCCTCAGTCGGCCTGATTAACACAGTCTTGGGTCCTGAGTCGGTTGCTGTCCCTTCTTCCATGACATCAGGTCATCAGGGGTACAAAACATGCAGCAGACGCCATTTTAATCAGTTTTTCTTGCCCCAGATGTCAGGTGCCCCCCCAAATGGGGAGCAAAATATAAATATATATATATATATATATATATATATATATATATATATAAATATATGCATGTTATTTAGAACACAACAAACATACCTCCAAATAAAAGCAAATACACCAAAAATGCTTTTGAGCATAGTAAAAGAAAGAAGAGGTATAGTAAAGGAAAAAACAGTGGGCTGGCGGGTGGGTAACCCGGACTGCAACAGTGAATACACTCGAACATCTATATTTATGGTAAGTGTACACAACTGTACTACGCTCTTCGTGTTTCACTGTTCCAGTCATTACAGTTGGGTAGAATCCCAAAGCTATGGTTGGGAGGATGGAATTATACAGCATTAGGAGCAGCTATAAGGCCCTGCAGGACAGCAGTGGCAAAACCTGCTCTGGATTTAGAGAAGAAAGGTAAATGGTAATGTTTGGTGAACGTATGAACTGAGCTCCAGGTAGCAGCTTCTAGAATGTCTCTGGCAGGAACCCCTCGGAGAAAGGCTGCAGAAGTAGATGCAGCCCTGGTGGAATGGGATCTGATCCCCTTGGGAACTGGTTTACCATGGTGCATGTAGCAGAAACAAATGCAATGGCTTATCCATTTTGAAATAGTCCGCTTTGAAATAGCCTTTCCCTCTGCCCCTGTAGCAAATGCCACCAGTAATTGCTCAGAATTTCTTTCTGTTTAAGTAGAATCTTAGTTGTCTGTGTACATCCAATGAATGCAGAATCCGCTCACCCTTGTTCTGTGGATTTGGGAAAAAAGTTGGCAGATGAATGGTCTGATTAAGAGCCACACTAGATACCACTTTAGGCATAAAGGATGGATTGGTACTGAGTGCCACCCTGTCAGGGTAAAAGATAATGAAAGGCTCCACTGCCATGAGAGCTTGTAATTCTGAAATCCTTCTAGCTGAAGTGACTTCTAAAAGAAAAGCTGTCTTCCAAGAGAGAAATTTTAAGTCTGCAGGAGCAGCTGGCTCAAAAGGAGGTAGGGTGAGCTTTTCCAATACAAAATTGAGGTCCCATGCAGGAGGTGGTGCTCTCCTGGGAGGTCTTAAACTTTTGGCCCCTCTAAGATACTGCTGAGAAAAGAGGGGAGGCTCTGTGTTGTAATGAGCTGAAATGGCAGAGGCATGGATTTTTATGGAAGAGAAAGATAGGCCCTTGTGAAGCATCTCAGTCAAATATTGCAGAATCTGAGGAATATTGGGCATTGCTATGCTTATTCCTTGTGCCTGGTTCAGACACATAATCTTTTCCATTTATCAGCATAAGATTTTCTAGTACTAAGCCTTCTAGCCCCTAAAATGACATCCATTACAGGTTTGCTCAGAGATGTAACTGGTGCAATTAGTTGATTAGCCATGCTGCAAGATTCAGAGTCTGGAGCTGAGTGTGCAGAATTTGATAGTTCTGCTGAGATAGTAGATAAGGAGTCTGAGGAAGGTACCACGGAGGAAGGTGTGACATATTGCATAGGAAAGGGTACCAGTGTTGGCGAGGCCAGTCTGGAGCAATCAGAATCATCTTTGGTTTTTCCTGTCTGACTTTTAGTAACACCTTGGAGAGCAGAGGCAGAGGGGGAAGGCATAGACTGATAGGTTTTTCCAGCTGAAGGATAGAGCATCCACTTTCCAAGCTTTTTTGTGATGAATTCTTGTGCAGAATTTTTCCAACTGATAGTTTTGGGGGGAGGCAAACAGATCTATGTCTGGGTTCCCCCATTTGCGTGTCAACATGCTGAAGATTTGTGGATCCAGTTTCCATTCGTGTGGGTCCACATGATTTCTGCTTAGTTCGTCTGCCAGAGTATTTTGTTTTCCTGGCAGGAATTGAGCTAGTAGATGTATTTGATACGTCAAGGCCGTGTTCCATAAAGCCATGGCTAGTCTGCAAAGGGGGAAGGAATGAGTACCTCCCTGCTTGTTTATGTATCACATGACTGTGGTGTTGTCTGTCTTTACCAGTAGTTGTCCTGGGTGAAGATGGTCCTTGAAGGCTGTCAGAGCATTCTGTACAGCTAGCATCTCTTTCTGGTTGATAGGTGCATTTGATTTGGGCTCCATTGGCCCTGAATGCATTTCCCTGCCAGATGCGCACCCCCCCCCCCAGCGTAATCTGATGCGTCTGTAGTCATGGTTTGGGTGGCAGGGGGTGGAGTGAATGACAGTCCCTTGTTTTGGTGACAGGCCTCTGCCCACCATAGGAACTCTCGCTGCAGGCAAGGAAGGATAGGAATCATTGTTTCCAGGCTGTGACAATGTTGACTCCATAAGCTTTTTAGGTACCATTGAAGTTTCCTCATATGCCGTCTTGCATATGGAATTATTAGAATGCAGGAAGCCATGAACCCCAAGGCCTGCAGAACTTGTCTTGCAGATAGCTGGGTTTTTGTAGCCACTAGTTTGAAGTAAGTCATTAATTGACTTTGTTTTTCTGGCATAAGGTAAGTCATCTGGGCAGTTGTATTCAAGCTTTGCACCAGGCAATGTAATTAGTTGAGAGGGTACCAGTTGCGATTTCTTTTCGTTTATGGTGTACCCTAGACAAGTTAGAAGCCCTTTCACAAACGCCAGATGTTTTAGAAGAGTGTCCTTGCTTTCTGCCTGAATTAGACAATCGTCCAGGTAAGAATAAATTTGAATGCCTTTTTGTCTGCAAAATGCAATCACTGGTACCAGGCATTTTGTGAAGACCCTGGACGCAGTAGATAAGCCAAAGGGCAGTGCAGAGAACTGGTAATGCAAATAGCCTGCTTTGAAACGGAGGTATCTTCTGCAAGATTCCCTGATTGGGATATGCATGTAAGCCTCTTTTAAGTCTAGAGTTACCAGCCAAGCATCCTTGCCTAGCATAGGCAGTAACTGTTGTAGAGTCAGCATCTTGAATTTTGGAATGTCCAGAAATGTATTTAGAATGGATAAGTCCAGAATTGGACACCATGATTTGTCTTTTCTGGGTAGCAGGAAAAGTCTTGAATAAAAACCTTGTCTCTTCTCCTTTTATGGTACTGGTTGAATAGCCCCCATATTCATGAGGGACATAACTTCTTTCTGGGCCTCTGCCCACTGATTAGGAGGCAAATCTGGCCATCTGTTTGGGATTGGCAACGCGTGGAAATGAAATCTGTATCCCTGGGATACTACATTTAAAACCCACTTGTCCTGGGTACTTAATTGCCAAGTGCCAGTTTTCCCCCCAAAGGGGCGGCCAAAAGATAAGTGCTCAGTGGTAGCAGAGGAAAGTCAATGAGACCGTTTACCATAGGAAGGTGCTTTGGTTACTTCCAAATTTTGGGGTGGTAAGTTCCTTGTGACTGAAACCCGGAGCCTTTAGAGTGTCTGGGTTTGACCTTTGTGGCTCTAGTGGGCATTGGAAAGGACCAATTCTTAGTTGGCCAGTGTCAACTGAACCTGGGTGGCTGCACTTGTAGGAAATCTTTTATAGTTTGCATAGATTTAGCTTCATCTTCCATCTTTTTCAAAACTTCTTCTGCCTTATTACCAAACAGACTGTCCTGTTGTAAAGGAGCATACAACAATTTTGCTTTAACATGATCAGGCAGATTTTGCTCCTTGAGCCAAGCATGCCTTCTTATCACAGATCCAGTTACAGCGGCCCTGCAAGAGGCCTCCAAGGAATCAAAACCACATTGCAAAGTATGCTTTCCAACTTGTTCAGCTGAATGTAATAAATCCTGCAACTCTTTATTTTCCACACAGGCAGAAATCAACATCATTTTCTGTTTAAGTAAGCCCACGACATGTTGCTGATATTTTAGCATATGAAATTGACAGTTAAAAAGCCCTGATTGTCAAGGGTGTAGACGTGTAAACCTTCTTACCCCATCTATCCAACGCCCTGGAGTCTCTATCAGAAGGGGTAGGAATTTTAGCAGTAGAAACCTTAATGCCCTTGGGACCCTGAGAAATGGTTTCAGGGTCAGCAGTAGTTTTTTTAAAAGGAATTTGTGGTAGTCAGAAACCCTGTAATATGTATCTGGCTTACTAGGAGCTGGAGGCAGGGAATCAGGAGCCATGCTGGATTCTGAGAAAACATCATCAACAATGTCTAGAACAGGAGGTATAGCCAAAGGCCTATGCTGAGGAGGAAGAAGGAAATCCTAGATTCTGAGAAATCCTGACTCTCCCAGTGAAAGTGTTCCCTTACGGTATGCAAAGTTTCTCCAAAAGAAAAATCCTCAGGAGGAGAAGCAGAGGGGATGGCATCTTCTGTATCAGAATCCTCTTAAGGTGGGATATATAATTCCTGATCAGAAGAGGAATCAAGAAACGGAAACCTGATCTGATGACTCATAATCACTGCCTTGCCTAGGCCTCTTAGCAGGAGGGAGATGGGAACCCCTGATCAAGGTAATTAAGTCCTCAGCCATTTTGGTAATTTTTTTTTTAGGCATAGGGGCCTGTACACGTGGCCAAAGCGTCATTTTTTTAGACATAGAAGTTGATTTTGGCCTCGGTTTTGAAGATGGCGTTGGTTTAATATACAAATCTTTAGGCCTGAAAACACCCTCAGAAGCCGGTGCCTGCTTAGCGGCTCCAGACCCATCTAAGGTAGAGACATCTGCGGGTTCAATACTTAAGAGTATCTCACGGCATACCGGACTCCGAATGGGTCTCAGTAGAGGCCTACAAATCAAACGTAGCGGGTATCAGGGGCTGCAAAAGCGCCTCACTGAGTACCGGCGACTGGCTCAGCAGAAGCTTCATCATCGGTTTTGGACCTCGACAGTCTGTCTCTGTCTTTTTCTTTGTGTTTTTTGTGTATTCCAGTAGTCGGATTGCTAACGGATGACATTTCTGGACAGTTAAATCTTGAGCCAAAATATTCTGAAGCAAAAATATACCGATGCTTAATAGTGTGTTGATTAAATTTAGCACAAAACCGATAGCAAGGTATGTTGTGGTCAGGGCCTAGGCAAGGAATACAGTACAAAAGAAAATCCTTATGAGGTATTTGCTTCCCACAAGTAATGCAATTATTAACTTTTACTGACATCGGTAAGGAGCAAGAAAAAGTTTCCCCAACAGGGTACTTTGCTTTAGGTTGAAGACTTCGGTTCTGAAACTCGAAAACGAAAATTTCAGGAGTCGGCCGACCAGCACTTGTGAACTGCTTCTGCTTCGGGCACCGTGCGGCAAGAAAGACTGATGAAAATGGCGTTGGCTGCATATTTTATACTCCCGATGACCTGACATCATGGAAGAAGGGACAGCAACCGATGCAGGACCCAAGACTTTGTTAATCAGGCAAACTGAGGGCAACCTGCCAGCAGATTACCCCAAATGTAATGACTGCAACAGTGAAACACGAAGAACATCTAATTACTACAAAATGGAATTGAAGTCTAAACCAACTTTGCTAGTAGTGAATATAGTAAGAGAGATAAAACAAATGGAATTGGGATCTTTAAAAAAGGGTAGGGGCAAATTACATTGGAAAAAAATGGGGACTGTGGAATTAATATATGCAGAGAAGGAATGAGGTTTAGAAGAAGGCAGGATATGAATGAGCTATGTAATGGTTGACTGACAATGACTGGATATATTACAAGTGATGCATAATGTTTGCAGCTACAGTTATGTTGGCATGGTTTGTAATGTACAATGTTTCCAACTGAGATTGTTTCTGTATGGTTTACTTTCATTTATATAAATGTAAGATCTCCTATGTCATACATGATGATTTAATAAAGAAGTTTCTTGTTTAAAAAAAAAAAACAAAAAAGAGCAAGAAAGGCTAGAAGATAACTTACATAAATATTGCAGAACAGGAGGCGTCTGGGCCTTAAAAGGGTCCTGGTTCTTAGTTTGAAACCAACTAGAAAATCTCTTCTATTTACCCATATATGATTTTCTAGTAGCAGGTTTCTTAGACTCCATGAATTCCTGCTGAACAACCTCAGAAAACTGCTGTCTAAAAGGTACTAAACCTCTATAACCCAGGCAGCGAGTTGAAGAAGTTCAGAGTGGGGTGTATCAAACAACCCGTCTTGTTTGAGTAAATCCATTCTGTGAGGAAGCTTGTGGTAATTATCCCTAATCATTAAAAAAAAAAAAAAAAAAAGAAAAGAAAAAAACATTGCTGTCTGGTCCAAAAGGCGTCAAGACAATTATCTTGGATGAGTACTTCAGAATCTTTAGAATGACCTTTGTTATCAATGGAAGGAGTGGAAAGATGTACAGGAGCATTACAGTCCATAAAATAAGAAGGCATCCATCTTCCAGGCATGTTTGGCAGGAATCCAGGAACAGAGTTTCTTTAACCGTCTTGTTGTGAATGTTAACAAACAAATCTATTTGAGGAGTTCCTCACAGATGGAGCAATACTTAGAAGACCCCCAGCTTCAGCTGTCCGCAACAATGTTTGGTCTGAAGGGATATAGGCAGCTTGAAAGGAAATGCTATGGATAGTTGATAATTCCCGGCCTACAGTAGCTACTCTGCAAAGGCATTACAATTTGATTCCCCATTTGTTTATGTATCAAATCACTGTGGTGATGTCTCTGATTACTAGCACTAGTCCTGGAATCAAAATATGGTAAAGAGGTTTGAGGGGATTTACTATTGCCACAATTTCTTTGACATTTAAGTGTTTTAACCGTTCCTGTTTGTTCCACAGAGCTTGAACTTTCACCCCTTTTGAAACAGCTCCCCAGCTCCCCAAGCAATGTCTAAGGCATCTGTGGTTACAGACTGAGCAGGAGTTGGAAGGGAGACTGGTTGAGAGAGAACTCGTCTATCCAGCAAAGTAAAGTACATAACATTAGATGTCCTTTTCACTGTTGCAGTACTCTTTACATAAAGGATCTCCTGCCAAGGACAGCCCGACATCCATGCCAGCATATCAAAGCCTTTGGAATTTACAAATGATGTACGTCACACGTATGCTCCCCGTGCAAGGTGTAGGGCATAAAGTCGACATAAGGATGTACATGCCTCAGAAAAGCCCCAAAAGGAACACTCTGTCCCTAGGGACTAGGAGGAACATGTACATCCAGGAGGAGGAAGAAAGTAAAGAATCCCTGGCCAGTAAGGCAAAAGCAATAGGGTACAACAGAAGGGGGAGGAGGGAAGGAGGGAGATAATACTGCAACAGAGAAGAGAAAATCTACTGTTACGGTATGATTTTACACAACTGTACTATGTCCCTCCATATCACTGTTGCAGTCTTCTTTATATAAAGAGAGTACAAAAGCTCAAGAGGAAACTTGGGAGGAAGAAGGCACAGAAGAACCCTCTAGAACCTATGCAGAACAGGTCTGGCAAAGCCACCTCTTGCTCTGGAAACAGCATTCAACTTGGAACATTTAGCAAAGGTATGGATAGAAGTCCATACAGCAACCTGAAACATGGAGCTGATATCCAGTCCTTTAAAAAGGCACAAGAGGAAGCAACAGCTCTGGTAGAATGAGCCTTTACAGAGGCAGAAAGACATTTACCATTAAAGGAATAACAACAAGGAATGACCTTAGAGATCCTAGATGATATGGTTTCTTTAGAAACTACTAAACCCAAGACCTGGGATGAAAGAAAACAAAAAGTTACTTAGATTTGTGCTGAAATTTTATTTGGATAAGACTATGTAAATCTAAGGTGTGAACAGCCTTCTCACTAGCAGACTGCAGAGAAGGAAAAAAGGAGGGTATATTAATAGATTAAGAGACAACTCACTGACCACCTTGACCATAAAAGAAGGATTAGTACAAAAGAAACACCCTTGTCCCTGTGAAAAACTAATAAAGGAGGACCAGCCATAGGAGCCTGGAGTTCAGATGCTCTCTAAGCTGAAGTAGGGGCCAAAAGAAGAACAGCCTTCCAAGTACAATTTTGCAAGGAAGCTGAAGCTGCAAGCTCAAAATGAGCCCATATCAATTTTTCAAGAACAGAACTGTGGTCCCAGGAGGGTGGAATAGGCTTCCTGAGAGACCTGATATGAAGAGTGCCTTTAAGTATTTGTTTTGACCTCAAACCTAGAGGTTAGAGGAGGAGTCAAGGGCAAAAAAGCAGAAACAACTGACAGGTGAGCCTTAACTGAAGAACATGACAACCCAGCATGGAGCAATTCACACAAATAGAGAACCAGAGGGATCCCCACTGAAAAGGGATCCTGGTTACGCGAAAGGCACCAGACAGAAAATCTCTTCCATTTGGACAAATATGATTTTCTGATACTGGGTTTCCTAGCCTTCTGCAGAACCCTAAGCATGGCCTCAGAAATGAGGTGCCTAAAAGGGATCAAAATCCTCCTACAGGTCTATATTATATAAACAAAAGTTCATATAAGTAAACGCTCTAATGAGCGAAACTGCCAGACATCGAGGTGCATGTTGTGGGATTAGAGTACAGTGAAGATTGGACTTTTTGCCCTTTCCTCACTGTAGTGAGATTTCGGAGTTGGAATATATATTTAGCAGGGGAGGCGCTGCCCCCCACAATATTGTTTTCAATGTCTGGGATTTTCACTAATTGAGCGCTCGTTTATATGAACTTTCGTTCATATAATACAGACCCAAATCCTATCACCCAGCTTCAGCTGAAGAGTGGAGAATCTTGTGTGAGAAGGTCCACCTGGTGAAGTAACTTGTGGTGACTGCCCTTGGCTAAGAGAAGAAGGAGGCAGAACCGATGATGTCTGGGCCAAAAAGGAGTCACCAGCAAGATTCTGGGGGATTCTTGCTTTATCCTGAGCAAGACCTTCAGAATCAGCGGAAGTGAAGAGAAGGTGTAGAGAAACATCCCCTTCCAAGGAAAAGATAGAGTGCTAGCCATCCCAGCCAGAGGTCTTGGGACTCTGGCACAGAAAAGAGCAAGTTTTTTGTTTAGAGGGGAGACAAAAAGATCTGGTCCAGTGGAATACCCCACAGATTAACTATGTCCAAAAACACATCTCTGTGAAGCATCCATTTGAGAACCTGAGTACTGGACTTGCTCAAAGAGTCTGCCACTACATTTTGTAATGAAGGAATGTAGACAGCCTGAAGAGTCACCTGATACTGGATAGACTGAGGAGCAAGTCTGCAAATAAGGTGGGACCATATCCCCCCACCCTTGCTTGTTTATATACCACTTCACCATGGTATTGTCTGTGAAAACCTTGCCAGGCCCTGGAAGAAAGAGAAAATGAGAACCATGAAGAGCTAAAATGAGAGTTCTCATTTCCTTGATGTTGATGTGATGTGACCTCTGATGGGGAGGCCAGAGACCCTGGACCTTGAAAGAACCTTAGAAGGCTCCCCACCCCCTGTTTGAGGTAACCAAAAAGAGTTCCTGAGATAAGACTGGAGTTTGTAAAGAAGTCCTGCATTGAGAGACAGCTGATGAATCCACAACTGAAGCTCAAGTTTGAGACATGGAAAGAAGGGAAAGTACAGTTGTATACACTTACTGTAAATGTAGATGTTCGAGTGTATTCACTGTTGCAGTCATCACATTTGGGTTATCCCTGCCGGGGTAGCCCTCAGTCGGCTCAAATACCAGAGGCTTAGTATTTCTGCATTGGTTGCTGTCGCTTCAGGACTGACGTCAGGTCATCAGTAGTATAAAGTAAGGCAGCCAACGCCATTACATCAGTTTTTCTTGCCCTGTCAGGAGCCCCCAAGTGGGAGCCAGGAAATGGTGGAAGAACCCCACCATTAGAAAGTAAATACCAAAAAGTTCCTTGTAATAAGAGAGAGAGAGAAAGGGGGATGGAGGGAGGGAAACCAGGACTGCAACAGTGAATACACTCGAACATCTACATTTATGGTAAGTGTACACAACTGTACTATGTTCTTTTGTGTTTCACTGTTGCAGTCATCACATTTGGGTTGATTTCCAAAGTTGAGGAAATGGGTGGAGGCAGTTAAGAAGACTGGGGGCTGGCTAGGATTCCCGTCCAAACTGCAATGGCAAAGCCTGCCCTGGATTTGGAGAAGATAGGCAGGTGATGATGCTTGGTGAAGGTATGAACAGATGTCTATGTTGCAGCCTCCAGCATGTCCTTGGTGGGGACTCCTCTGAGGAAAGCTGTAGAGGTGGAGGTTGCTCTGGTAAAGTGAGTTTTGACCCCCTTACAGGGAGGTTTCCCGTGTTGCTTGTAGCAAAAATGGATGCAGTGTGCTATCCATTTGGAAACTGTTTGTTTGGATATGGCTTTGCCGTCTGCTCCTGCAGCAAAGCTGAATAACAACTGATCAGTCTTTCTGAATGATTTAATCCTGCCTAGATAGAATCTAAGCTGTCTGCGCACATCTAGAGAGTGCAGTATTCTCTCCCCCTTGTTTTGTGGGTTAGGGAAAAAGGTGGGTAAATGAATGGATTGGTTGAGAGCCACACTGGACACTACTTTTGGCATAAGGATGGGTTAGTCCTTAGGGAGACTCTGTCAGCATGGAAAATGATGAAGGGCTCTACAGCCATTAGTGCTTGTAGCTCGGATACTCTTCTTGCTGAAGTGATGGCCAGAAGCAAGGCTGTCTTCCATGAGAGAAACTTTAATTCTGCTGAAGCTGCTGGTTCAAAGGGGGGGGGGGGGCAGGGTGACTTTCTCCAACACAAAGTTTAGGTCCCAAGCTGGGGTAGGTGCTCTCCTGAGTGGCCTCAAGTTGCTAGCACCTCTTAGGAACTGTTTGATGAGAGGTTGTGAGAAAAGAGGTTGCTCAGTGCTGAAATGAGCAGAGACAGCAGAGGCATGAATTTTAATAGAGGAAAAGGATAGACCACTGTGTAGCAGGTCAGCTAGGTAATCCAGGATGAGAGGTAGGGAGGGTTGTGCCGTATCGGCTCCCTTAGCCTGGATCCAGGTGCAGAACCTTTTCCATTTGTCAGTATAAGACTTTCTAGTGCTAGGGCATCTGGCCTCACATATAACATCTAGAACCTGTTTACAGAGATTGGCAGCTTGTACCATGGTCAGGGAATAAGCCAGGCTGCCAAATTGAGGGGATGCATGAATTCTCCTTTCCTCTGGGTCAAGAGTGTTGGGATCTGAGGGAGATGCCATGGTGGAAGAGGGGACAGGCTGCGCAGCAGTGGGTACCAGTGCTGGCGTGGCCAGTCGGGGGCAATCAGGACTGCCCTCGGTTTTTCCTCCTTTATTTTGAGCAGTACCCTGGTAATGAGAGGTAGTGGGGGAAATGCATAGACTGAGAGGTTGACAGACTGGAAAGATACAGCATTCACTTTCCAGGCCCTGCAGTGAGGCTCCCTGGTGCAGAACTTGTTGAGCTGATGGTTGGAGAGGGAAGCAAAGAGGTCTACCTTTCAGGTGCCTCATTTCTGAGTTATAAGGGTGTAGGTTCTTTGGTTTAGCTGCCACTCGTGTGGGTCCAGAAGACTTCTGCTTAAGTTGTCTGCCAGAGAGTTTAGAGAGCCTGGCAGAAATTGTGCTAACAGGTGTAGTTGTATGGCTGAGGCTGTGTGCCAAATGGTCATGGTGAGCCTGCATAGAGGGTAGGAGTGAGTCCCTCCCAGCTTGTTGATATACCACATCATTGTGGTGTTGTCTGTTTTGATCAGTAGAGCCCCTGGGGAGAGAAGGGGTCTGAAAGCTGTCAATGCGTGCTGGACAGCTAACATCTCTTTTTGGTTGATGTGCAGATGTATTTGATGTGGGCTCCATAGAATGCAAGATGCCATGAGTCCCAGATCTTGCAGGATTTTCCTTGCGGATAACTGGGGTCTTGTAGCTAGCTGAGAGAAACAGGCTGCCAGGTAAATTTGCTTTTCTGGTGTAAGGAATGCCATCTAGGATGCTGTGTCCAGGGTTGCTCCCAGGAATATAATTTTTTGGGTGGGTACTAGTTTGGATTTCTTTTCATTGTTAGTGTACCCTAGGGAGGTCAGTAGGTCTTTTACAAAGGCCAGGTTCTTGAGCAGCATTTCCTGACTGTCTGCCTGAATTAGGCAGTCATCTAAGTATGGGCAAATTTGAATATTTCTTTGCCTGCAAAACGCAATGGCAGGAACCAGGCATTTTATGAAAACTCTGGGAGCAGTAGATAAGCCAAAGGGAAACACAGAGAACTGAAAGTGCAGAGATCCTGCCCTGAAACGTAGATATTTCCTGCATGATTCCCTGATTGGGATGTGTAGGTAGTCCTCTTTTACATCTAGGGTGGCTAGCCAGGCATCCTTGGAGAGCATAGGTAGTAGTTGCTGAAGGGAGAGCATTTTGAATTTTGGTATCACCAGGAAGGTGTTGAGAATGGATAAATCGAGGATGGTGCACCAGGTGCCCTCTTTTTTGGGTACCAGGAACAGCCTGGAGTAGAAACCTTGGCCTATCTGTTCTGCAGGAACGTGTTCTATTGCCCTCATGGAGAGCAGGAAAAGGACTTGCTTTTTGGCCTCTGCCCACTGGTTTGGAGGTAGATCTGGTAACCCTTTTGGGGTTGGTAGAGTGTGGAAGGAAAATTTGCATCCCTGGGAGACTTTGTTGAGGACCCAGCGGTTGTTGGTAATGGTGGCCCAAGTGCTTACATGGAAGGAGAGTTTTCCTCCCAGGGGCAAGTGCAGGTGGGCAGAGAGAGGGGGTGGAAGTGGAGAGTCACTGTAAGTTCTTACCATGAGGGAGTGGCTTTGCACTCCCTGGTTTGGAAGTGGAGGTACTCCATTGCTTTGATCTCTGCATTCCCTGTGGCTGTTGTCTGGGGGCTCTGCTTCCTCAGGGTCTGGGCTGAACTGACCTGGAGGGGGCAGGAAAGGACCAGTGTTTGGAGGGACAATGCCTACTTGACCTGGGTGGCTGGACCTGCAGGAAATCCTTAACTATATGCATAGATTTAGCTTATTCTTCCATCTTTTTTAAGATCTCCTCTGCCTTGGTGCCAAATAAGTTGTCTTTGTGCAAGGGTGCATCCAATAGTTTAGATTTGACGTGGTCTGGCAAGGGCTGTTCCTTAAGCCAAGCATGCCTTCTAAGGACAGAACCGGTGACTGCTGCCCTGCAAGATGCTTCTAGGACATCAAAACCACAATGTAAGGTGTGCTTAGCAGAATGCAGTAAGTCTGGCAACTCTTTATTTTCTGCGCAAGCAGGAAAAGTTGATCTTTTTTGTTTGAGGAGTTCCATGGTATGCTGCTGGAATTTTAGCATATGGAACTGACAGTTTAGTGCTCTAATAGCAAGGGTAGCAGAGGTGTATACTTTTTTGCCCCATCTGTCTAATGCTCGGAAATCCCTATCTGAGGGGGTGGGATTCTTAGCAGAAGTTGCTTTAATTCCTTTAGGCCCTTGGGAGATAACCTTAGGGTCAGCAGTAGGATTTTTGAAAAGATATTTGTGAGAGTCAGGGACTCTGTAATACCTGTCAGGTTTCCTGAGAGTGGGAGGGAGGGTGTCAGGAGTTAAACTAGACTCCATGAAAACATCATCCACAACATCCAGGACAGGAGGAATGGCCAAGGGTCTGTGCTGTGGAAGATCTAAAAATTCCCCGAGTCTCTTTTTAGACTGAGGGTAGTCCTGATATTCCCATTGGAAATGCTCCCTTAAAGTATGAAGGGTTTACCCAAAGGAAAAATCTTCGGGTAGAGAGGCTGAAGGAATGGATTCCTCTGCATCAGAATCCAGAGAGGGGATGCATGGCTTCATATTCAGAGCCATCAGAGTCATCGGACTCCTGTTCAGTTAAAACTACTGGGGAGAAATCTCTTTTTCTTCTGGAAGGGGCAGCTTGGCTTCCCCTGATCAACATTACAAGGTCTTCCACCATTTTAAGCATTTGAGACTGAGGCAAGAAAGCAGGTGCCTGAGAGAGGGTTGTTGGTTTCTTGTGTGTGGTTCACATCCTGGGCCTTAGAAACTCAGTAGTTTTCGAAAGAACAGAAGACGCGAAAGAAGTTGTTGGTTTGTGTTGAGAATCGGTAGTGCGAAGTACTTCCTCAGAAGAAGGTGCCTGATCAGCGGCTCTGGACCCATCCAAGGTAGAGCCAACTGCAGGATCCTTACTCGATGAAGAGTTTTGTGGCATATCAGACTCTGAAAGGGTCTTGGTAGCGGCCTGCAAATCCACAGAAGCGGCATCAGGGGCTGCGAAAGCGCCTCACTGAGGACCGGAGATCTGACGACTTGCTTAATGGAAGCGTTGTCGGTAGGTTTGGACCTGTGCGGTCTGTCTCGGTCTTTATCCTTACGTTTTTTCAGAAGATCTGCTGTCGGATGGCTTACCGAAGCCATATCGGAAATCAAGGACTGAGAGCGAAAATATCTAGCTACAATAAGGGCCCGATGACGTATAGTTCTGGTGTTGAACAAAGCACAAAAGCGACAGCGTAACAAGTAGCACAATAAGAATGAAAGTTTTGGTGTGGTATTTGCTTTCCAAAGGCGAGACAATTGTTAACTTTTTCTGACATTGGTTAGAGCAAGAAAAAAGGAACCCCAATGGGGTACTTAGCTTTAGAAGACTTCAATTCGGAAAACGAAACTCAGGTAGTGGCCGACCGGCACTCATGCAAACTGCTTCTGCTTCGGGATCCTCGGCAACAAAGACTGATGTAATGGCGTCAGCTGCCTTACTTTATACTACTGATGACCCAACATCAGTCCTGAAGCAACAGCAACTGACGTAGAAATACTAAGCCTCTGGTATTTGGGCAGACTGTGGGCTACTCTGAAAGGGATAACCCAAATGTGATAACTGCAACATTGAAACACGAAGAACATCTAGGAAATCCAATAGCTGACAATGTTGAAGCCACAATGACTTGAGGAGTCTCTGTAGTTTTCTCATACGGAGCCCAGCTAGAGGCAGCATAGGAATAGTGGAAGCCATGAATCCTAGAACCCTGAGAAAATCCCTGACTTTGACTGAAGTCAGAGGAAGAAAAGAGTGTGAAAAAAGCTGATTGGAGAGAAAATCTTGGGTGGAGGCAGGAATGCCAGCATGAGAATAGTCTGGATCCTGCAACCGAGAAATACATGGCACTGACAAGGAATCAAGACTGATTTCTGGTAACCCCCAGGCTTTGAAAACAGAAATACAGTAAACTAGAGGTGCTGAAGAAGGACCTCAGGAGACAAAGCCTGAATGAGCAGGTCATCTACATAAGGAAAGATATGAACCCCTCTAATTCTGCAGAAGGCAATGTCAGGAGCGAGGCATTTGGTGAACACCATTGGGGTAGTAGAGAGGCCAAAGGGCAAAGCAGAGAACTGAAAATGCAAGGAAGAAACAGAGAAACAAAAAAACTTCCTGAAAAGGGGATGGGTGACAATGTGTAGGTAGGCATGCTTGAGGTCCAGGGATGCCAAGACGGCCTGGGGAATAAGAAGACGGAACAGGGTTTGAAAGGACAACATCCAAATGTGGGGGGGGGGGGGGGGCTTTAGAAAGGTACTCAGCTGAGAAAGTTTTAGAATGGGTCTCCAGGTGCCTTCCTTCCTAGAATAAAAATCTTTCCCTTCTTATGTAAGGGGCATAACTTGAATGAAGCCCTGAGCCAAAGGGCCTGAAGTAATTCTGGAAAGAAAACAAGCTGCTTCTAAGGAGGTTAAGGAATGCCCAGAAAAGGAGGAGGGGATTTCCACAACATGAAATATCCCTGGTGGATGATGGATAAAACCCAAAAGTCTTAAGTGACCCTTAACCAACTGGGAAGGCACAGGGAAAGATGAAGGTAAGAGAGACCTGCTATTGGGAAAAGGTAAGCAAACTGTCAGAACCTAGTTTGTCTTGAAAAGCAGGGTTCTGAGAAGTAGGAGTGTGAGTTGACTTAGCAGGGGGTACACACCTAGAACCCTTTTTACTTTTAGGTGGAAGGTGAGACTGTTTGTGAACAAAAGCAGATTTGGATGGATAATTCCTCTGAAAGTTAGGGATAAGAGAAACAAAAATATGTTTTAATTCCCGCAAGGCCTTACCTTTATCCTGGAGGGACTTAAAAAGCTCAGCAGCAGCAGAGCCAAAAGGTTCTTATTATCAAGAGTGTCATCCAACAATTTAGCTTTATGTCATCAGGTAGATTACGAAGATGAAAAGTAAAATCTC
Source organism: Protopterus annectens (assembly GCF_019279795.1). Lineage (NCBI taxonomy): Eukaryota > Metazoa > Chordata > Ceratodontiformes > Protopteridae > Protopterus > Protopterus annectens. The sequence continues at coordinate 1,164,388,572 of NC_056744.1, forward strand.
AAAATAGAGAAAATGTAGCAGCCCTAGAGGAAGCATCAGTTGCGTCATAACTACATTTAATACAGTGGTGAGCCACTTGTGAGGTAGAACTCAGTAAAGAAAGGGCCATAAAGTACAGTTTTGTACCTACCATAAATGTAGATGTCCGAACTGGATAGCATCTGCAGTCATAACAAATGGGTTGTCCTGTCGTCAGGCAGCCCTTCGGTCGGCCGGATTCCAAAGTCTGGGTCCGGCTTCGGCTGATGTCGCACTTCACCCGACGTCATCTCTGCTGGTCTTCGGGTATAAAGGCATCAGCCGACACCATTTTCCTCAGTGTTTCTTGCCCCAGATGCCAATTGCCCTCTTGGAAAGCTAAATTTTGGATAGATGCCAATGTTTCCAAAATAGTAGAAGGCAAACACAAAAAAAATAAACATGTATGTACATATATACAAACAAATACACCATAAGAGACTCCCCCCCCCCAGCTAGCTATTAGGAGGGTAAATACCCTAGGAGTATCCCCAGAGGGGAAGGAGGGAGGGTAATCCTGACTGCAGATGCTATCCAGTTCGGACATCTACATTTATGGTAGGTACAAAACTGTACTATGTCCTTCATGGATGCATCTGCAGTCATAACAAATGGGTAGAATACCATAGCCAACTAGGGGAGGAGGAATAAAAGTTATGGTGTAGTCAGGATCCCTTGCAGTACAGCAGTGGCAAACCCTGCTCGGGATCTAGAATATAGAGGTAAATTATAATGCTTGGCAACTGTATGCACGGAGGTCCAAGTAGCCGCCTCAATAATGTCCTTGGTTGCCACTCCTCTTAAGAAAGCTGTGGTAGTGGCTGTAGCCCTTGTTGAGTGAGGTCTTATGTTCTGTGGAATTGGTTTTCCATGGTAGGAGTAACAGAATCTTATGCAATTTCCTATCCATTTGGAGATTGTCTGTTTGGAAATTGCTTTTCCTTCCCTTCCTGTTGCATAAGCTACAAGGAGCTGGTCAGTTTTTCTGTAACCTTTGGTTCTGTCCAGGTAGTAGCGTAACTGTCTATGTACATCCAAGGTATGCATTATTCTTTCACCTCTGTTTTGTGGATTTGGAAAGAAGGTAGGTAGGTGGATTGCCTGGTTTAAAGACACTCTGGATACCACCTTAGGCATAAATGTAGGGTTAGTTCTCATGGACACCCTGTCTTGATGGAAGATTAGGAAGGGTTGCACTGCCATTAAGGCCTGTAGTTCTGAAACCCTCCTTGCTGAAGTAATAGCCAGTAGGAAAGCAGTTTTCCATGACAGGTGTTGTAGATCTGCTGTTGCTGCTGGTTCAAACGGAGGGAGTGTCAACTTTTCTAGTACAAAATTCAAGTCCCATGCTGGTAATGGTGGTTTCCTAGGAGGTTTTACATTCTTGATCCCTCTGAGGAACTGCCTGAGTAGAGGGTGTGAATAGACAGGAGGATCAAAGCTGTATTCTGCTGAAATAGCTGATGCATGTATCTTGATGGAGGAATAGGACAGGCCTGTATGTAGAAGCTCTGCCAAGTACTCCAGAATGTTAGCAATATCTATGTGCGACACATCTTTTCCTCTTTCAGTACTCCAAATGACGAACCTTTTCCATTTTCCTGCATAGTTCCTTCTTGTTGAAGGTCTGCGGGCTTCAAGGATAATGTCCTTAAACCTTTGTGAAAGGTCTGGGTTAGTTACTGCTATATGATGTTCCAGGCAGTCAGTTGCAAGGTTTTTAGGTTTGGATGTATGATGTTGTAGTTGTTCTGAGTTAACATCAGAGGCATCGGGGGTACTGACCAAATTTTCTCCCGAGACATGCTCCTCAGCAATGGGTACCAGTGTTGTCTTGGCCAGTTCGGAGCTATCAGAATTATCCTTGGACGTTCCTCTTTGATTTTCAGTAGTACCTTGTGCATCAAGGGAAGAGGTGGAAATGCATATGCTGTCAGGCCTTTCCAGCTGAAGGATAGAGAGTCCACCTTCCATGCAAGTGGGTGGAATGTCCTTGTGCAGAATTTTTTGAGCTGGTGATTTTGTGGGGAAGCGAATAGATCTATTTGTGGCATTCCCCATTTCTTTGTGATGGTCTTGAAGATGTCCGGGTGTAGCATCCATTCGTGAGCATCCGAGGTGGCTCTGCTTAAAATGTCTGCTAGGGTGTTCTCTTTTCCCGGTACAAATATTGCCTGTAACTGGATGTTGTAGCTGAGAGCCAGATTCCAAAGGTCCAAAGTCATTCTGCATAGGGGGTAAGAATGAGTGCCTCCCTGTTTGTTGATGTACCACATGACTGTGGTGTTGTCTGTCCTTATCATCAAATGGCCTTCTTTGAGGAATGGTCTGAATTTTTGGATTGCCAGTTTTACTGCCAGCATTTCTCTTTGGTTTATGTGCAGGTGCAGCTGGTCCTGAGTCCACAGTCCTTGCACGCATTTGTCCAGCATGTGTGCCCCCCATCCTAGGTCTGAGGCGTCCGTTGTGATGGTTTGGTTTGCTCGAAAGTTGTGGAAGGGCAAGCCTGGGTTTGACTGGCATGCCCGCGCCCACCATAGGAACTCCTGTTTTAAGCATGGGATTAGTGGTATTTCTGTTTCTAAGCTGTGCCTGTGTTGAGACCATAAATTCTTTAGGTACCACTGTAGCTTTCTCATATGCAGTCTGGCATGTGGGACCAAGATTATGCATGATGCCATGAAGCCCAAGGCCTGCAGAACTTTTCTTGCTGTTAGTTTGTTCTGCTTGGTTAATGCCAAGAAGTAAAGAGGGAGCTCTTTTTGTTTTTCTGCAGTTAGGAATGCCATCTGTTTGACTGTGTCCAATTCCGCGCCCCAGAAAGTTCTTGTCTGGGATGGTATCAGCCTTGACTTTTGTAAATTGACTGTGTATCCCAGGGCTTGTAGCAAGTAGATGACCCTTTGCAAATCTGTTGTCAGCTTGCTTTTGTTGTCCGCTTGTAACAGGCAGTCGTCCAGGTATGGATAAATTTGGATTCCCTGTACTCTGCAGTGAGCGATTACTGATGCCAGGCATTTTGTGAATACTCTGGGTGCAGTAGATAAGCCAAAGGGCAATGCTGAGAATTGATAATGCTCTGATCCTGCAAGAAATCTGAGGTATCTTCTGCAATTTGGTCGAATGGGGACGTGCAGGTATGCCTCCTTGAGATCTAGAGTTACCAGCCAACACTCCTTGCCCAGCATGGGAAGAAGTTGCTGTAGGGTCAGCATTTTGAATTTTGGGACAATGATGTATGTGTTTAAGATGGACAAGTCGAGAATAGGTCTCCATCTTTTCTCTTTTCTTGGTACTAGGAAGAGTCTGGAGTAGAATCCTTTGCCCTGTTCTGTTCTTGGTACTCTTTCCACAGCTCTCATCTTTATTAATTCCGCTATCTGGTGCAGGGCTTCTATTTTTTGATTTGGGGGCAGGTTTGGCATTCCTCTTTTTACTGGTAAAGTGTGGAAGTGGAACCGGTAGCCTTGGTCTATGGTTTGCAAAATCCACTTGTCTTTTGTGATATAGTGCCACTTTTTCGAGAATAAGCCTATCTTTCCGCCTAATGGTGCAGCTATTTGCTCCCTGGTAGGCGGTGTCAGAGCCAAGTCACTGTGATTGTCCTGTTGCAGTGGCAGTGGTTGTGTCTGTGCCTCGGTTATTGCCTTGCCACTGCCGTCCTCTGTAGGCACCTCCTCTGGGTTGATTTCTGCCCCTAGAGCGTCTGTTCCTGCCCCTTTGTGATCTTGTGGAGTCAGGAAAGGACCAATTTTTGGCAGGCCAGTTCCTGCTAAACCTTGGTGGCTGAACCTGTAGGAAATCTTTAACTGTTTGCACAGATTTTGCCTTCTCTTCCATTTTCTTCATTACCTGCTGGGCAGGTTCCCCAAATAGACTGGCCTTATCCATAGGAGCATCCAATAGCTTAGCTTTAACATGATCCGGTAAGACCTGTTCTTTCAACCATGCATGCCTTCTTATCACTGTGCCAGTCATGGCTGATCTAAATGAAGCCTCCAGTGCATCATAGCCACATTTTAAAGAATGGTTACTAACCTGTTGAATGTTATTCACCATTTCTAAAACATATTTCTTATCTAAAGATTCATCAGAGGACAGCTTTTTAGTTAACTGATCAAGCATAAACTCTTGGTATTGGATCATGTGAAACTGACAGTTTAAAGCTCTAGCTGAGAGAGTAGCAGAGGTGTAGACTTTTTTCCCCCATCTCTCTAAGGACCTGGATTCCCTTTCAGCGGGAATAGGGTTTTTTGCTGTGGTCGAGGCTACTGCCTTAGGCCCCTGGGATATAGTTTCGGGGTCTGCCAGTGGGGCCTTGTATAGGTGGTGATGAGTGTCTGGCACCCTGTAAAATCTATCTGGTTTGGCAGGGGCTGGAGGTAAAGAATCAGGTGCAGTACAGACATCATTAAATGCATCGTCCACAACAGACAGGACCGGAGGTATAGCTAAGGGCCTATGTTGTGGTAAGTGCAGAAAAGTCCTAAGCCTTTTTCTTGAATCTGAGAAATCTTGTCCCTGCCATTGGAATTGTTCTCTCATGGCATGTAAGGTTTCCCCAAAGGAGAATTCCTCTGGTGGAGAGGCAGCTGGAATGGATTTTTCAGCATCTGAATCTTCATAATTGGAAAAAGGAGCCTCTGGCTGGTCTGTAATGTCTGAGTCATCCGCAGAATCATCAGAGGACACAGGCTCGGAGGGCTCTGTTCTAGGTCTTTTTTCTGGGGGCTGAGAGGCCCTGTCTGGGTGAGATTGGGATCCCCTAATTAAGGATATTAAATCTTCTGCCAGAGTAAGCATTTGTGAACTAGAAGTGGGCCTGAGAGAGGGTGGTTTAACAGGCACTGATTTAGCTGATTTTGCTGCTTTAGCCCTGGCAAAGGCCTTAATAGACATGGCTGCAGGAGGCCTAGCAGCACCACGTGCTGGGGTAGAGATATCCAAAGGGATGGTGTCTGATAAATCAGTAGGAGCCACAGTTGTAGGCAGAATTTCTGAGGCTGATTCAGGTAAGGTAGCAGGAGCCTCAGTAGTAGTCATGGATTCGGCTGAAGATTGACCAGTTTTCTCGGTTTCGGCCGAAACCGAGACACTCGCGGCTTGCTTAACCACGGTTTCGGCCGAAACCGTGGACCGCGAGTGTCAGTCTTTTTCTTTGCGTTTTTTTAACAATTTGGGTAGTCGGAGGATCCGACGGCATAATGTATGCAAAATCTGAGCCGAAAAACTGTTCAGCAAACTCCGACCGACGCCTAAGCGTTCGTCGGTTGAAAGAAGCACAGGCCGAACAGGCTGCTACGTCGTGGTCTGGGCCTAAGCAAGGCAAACAGTAAGAGTGGAAATCTTTATGAGGTATTTGTTTCCCACAAGTTAAACAGTTATTGACTTTTTCTGACATCGGCTGAGGCAAGAAAGAGTCCCCAACGGGGTACTTAGCTTTTAGAAGTCTTCAAGTAGTATTCGTAGTAGTAATCTCTGGATCTGACCGACCGGCACTTGCAAACAGCTTCTGCTTCGGGCGCCACGCGGCAAGAAAGACTGAGGAAAATGGCGTCGGCTGATGCCTTTATACCCGAAGACCAGCAGAGATGACGTCGGGTGAAGTGCGACATCAGCCGAAGCCGGACCCAGACTTTGGAATCCGGACGACCGAAGGGCTGCCTGACGACAGGACAACCCATTTGTTATGACTGCAGATGCATCCATGAAGGACATCCCTCCCTTCCAAAATCAGGGAGGTCAGAAAGTGCTTGACAAGCTTGAGAAAGAAGGGCTAAAATATACCTGGTCATACAAGTCTGGTAATTAATAACCTTAAAAGCCAGGGCTGTAGCAGTATAGACCTTTTTGCTTAGACATTTCATGGCTCTACTACCTTTACCTGAAGGAAGCAGTTTATTAGATGGCAAAAGTTTTGACGGTTTGTCAGAAGAGACAGGCACTACAGAAGGATCAGCAGAAGGACACCTGTACAAAAATTTACAATCATCAGGCACTTTGTAAAATCTGTCAGGTTTTTTGGGGGCTGGAGGTTGATAAATGGGGGCAACAGAGGCTGCTGAAAAGGTACTGAAGAGGGCAGCCAAGACTGGAAGAACAGCAGTGGGTTTGGGAGACTTCATCTGGAAGAGTTTGAATATCAGAAACCTGAGAACCATCCCATTTGAAATATTCCATCATGCGAGAAGCAGTGTCCCCAAAACAGAGTTCTTCTTAGGGAGACTCTAGAACAAAAGAATCCTTTTCCTCAGATCCATAATCCAAAGAGAAGGGATTTGAGAAGAATATGCCAAAGACTTTTCCCCAGAATTCAAATCTTCAGAGAATTCCTGCTCTCTGGGCCTCTTAAGAGGACTAGATGACCAAGAGGGAGCAGGCAGAGAGACTCCTTGAGGAGGTTGTAAGGCCGTTAAGGCATTAAACAACTCCTGAGTAAAATTCTGCCATTGACGTTGGGTAACAGCAGGGGAAATATGCTTGTTTTTTTTTATTATTTTATTTTTTGGGACGTCTGCCTATAGAACCCTAGGAGGTTCTGACCTTTGCCAACACTCAAACAACTTGATAGGAATCTCCTCTCAAACTAGAATTTGCATTATCCACTTTCATCCATCAGATATAATCAGCTGAGGTTCCCCCTCAATGCCTGCAAAAGACGTTTGTAAAGCCTCTGAGGAAGTGCAAGAAGTTAGATCCATGCCGGCCTCTGACATGGTCGCAGCAGAGGAATCAAAAAAAAAAAAAAAACGGACGATCCTCTGGGTTTTTCACCAGCCTCAACAGAGAGGTCTGGGGCAGGTAGGACAGCAACCAAATCAGACCAGAGTTTTTTTTCTTGGCAAGCCCAGACAGAGAAGAAGCACCTTTACTTAGGCCAGAGTTTCCAGATATTTTGAAAAACAGTTTGCAAATACAAGGCAGTTATCTAGCTATAGAAAAATGTGAATGCTTTGCAGCCGATGAGTTACTGCTTGTGCAAGGCATTTTGTAAACACCCCTGGAGCTGTATATAGTCCATAAAGTAAGACAGAGAACTGAAAATAAAACTCAGAGACAGAAAATCTAAAAAGAAAATGAAGTCTTTGAGAACTGGGACATGATAAGCACTTTTCAAATCTAAAGCTATCTGGGATGTGAAATAAGGAGGAAAGAAAGGCTTCTTGAACTTTGAGACTTTAATGTTAAGGTTTAGAAAAAAAAGGTACAAGATTTGTCTCCCTGTTTCTTCTTTCTTTATACTAGAAAGATTCTTGAATAAAATACCTTTGCTGTTTATTCTGGGAGAACAGGTTCTATGACCCCTAGAGACAGCATCTGTTCCAGGACTGGAAGAAACAGAGAAACTTGGTTTGAGGGATGAGGCAAAATCCCCTGAAAAGGAGGAGGAGGCTCCCACTGCTAGCTGTAACTTTTCTGAAAGATTCTCAGAACTCACTTGTCTGAGGTTATATGATGTTAATGACAAAAATTAAGAACTATGCTTGGAAAAGGATTGGATTGCAAGGGTGGGAAGGAGAAAATACTTGAAGTGGCATATAGTCAGTCCACCTTTTGTGAATGCACCTGGTTATGCAACATCCCCCGCCCCATTCTTTTTTTATCCCCCTAACTTTTTTTTTTCTTTCTTTGAATCTCCTTGCCATTGCTTTTTTAAAAATTCTGTTTGCCTGCACCTTGCTGAGACTGTGTATTTTAGTAGGTAAAGTGGAAGATTTTCCCCAGAGGGGTACTTGCCTACCCAGACTTGGTGAAGAGCTAGTTGACCGCAGATTATTCAACACCTGCAGGAAGAGCACACACCAATGGCAAGAAAGTTTTAAAGGTTTGCCACTCTAACCACTGATTTTATATGGCTCTCCTCATGCCCTTCAGTGTTTACAACATGTGGAATGCACCCTAAAGCTTTGGATGCAGACCCTTTGTCATATCCTTGACAGGACACAATCCATATATCTCACAACACTGCAACAGTGATCTAATGAGGAACATTCACAAATACTCTTTCACAGTCTTCAAGAACATTGCTCTCTTCTCAAGACTCTTTTTAAAAGGATAGTTGTTTTAATCATTCTTCCTTAGTTTCAAAGAATTCTTGAGAGACTTCCAGTAGACAATACTTGCCTTCAGTTTTTGAGAACCCTTTTCCTGTGAAAGGATTGGGATCAAACACGTTTCTTGTATCCCAACTTACTGGATATGATGCATTACTCATTCATTATCTCCATTTTTTTTCCACAGTAATTTTCTGCTCACCTCCAATCCATTACATTCATTCATTTATTTACTTATTTACAGCTGTTAACCGGTGTAAGAACACGGATCTCAATGGACCATTCTCAAGTTCAGCTCAGCTTACACACCGACAAACCAAGATAATAATTATGCAATGTTGAGTTTTTAGAGTACAAAAAAATGAGATGTAAATAAAAGTGAAATGCTACAATTTACAATACAAAAAATCCTTAACAGGCAGAATAGCTGACAAGGATAAGGAGTTGAACATTTAAGAATGTTAAACTATGATGCAGTACAACTGTGCACAATGTACAATAATTTTGCCATCCTGGAAGTCAGAGGTTGGTACCAGAGGGCTGGTACCAGACAGGAGAAAACTGTATTTTAACTTACTTGCCTTGTAAGTCCCATGATTCTATGACCCTACACTTACTTGAAATTTATTGTGAATCTGTTCCATATTAACATAATAATCATCTACAATACACACACAACAGAGCTTCAATGACATCAGCTTAAACTTGCAGTGTTTGCTTGTCTCTACCCAAAGAGCTTCACTGACATCAGCTTAAACTTGCAGTGTTAGATTGTCTCTACTCACCTACCAGTGAACTACTACAATGAAACTCTGACTAAAGAGATTTCTGCAGGCTGTTACCAAAAGTTTTACCTGACAGAACTGATATGCTGCAAATATAAACTGCATCTTCCAGGATACTGAACTGTACTAATTAATACTCATGTAAACAAATGTTGCAGGTACTTGCCATAATGCTGGATCTATGAATAAAGCTTCAACTGCAGAAATAGATAGGGTTGACACCACAGGCAATAGAATCACATGGCACACACATTTCACAAGTTGTTAAGCTCTACCATAAATTAACATTCACTGGCCTAACACAAATACTTCAATAAGTAAAGCAAAAAGCAAAAGATACAGGGTGATATGCTTCCTATATTTGGAGCTCTACTCACAGATCAGTTGTTGTAGTCTGTATCAGACTCCATAGCCTTGATTTACAGTAACAGGCAGGACAGAATCCTTATCTGAATCCACCTGGCAGGCTCACTCAAGGCAGACATTACCTTGATGTCCACAGCCCCAAAGAAAGAGGTCATGCCCAAATTAGAATGTTCTGCAGAAGTATTAAAGGACAACCAGGCCATAGATGCACAAATGCCATTTAAGGGTTATTAAGGATGACGGCTTCAGAAGTATAGACTGTTCTGGTAGGACAGGGTTAGGGTATCCTGGCAGTGTTTTTCACATTTCTTATAACAGAAAACACCGCAATTTGAAAAACATATCAAGAGTCATTGCTTAGTAACCTTTCTGCCTTGTCATCCCTCAGTGAAGCAGACAAGTTTATCATCTTTTTCCTTTAATGTCATCTGTTCAAACTAATATCCAAGCTGTTGGTGTCTATCCAAGCAATAAAAGAAAATTTCCTTGATTAAAGTATTATAAAAGAAAACTGGCAGATGAAAATACTGAATTAAACTAGTTTCAGTAACAACTTTAAGCATGAAAAAAATGTTGGCATGCACTGTAAGGTGGGGTCTTGGATAAGGTTTGCAACTCAGACAAACCTGGCAAAAGTAAGACAGTAAGTACAACATAATTCAAGACAATTTTAACTCTACGGAAAATATAGGATTGAAGGAAAAAACAGTAAATTCTTCAGCATAAGATTGATATCCCATGTTACAAATGGGTACCTAATTAGAACTCATAATAGAAAGGTACCAAAGAGAAATGTATTGCAAACTTTAACAGTACCTAAGGGTTTAAAGACTTGATTTATAAAAATAAGAGACAGCAGCTGAAGAACTTTAATGGAGAAACAGCTAAACCCAGTGGCCTAGAAAGGTAGTGAACAACCAGAGACACCTATGAGGAAAAGGGATCATTGATCCTGAAAGTAAGACAACACATAATGACTTCCATTTGTCTCTATAAGTATTCTGAGTGGAAGGTCACAGGGAAGAAGAACTGACAGAAACTACTCTAGCCAAAGTTCTGTAGGCCTAGTGACTAGTGTAACCAAAGCAAGCATACTATCAGCCTGAAGAAGTGGCAGTCAGATTGCATTTCCCTACAGGCAGGTCATAAAGCATTTGTGACAATGGGACTGAAATTGGGGGGGGGGGGGGGGGGCTATATGACACTGCTGAGGCACACGAAACTAAATCAGTCTCATACAGCAGGGAGCAAACAGTACTTCTACCTCTAATTATACGGCTTTGAGAATAACTTCATTTTATAATATTAAACGGTTTGAAAGTACAGGGCAGCATTCTAAGCCGATAGTGTGCTAAGTGAGGAATAAGACAGAAATTAACCTAACACGGCTTCTGCTCCCACCACAGTGCCACTACTACACTTATATCCTTTACTTACTCTATCTCCCTAGCTACACATAATGATAAACTAGTGTCTTATCTCTTTTTAGATATCTCAAAAGCCTTTGACACTGTCACTCATGTCAACCTCCTCTCCATACTCGCTGAACTCAACCTCTCTTCACCAGCTATCTCCTGGTTTAACAGCTATCTCACAGATAGAACAGAGAGCCATTTTACAGATTGCTCTCTATTCTCTTCTCCCTATAAAAATGGACATTTCATAAAGCTCAGTTTTAGCCCCCCTCCTCTTTAACATCTTTACTAACCAACTTCACACATCCTGTCCTCAGTCCTCCTTCATACAGTATGCACACAACTCCACAATCATTTCTACTGCTGACAACCCCTCTGACCTGCTTACCCTGACCCAAACATCTTTTAACCTCAAAGAAACATGGCTTAGTAACAACAAACTCATACTTAACCCTAAAAAGACAAAACTTCTATGATTCCTCCCAAAGTCCCTTAATCATCTTAAAACCTCATTTACCATCTCTTTCCTTAACAACATTACTATCATAGCTGAAACCCACATTAAGCTCATCAGAGCAATAACATATGAACAGCTTAAATTTGACCTTCATGTACTTCACTGTAAAAAGGAAACCCGCCAAAAGCTCAGCCTACTGTACAGAAAAGTACAGTCATGTACACTTACCATAAATATAGATGTTCGAGTGTATTCACTGTTGCAGTCATCACCTGTGGGTTATCCCTGCTGTGGTAGCCCTCGGTCGGCCGAATACCAGAGTCAATGTTCTTGTGTGTCGGCTGTCATCACCTGTAGTCTGATGTCAGGTCGTCAGTGCTAAACAGCAAGGCAGCCGACATCATTACATCAGTTTTTCTTGCCCTAACCCGTCAGAAGCACAAGGGAAAAGAAAGAAGCAGTCCTAGTGGCTAAAAGCCACCTTGGGAAACTTGTGTCCCTCTAGGGGAAGATGTTAAATGGGGGCTGGAGGGAGGGAGAGAAAGCAAGACTGCAACAGTGAATACACTCAAAGATCTACATTTATGGTAAGTGTACACAACTGTAGTATGATCTTCGTGTATCACTGTTGCAGTTATCACCTGTGGGAGGATTCCCAAAGCTGAGGAAAAGGGTGGAAGGATAGGTTGAGTCCTAGGCACAGGTCAGGAGGCCCTGTAGAATTGCAGAGGCAAACCTTGCCCCCAAGACTTAGAAAAGAGTGGTTTGTGGTAATGCTTTGTAAAGGTATCGACAGAGATCCAGCTGACCGCTTCCAAGCTGTCCCTAGTACGTACTCCTCTGAGGAAGCCAGCGGAAGTGGAGGCTCCCTAGTGGAATGCGTACGAATAGACTTAGGAGGTGGTTTCTGGTGTAATTTGTAGCAGAAATGGATACAGTGTGAAATCCATTTGGAGATGGTTTGTCTGGAGATGGGCTTCCCCTCTGCCCCTGGAGCAAAGCTTACAAGAAGCTGGTGTGTTTTTCTGAATGGCTTAGTACGGTCCAGATAGTATCCGAGTTGTCTGTGCATGTCTAGTGTGTGTAGAATTCTTTCCCCCTTGTTTAGAGGTTTGGGAAAAAAGGTGGGAAGGTGTATGGCCTGGTTAAGAGTCACATCAAATACCACCATGGGCATAAAGGAGGGGTTAGTCCTCAGGGAGACTCTGTCTGCATGGAAAATTATGAAGGTCCCGACGGCTAAGAGAGCTTGAAGTTCCGAGACCCTTCTGGTCGAGGTGATAGCTAGTAGGAAGGCAGTCTTTCAAGACAGGTATTTCAATTCTGTTAAAGTGGCAGGTTCGAAAGGAGGTAAGGTTAGTTTCTCTAACACATAATTCAGATCCCAGGGTGGCGTAGGTGGCCTTCTGGGAAGCCTGATATTAGAAGCCCCTCTGAGGAATTGCTTAATCAAAGGATGAGAGAAGAGGGGTGGGTCTGAATTATAATGGGCAGAGATGGCAGAGGCATGGATTTTAAAAGAAGAGAAAGAGAGGCCACTACTGAGCAACTCTGCTAGGTTATCCAGTATGAGAGGGATGCAATGTTAGAAGGTACTGACCCCTTTTGACTGTTTCCAGGAACAGAATCTTTTCCATTTTCCTGCATATGATTTTCTTGTGCTGGGCCTTCTGGCCTCTGTGATGATGTGCAAGACCTGTTTGCTTAACAGGGACTCCTTGTTAGTTTTTAGTGTATAAGCCATGCTGAAAGTTTGAGAGTCTGTAGGTTTGGGTGCAGTACCTTCCCCCTCTCCTGGGTCAAGAGATATGACATCAGGGGAAGCAGCTTTGGGGACTGCAAGGTCAGACTGCATAATAAGGGGTACCAATGCTGTCTGGGCCAATCTGGAACAATGAGGATGGCCTTTGGTCTTTCCTCTCTTATTTTGATCAGAACCTTGGAAATAAGGGGCAGAGGAGGGTATGCGTACACAAAGAGGGAGCTCCAGGGGAAGGTCAAGGCATTCACCTTCCATGCTAGGAGGTGATACTCCCTGGTACAGAACTTGTGCAGCTGGTGGTTGAGGTGTGAGGCAAAGAGATCCACTTCTGGGGTCCCCCACTCCTGGGTGATTTGCAGAAAGATTTCTCTGTGGAGCTGCCATTCATGGGGGTCCAATAAGTTAATAAGTTTCTGCTTAGGTGGTCCGCCAATGTGTTGTTGATACCTGGTAAGTGTTGGGCAATTAGGTGTAGCCTCATAGAGGTGGCTGTAAGCCAGAGACTCATGGCTAACCTGCACAGGGGGTAAGATTGGGTGCCCCCCTTCTTGCTGATGTACCACACTGCTGTGGTGTTGTCTGTTTTTATAAGGAGGACCCCTGGCCTGAGATGGGGTTGGAAGCAAGTCAGAGCCTTTTGCACTGCCATAATTTCTTTCTAGTTGATGTGCAAGTTAAGTTGCTGGGCATTCCAAAGGCCTTGAGTACACCTGCCTCCTAGGTGAGCTCCACCAAGCAATGTCTGAGGCATCGGTGGTGATGGTCTGGCCAGAAGGGCAGAGGATGAAGGGAAGACTCTTGTTCATGGCACAAGCCTCTGCCCATCAGAAACATTCCGCCCTTATACAAGGGATCAGAGGGAGAGTGGTCTTCAGAGACTGACAGTGCTGACACCAAAGGTTCTTTAAGTACCACTGAAGTTTTCTCATGTGAAGCCTGGCGAGAGGGATGAGAAATATGCAAGATGCCATGTATCCCAGGGCTTGCAGGAACTTCCTTGCAGTGAGGTGACTTCTGGAAGCCAGCAGGGTGAAGTAGAAAGGCAGGAAAGCTCTGCTTTTCTGGGGATAGGAAGGCCATTTGGTTGCTGTGTCTGGCACAGCTCCCAGGAAAACAATTTTTCTGGTGGGGTTTTGCTTTGATTTTTTCTCGTTGATGGTGAACCCTAGGGAAGTTAGGAGTGATTTGACAAAGAGAAGGTCCTGAAGCAACTTTTCTTTGCAGTCTGCCTAAAAAAGGCAGTTGTCCAGGTAAGGGTAAATATGTATATTGCTCTGTCTGCAGAATGCTATAGCCAGGGCCAAGCATTTGGTGAATACTCTGGGAGCAGTAGATAAGCCAAAGGGCAGTGCAGAGAACTGAAAGTGTTGATAGCCTGCTCTGAAGCACAGGAATTTTCTGCATGACTCCCTGATGGGGATGTGGAGGTAGGCATCTTTTAGGTCTAGTGTCACAAGCCAGACATTTTGTGTGAGCATAAGCAGGAGCTGCTGCAAGGTTAGCATTTTGAATCTGGGGACCACCAAGGAGGTGTTCAGTTTGGATAGATCCAGGATGAGGCACCAAGTGCCCTCTTTTCTGGGAACAAGGAACAGTCTAGAGTAAAAACCTTTCCTGTTTGATCTGGAGGGACAGGTTCTACTGCCCCCTAGGATATTAGAGTTTGGACCTGTATCAATGCCGCTGGCCACTGGTTTGGGGGGAGGTCTGGGTACTCTCTTGGAATAGGGAGTTTACTGATGGAGAATCTGTATCCCTGAGAAATGATTTTTAAGACCCATTGGTCCTTGGTTATAGAGACCCAATTGTCCTTGAAGAAGGTGAGCCTTCCTCCTTGTTTTTGATGAGTGAATGGAGGGCAGAGCGGGGAGGGAGAGTCACTTTGAGTGCTTGCCATAGAAGCTTGGCTTAGAACTCCCTGCCTTAGAGACTGAAGTGGTCCATTGTTTGCTTCTTTGCTAGCCCTGGGATATGGGCCTGGATGGCCTGTCCCTACTAGGCTTACCTTGGTCCTGTCTGCTAGGTGCATGGAAAACCCAGTGCTTAGAGGGAAAGTTCCTGCTGAATCTGGGAGGTTGAACTTGAAAGAAATCTTTTACTGTTTACATAAATTTTGCTTTGTTTTCCATCTTTTTAAGCACCTCTTCTGCTTTTTCCCCAAACAGGCATTCTTTGTCTAGGGGTGAATCTATAAGTTTAGACTTGACATGATCAGGGAGAGGTTGTTCCTTCAGCCATGCATGTCTTCTAATAACAGATCCTGTCACTGCTGTCCTGCTAGAGGCTTCTAGGGCATTATATCCACATTGTAATGAGTGTCTGGCCACTTGACAAGCAGAGTGTAGCAATTCTACCAGCTCTTTTGAGTTGGCACCATCAGGACAGGTAGCAATCTTTTGTTTTAATTTTTCCAAAGTGTGCTATTTTAACATATGGAACTGACAAATGAGAGCTCCGATAGCTAAGGTTGCGGAGGTGTATACTTTTTACCCATCTGTCCAGAACTCTGGAGTCTTTGTCAGAAGGAAGAGGATTCTTGGCAGAACTAGTCTTAGCTCCTTTGGGTCCCTGTGTAATAACCTCAGGGTCTGCAGCAGGATTCCTGTACAGGTATTTGTGAGAATCTGGTACTCTGTAGTACCTGTCAGATTTAGTTGGAGCAGAAGGCAGGGCATCAGGGGCTAAGCTGAATTAATAGAAACATCATCCACCACTTCCAAAATAGGTGGGATGGCCAGGGGTCTGTGCTGGGGCAGGTCCAGCAACTCTCTAAGTTGTTTCTTTGACTGTGGGAAATCTTGAGATTCCCAATGAAAATGTTCTCTGAGGGAGTGAAGGGTTTCCCCAAAGGAGAGGTCCTCTGGAGGGGAGGCAGAAGGGATGGATTCCTCTGCATCTGAATCCTCATAAACAGTTAAGGGATGTTGTTCCTCTTCAAAACCAGAATAATCAGATTCCTCAGACTCTTGGTCTGTAATAATTTCTGGAGAAGGATGCCTTTTCCTTTTTGGAGTGGGGGCCTGAGTACCTCGGATAAGGGAGATGAGATCCTTCAGCATTTGAGCTTGGGGTGGGGAAGCAGTAGCAAGATGGTGGCTAGAAGCAGATTTCCTAGGAGTGGCCTGACCTCTAGGCCTGAGAGAATCCATTGGTCTCTGAGAAGAGGTAGTCGGATGCGAAGATGTCTTTTTTTTGTCTAGACTCAGTGGTGCGAAAGGCCTCCTCGGAAGCCGGTGCCTGCGTCACTGCTCTGGACCCAACCGAGGCAGAGACAGCCAAAGGCTCAGAAGATGGAAGTGGATTTCTGCGTAATACTTGATTCCGAAAGGGTCTCGGCAGAGGCCTGCATAGAAAGCGAGTCGGGCATCAGGGGCTGCGAAAGTTCCTCACTGAATTCTGGAGAACTGACTACTTGCTTAGCGGTAGCGTCGTTGGAAGGCTTAGCCTTGTGTGGCCTGTCTCTATCTTTATATCTATGTTTTTTCGGAATGTCAGTGAGGAGCATGGCAGGGATGGAGGTGATGTCAAACGTTAAGTGCATTTACAGGGCACAATAAATAGGTGAACAGTCACTTGTCATGTAGTTAATGGGATGTAATGATGTACAGTAGTCTCAAATACTCAATAAATCTAATGCTGAAAAAAAGACATCATCTTACATGTACTTTAAGGCTGTATATAAAATGAGGCTTTACTAGTATACCTAATCAACAAGTATGACTTTTGACACTCATATGCAACATTGCTCCTCCTTGATTTACTAATTTTCCTGAATTTCAGACTAGTTTATGGGTACATAGCTTATTAAACAAAAGTATACTAAACTTGCACAGAAATCACATATCACTACCTATAGGGTGTATTAGTACATGAAGACCCTCTGTTATAAAAATAAAGGGCTCCTCTTCCTGACCTCTGCTACGATTTTTAATACTCAAAATTTGAGATATGTTTGCTAGCAAAGCATCAAAAAGCTGTGCCGAGAAATTTCCTTTCATTATTATTATCCGGTTCAGTCAGCTAATAGTAGCACATAATATTCTCAACCAACCTGAAAACACCCACGCACTTAAAAATATCATAAAACCATACAGTAACTCCAGACAGTTACGCTCATCCAACAAGCTATTACTCCAAACACAAAGCTAATAACTCAGCTAGAGACTCTGTTTGCCAACTTTATTGGCAAAGCTTAAAATTTACTTCCAGTGGACCTTATTCTTGAACCCTCTCTAAGCTTCTCCAAAAAAGGCCTCAAACAGTATTTTAAAATCCACTGGCTCTGTCCATGTACCAACACTGATTAATCTCCATTACTACTCCCTAACTTAACAGTATTGTATTCACTTCTTGCCCACAAATGCTTGTTGTGACCTTCTTGTTCTGTACATTACTTTGTAAATAATAATTGTTGTTGTAATCCACTTGTTTTATATTCCGTTACACACTGTTAATATTGTGAATCCCTCTTGAGGGCCACATCTTGCAGACTTTGTAATATGCTTGGCATGTATGTATGTTTTTTATCTGTGTAATTGGAGCTCTTCTCCCCGGGCCTCAGCTGAAAATGGACATGTATCCAGTTGGACTATCCCAGTCAACAAATGTAAAATAAATAAATAAATAAATAAATTGTTGGCTGATGGATGTCATATCGGAATTCGAAGAAGGAACACGAAAATAACTGTCTACAAAAAGAGCTCTAGGGTGAATGGTTCTCGCATTAAAGAGGGCACAGAACCATCAGCGAGGGATTTCGTGGTCTGGGCCTAAACAACTGATGCAGTAAGAATGAAAGTCTCTGTGTGGGATCTGCTTTCCACAGTCGAGACAATTGTTAACTTTTTTGGACATCGGTTAGAGCAAGAAAAAAGGGTCCCCAACAGGGTACTTAGCTTTAGATGTTTTCTGCTGAAATTCAACTTCTGGTAGCGACCAACTGGCACTCGTGCGAACTGCTTCTGCTATGGGCGCCACAGCAAGAAACACTGAAGTAATGATGTCAGCTGCCTTGCTTTATAGCACTGATGACCTGACTTCAGACTACAGGTGACAGGAGCCGGCGCACAAAAACAATGACTGGTATTCGGGCCGACCGGGGCTACCACAGCAGGGATAACCCACAGGTGATGCCTGCAACAGTGAAACACGAAGAACATCAAAAGGTTCCTCGCACTCAACTCAAGGATTTCACTTGCCCAAGCATACCTTCTCCACAACCTCTTCTACAGCTCTCAAATCATAACCAACTTAAAGTCCTCACTACTTTCCAAACTCAAAACCACCTACAACCAGGTTGCTAGATTTGCAGCTAATTTGCCTTCTAGATCACACCACTGTCACACTCTCCAGACACTGAGCTGTCTTTAATTTCCTAACCAACTCTTATTTATGCAACTTCTTGTTATCCATTCTATCTTGAATAAACCCTCTTCCTGCCCTAGCATCTCTTCTCTAGTCTCTCTCTCTCTATAAGCCCCCTTGATCCCTCAGAAGCTCAGACCAATGTCTCTTACAGATCCACAAACCTAAAAAATCTATTGGACAGAATCTCTACAGCTACTTTCCTGCTCTTTCATGGAACAAGCTTCCATGATTCTCAGAAATACTATCCACATCCATGAAATTTAGAAAACTTTCAAAGGTTACCTTAACAGCACCTGGAACTGTCACTGTAATCATTCAACCTGAACCCATCCCCTCTCTCCATCACTATCATCCCTTTTCTCCCTCCCTTCTACAAGAACTCACTAAATTAACTAACTAAACTTAGCCCACCAAGAAGGAAAATTGCTCCACCAGGAGATTTCAACTGTTTGTTAGAAAAACTGACCTGGTCCCTTTTGAACCAGCTATTTCATCCTCCTTTCATTATCTTTTAGAAGACACTGTTATTGGTGGCTTTTACCTCTGCCAGAAGGATTTCTGAACTTAAAGCCTTCACGTGCAAAGAATATTTTATCAGAGCAGAGGATCTGTATAAAACCCAACATTATGCTTGGGCGATATCAAAAAGGATTCTGAACCAGGCTATTAACCTACCAGTTAATTGTACCATGGTGAGATTGTACCAGGCTAGATTAGTGTCCATTCTACCAGAACCACTGCTGTCACCACAGCTTTCTTTAGGGGG
This sequence comes from Protopterus annectens, assembly GCF_019279795.1. Classification (NCBI taxonomy): domain Eukaryota; kingdom Metazoa; phylum Chordata; order Ceratodontiformes; family Protopteridae; genus Protopterus; species Protopterus annectens. The sequence continues at coordinate 1,164,407,562 of NC_056744.1, forward strand.
GCTGCTACCCAAGCTATACTTTAAGCAGCTACCTGGTCATCTGTGCATACTTTCTCCAAACACTACAACCTATGGAGCAGTCTCTAGGGCCAGAGCATGGTTTATCCATGTGAAATTCTTCCTGTTCCCTAGAGCATTGTAATTTGGGAATCTCCCCAAATATGAAGAGTGTGATGAAAGCCGGATGTTGGAAGTAATTTATTTACTTGACATATATTGACTGGCATAGTACGACTGAGTAAAAGCCCTTTTTCAGCGGAGGCCCGGGGGAAAAAAGCTCCACAGTATAACTAACCAAGGAAAATTGCAAAACTGAAGTGGGATACAGTAAAAAAATTAAATATATAATAAAACCATTAAGAGAATTTCAATAAAAGTCCACAGTACAATAAATCAGAAAATTGCAAGACTGAAGTTAGAATACAGTAAAAAAAAGTTACAAAGCAATTAAGCAAATGTAATGGGTAAACAGCAACAGAGACATTTAATGCGAGTAGTAGGTAGGTTTAGTATTAGCCTTTTAATGTCCTATGAACACTTATGCCTGCCTAGAATATGCATTAAAGCATCCAAGCTGTCAGTTTTAGAGTGGCTAGGTTTTGGTGAGACAGGGAACCCCTGGTCCCATTCAGGAGGTCCACATGCCGAGGCAACACTTTGACTTTCTTCTTGCCATATTGTTCAGGAGATGAAACCAGTGTTGTCTTTTCCAGAAGCATTTTACTAGAATTACTTCTGGTCTTTCCTCCTTGATCCGGAGCAGTACTCTGAAGATCAAGGGAGCTGATGGAAAACAGAAACAAAACAGACTTTTCTAATTTTGGGAGAATACATCTGTTTTATAAGTTTCTGGAGCTACTATTCCACAACAAGACTTGACTAATTTTATAGATGGAAGGGAAAAAGGTCTAGCTCCACTAAACTCCACAACCGTGTGAAATCCATCCTCTGTTTAACATACATTCATGGTGGTCTGCTTGGTATCTGCTCAGCCTGTCTAGTGACACAGTTTGCTGTTAGGAGACATAGGTTGCAATCAGTGTTACACTTGCATTTAAAGTTATATCCCAGACTTGCATATCCACTCCGCAAAGCGGTACAAATGTGTTTTGCCCTGTTTGTTTACGAACCAATTCACAGTTGTATTGTTCATCTTCACCTGAAGAACTCTCTGCTGTAGGGTAGTGGCAAAAGCTTTCAGGGCATGTATGGCAGGCATTATTTCTTTACTATTTACTTATTTTTTTTCTTCCTCTCATCCTCCTAAGTAACCTGGACTTGAAGAGCCCCCAAATAAGCCCCCTACGCTAAATTTGAGAAAACCGTGGTCAGTCACTGTCAGCAAAGTATCCTAAAGGGCATTTTTTGATTCTAAGAACATTGCTGAACCCACCATGAGATCCCCCACACACTTTGATACAGGAGAGAAAAGGGAACGGTATGACAAGTATCCCTTTTCTCTCCTGTATCAAAGTGTGTGTAGGGAGAGAAAAGGGATGCTTGTTTCTAAGGGAAGGGTATGACAACACCGTTTCATTCTTAGGTATCCATGGAGCTTTCTCATGTACTGGTATGTTAGGGGAACCATTATGATCCAAGAAGCCACTAAGCCTACCAGACTGAAAAAAATCCCTGTCAGTGATCTCTGCCTGTTGCAGAATGCTGCAGAAGTACTGAGTCAGATGAAGGTCTCTCCTCAGAATAGTATCCAGACATCTCCACAAGAAAACTGGTTTCCGTGAGGGGGTACAAGCAAAACTTCTCCTTGCTGACCATCAGCCCTAGGTTCCTGACACAACTCAAAGTGATGTCCAGAACTTGAGGGATGCCTTGATGAGACTCTGAAAAAGTTCTCCTTTCTCCAGCATTAGGAAACCACTGAAGCCAAATCTTCTGTAAAAACTCTGGGAGCAGTGGAAAAGCCAAAGGGTAAGGAAGTGAAATGGAATCATCTCCCCCCTGCTGCAAAACTTAGGAATTTGCTGTGCTTTTTTGGCAATAGGAACATGAAGCTATATAGCCTTCAGACCCAGAATGACCACAACCACATTGGAAGGTGGCACTGGCAATAGACTACGAAGGTCGAGTTTTTTGAATTTTGGGACCCAGAAAATGGCAGAGGTCTAGGATGGGTCTCTAGGGACAGTCTTTTTATGAAACTAGAAAGAGAACCCAGTAAAAGCTCTGCCCTTCCTCTATCAGGGGAAGCCTTTCTACAGACCTGGACTGACTAATTTTTTGACTGACTGCAGGAACAAGGTTCAGCTTGACTTTAATGATTGGTAGACTGCCTCTAAGTTTTAGAATGTCCTGAAACTGCTGTCAGTAACCTTTTTTGATGACACTTAACGTTCACTGGTTAAGTAAAGAAGGACAAACACAGTCCAATTTTTTCTAACAGGGAGAAGCACAGTTGGTGGAAAAGTACAGTTGTGTACACTTACCATAAATGTAGATGTTCGAGTGTATTCACTGTTGCAGTCATTACATTTGGGTAATCCTGCTGGCAGGTTGCCCTCAGCCGGCCTGAATTCCAAAGTCTTGGGTCCTGCGTCGGCTGCTGTCGCCCCTTCCCTGACATCAGGTCGTCAGGGGGTATAAAAGAAGTAGCTGACGCCATTTTCTTCAGTTTTTCTTGCCCCAGATGTCAGGTGGCCCCTAAAAGGGTAGCCAAACTATATATATATATATATATATATATATATATATATATATATATACATATATATATATATATACACACACACACACACACACACACACACACACACACACACACACACACATATATATATATATATATATATATATATATCAATCAATAAATGCACCAATATAAATTTTACCTTCATATACAAGCAAATACACCACATAGGTTATATAAATCAGAGAAGGAAAGATAAGATCCATAGAAAAAAGGGGGATGGCGGGTGGGTAACCTGGACTGCAACAGTGAATACACTCGAACATCTACATTTATGGTAAGTGTACACAACTGTACTATGTTCTTCATGTTTCACTGTTGCAGTCATTACATCTGGGTAGAGTCCCAAAGCTATGGTTGGGAGGCTGGAGCTAAACAGCATTAGGAGCGGCTATGAGGCCCTGCAGAACTGCAGTGGCAAAGCCTGCCCTGGATTTAGAGTAGAGTGGCAGATGATAATGCTTTGTAAAGGTGTGCACTGAACTCCATGTAGCCACCTCTAAAATGTCTCTGGTTGGTACTCCCCTGAGAAAGGTTGCTGAAGTGGCTGCAGCTCTGGTGGAATGTGGCCTAATACTCTTAGGCACTGGCTTGCCATGGTGTAAATAGCAGAAACGAATGCAGTGGCCTATCCACTTAAAAATAGCCTGCTTTGAGATAGCCTTTCCTTGTGATCCTGCAGCATATGCCACTAGTAATTGCTCTGTTTTCCTGAAAGCTAAGCTGTCTGTGTACATCCAAAGAATGCAGAATTCTCTCCCCCTTGTTCTGTGGATTTGGATAAAAGGTTGGCAGATGTATAGTTTGGTTAAGGGCCACAATGGACACCACTTTAGGCATAAATGTTGGGTTTGTCCTCAGAGAGACCCTGTCTGGATAAAAAATGATAAAAGGTACCACAGCCATGAGCACCTGTAGCTCTGAAACTCGTCTTGCAGAAGTAATTGCTAGGAGCAGAGGTGTTTTCCAAGATAAAAACTTTATATCAGTAGTAGCAGCTGGCTCAAAAGGAGGCAGGGTGAGCTTTTCCAAGACATAGTCGAGGTCCCATGCAGATATTGGTGATCTCCTTGGAGGCCTTACATTTTTGGCTCCTCTGAAGTACTGCTTTAATAAAGGATGAGAAAAAAATGGGTGGCTCTGTATTGTAATGAGCTGAAATGGCAGAAGCATGAATTTTAATTGATGAAAAAGATAGGCCTTTGTCCAGCATCTCAGTTAAGTATTGCAAAATCTGTGGAATATTTGGAACAGCTGTAACAGTTCCTTGTGCCTGGTTCCAAGCACAGAATCTCTTCCATTTTCCAGCATAAGACTTTCTAGTACTAGGCCTTCTGGCTTCCCAAATGACATCCATCACAGCTTTACTTTGAGGTGTTTTTTGCATTACTACATTATTCGCCATGCTGCCAGGTTTAATGTCTTGAGTTGGCTGTGCAGGATCTGATTGTTTTGCTGGGACAGTAGACGAGGTATTTGAGGTAAGGTCAAGCTGGATATAGAGACAAGTTCCTTAGGATTGGATACCAGTACTGGCGTGGCCAGTCTGGGACAATCAGTATCATCTTTGGCTTCTCCTGTCTGACCTTTAGGAGTACCCTGGGGAGGAGAGGCAGTGGAGGAAAGGCATATACTGAAAGATAGGGCATCTACTTTCCATTCTTGTCTGTGATAAGTCATTGTGCAGAATCCTTTTAGTTGGTAGTTGTGAGGGGAGGCAAATAGATCTATGTGCGGGCATCCCCATTTCCTTGTTATCATGCTGAAGACTTGTGGATCCAGCTTCCACTCGTGGGGATCCATGAGGTTTCTGTTTAGTTCGTCTGCCAGAGTATTTTCCTTTCCTGGCAGGAATAGTGCCTGCAGATGTACTTAGTAAGTCAAAGCTGTGTCCCACAATGTCATGGCTAGTCTGCAAAAGGGGCAAGAGTGTGTGCCCCCCTGCTTGTTTATATACCACATGACCATGGTGTTGTCTGTCTTTATCAGTAGTTGTCCCGGATGAAGTAGGTCCTTGAAGACTGTCAGGGCATTTTGAACAGCTAGCATATCTTTTTGATTGATATGTAGATGCATTTGGTTTGAGGACCATGTGCCCTGAATACATCTTCCTGCCATGTGGGCCCCCCAGGCATAATCTGATGCATCCGTTGTTAGAGTCTTCCTGGCTGGGGGTAATGTGAATGGCTGTCCCTTGTTCTGGTGACAAGCCATTGCCCACCATCAAAACTCCTGTTGCAGGCAGGGAATGAGAGTAATCATTGTTTCCAGGCTGTGGCAATGTTGAGTCCAAACACTTTTTAGATACCATTGAAGTTTCCTCATATGCAGTCTTGCATATGGAATTAGTAGGATGCAGGATGCCATGAAGCCCAAAGCCTGCATAATTTTTCTTGCAGATAACTGGGTCTTTGTTGCCAACATTTTGAAATAGGTAGTCAGTTGCCTTTGTTTGTCTGGCGTGAGATAAGCCATCTGGGCAGTTGTATTCAAGCTTGCACCCAGGAATGTTATCTCTTGAGAGGGTACTAGTTTTGATTTCTTTTTGTTGACTGTGTACCCTAGGCATGTTAGAAGTCTTTTCACAAATGCCAGATGTTGAAGAAGAATGTCCTAGTTCTCTCCTTGAATTAGACAGTCGTCCAAGTAAGGATATATTTGTATTCCTCTTTGTCTGCAGAATGCAATTACTGGTGTCAGGCACTTTGTAAAGACCCTGGGCGCAGTAGATAAGCCAAAGGGCAGTGCAGAGAATTGGTAATGCATTGAACCAGCCTTCAATCTGTGGTATCTTCTGCATGATTGTCTGATTGGTACATGCAGGTATGCCTCTTTTAGGTCTAAAGTCACAAGCCAAGCATTCTTGCCTAGCATGGGCAGAAGCTGCTGCAAAGTCAACATTTTAAATTTTGGAATATCCAGGAATGTGTTCAGAATAGATAGGTCCAGTATCGGCCTCCAGGCCTTGTCCTTTCTGGGTACCAAGAACAGTCTTGAGTAAAATCCTTGTCCCTGCTCTTGCTCTGGTACTTGATGAATGGCCCCCATGTCCATGAGGGATGAAACTTGTATTTGTGCCTCTGCCCATTGATTTTTTGGCAGATCTGGCCAGCCTTTTGCCTTTGGCAGAGTATGGAAATGGAATTTGTAGCCTTGTGACACTATATTTAGAACCCACTTGTCCTGTGTTATAATGTGCCAATTTTGAGCAAAAAGTGCTAATTTTCCCCCTAAGGGTGCTGCCAGAAGATAAGTGCTTGGTGCAGGCAGGGGAAAGTCATTGGGACTGTTTTCTGTATGTTTGTGCTTTATCTTCTCCAGCTTTGGAGGTAGAAGCACCCCATTGTTTTGACCTATAAGAACCTTGCGGCTGGGATCTGCAGCTAGGCCGCCTGGATCTTCCCCTTTGAGGTCTGTCTGACACAGGAAAGGACCAATTTTTGTTAGGCCAGTGTCTACTAAACCTAGGTGGATGTACTTGTAAAAAAAAACAGTTTGCATAGATTTAGCTTTGTCTTCCATTTTCTTTAACACTTCTTCTGCCTTAACACCAAACAAGGTATCATGCTGTAAAGGTACATCTAGTAATTTAACTTTAACATGGTCAGGCAGACTTTGTTCCTTTAATCAAGCATGCCTCCTAATTACAGAACCATAACTGCGGCCCTGCAGGAGGCCTCCAAAGAATCAAAACCACATTGCAAAGTATGCTTTCCAACTTGTTCAGCTGCATGCAATAAATCCTGCATTTCCTTGTTTTCAGCACATTCAGAATTTAACATAATTTTCTGTTTAAGCAATCCCATGACATGTTGCTGACACTTGAGCATATGAAACTGACAGTTTAAGGCCCTTATAGCCAAAGTTGCAGATGTGTAAACCTTTTCTCCCCATCTATCTAGTGCCCTTGAATCTCTGTCAGAGGGGGTTGGGTTTTTTGCTGTCGATGTCTCAACTCCATTGGGACCCTGTGAAATAGTTTCTGGGTCTGCAGCAGGGTTTTTAAAAAGGAATTTATGAGAGTCAGGAACCCTGTAATATCTGTCAGGCTTAAGAGGAGCTGGAGGTAAGGAGTCAGGGGTACGACTAGACTCCGAAAACACATCATCTACAATGTCTAATACAGGTGGAATGGTTAGAGGCCTGTGTTGAGGTAGTAAAAGGAAAACCCTGAGCCTCTTTTTAGATTCAGAAAAATCTTGGCTCTCCCAATGGAAATGCTCCCTCATGGTATGCAAGGTTTCCCCAAAAGAAAAGTCCTCTGGAGGAGAAGCTGAAGGTACAGATTCTTCGGCATCAAAATCCTCATGGGGGGGAAGAGAATATTCCTGATCAGAAGAGGAATCAGAAGAAATAGAAACCTGATCTGAAGATTCAGTCAGTCTCTTGCCTAGGCCTCTTATCAGGAGGGGGATGGGAACCCCTGATCAAGGTAATCAAGTTTTCGGCCATTTTGAGCATCTGTTTTTTGGGCATAGAGGCCTGTCCACGTGGCTCTTGAGTTTGTTTCTTTGCTTTAGAAGGTGCTTTAGTTTTTGCCTTTGAAGCTGAAGTCGGTTTAATGTAAAGATGTTTAGGTCTGAATACACCCTCAGAAGCCGGTGCCTGCTCAGCGGCTCCGGACCCATCTGAGGGAATAGTATCCAAGGCTCCAATACCTTGAGTTTCCAGCGGCATGGCAGACTCCACATGGGAGTCAGTAGCAGCCTGTGGCTCTAAAGTAGCGGGCGTCAGGGGCTGCGAAAGTGCCTCAGTGAGAACTGGCGACTGGCTTAGGAGAAGCTTCGTCGTCAGTTTTGGGCCTCGGTTGTTTATATCGCTCCTTTTCTTTGCGTTTTTTGTGAATTCCGGTAGTCGGATGGCTATCCGACGACATTTCTAGATAATTAAACCGGCGTCCAAAATAGTTTAAAGCAAAATCATACCGACGCTTAATAGTGCGTTGGTTAAATCTAGCACAAAACTGACAACCAGAAAAGTACAGTTTTGTACCTACCATAAATGTAGATGTTCGAGTGTATACACTGCTGCAGTCATTACACTTGGGTTATCCTGCCATCAGGCAGTTCCCCAGTCGGCCTGAGTTCCAAAGTCTTGGTCTGGCATTGGTTGCTGTCGCCTCCTCCCTGACATCAGTGCGTCAGGGGGATATAAGATGCAGCCAATGCCATTTTCTTCAGTTTTTCTTGCCCCAGATGTCAGGTGCCTCTAAATAGGTAGGCAATTCCAATTGCTAATAAAACATACATAAGAAAAGCAAACAACAACTTACAGCTACCAGCAAATACTCCCCATAGGTAGTAAAGGGTAGAAGACATAGGTACGTACCAGCCAGTAAGACAGGAAGGAGGGAGGGTAACCTGGACTGCAGCAGTGTATACACTCGAACATCTACATTTATGGTAGGTACAAAACTGTACTATGTTCATCATGTTACACTGCTGCAGTCATTACACTTGGGTAGAATCTCAAAGCTGAGGTAGGGTGGCTGGTTCTATAAGGCATTAGGGGTGGCTATAAGGCCCTGCAGCACTGCAGTGGCGAAGCCAGCTCTGGATTTAGAGTATAGAGGCAGATGGTAATGCTTGGTGAAGGTATGTACAGAACTCCAAGTTGCTGCTTCCAAAATGTTCTTGGTAGGTACTCCTCTGAGGTAGGCAGTTGAAGTGGCTGTTGCCCTGGTGGAGTGAGATCTGATGCTGCTAGGCACAGGTTTTCCATGGTATGTGTAGCAGAAACGTATACAATGTCCTATCCATTTTGAAATAGTCTGTTTTGAAATGGCTTTTCCCTGTGCTCCTGCAGCATATGCTACCAATAATTGCTCAGATTTTCTGAAAGCTTTGGTTTTGTCCAAGTAGAAGCATAACTGCCTGTGAATGTCCAAAGAATGCAGTAGTCTTTCCCCTTTATTCTGTGGTTTGGGATAAAAAGTTGGCAGGTGAATAGTTTGGTTTAGAGCCACACTGGATACCACCTTTGGCATAAACGTAGGGTTAGTTCTTAAAGACACCCTGTCCTGGTGGAAAATAGGAAAGGTTCCACTGCCATTAGTGCCTGTAATTCTGAAACTCTTCGTGCTGATGTTATTGCCAGGAGCAGAGCAGTTTTCCAAGAGATATATTTTAATTCTGCTGTGTTAGCTGGCTCAAAAGGAGGTAAAGTTCATTTTTTCAAAACAAAGTTGAGGTCCCAAGTTGGAGTAGGTGCTCTACAGGGCGGTCCTTATGTTTTTAGCCCCTCTGAGGTACTGTTTTAACAGAGGATTCGAGAAAATTAGTGGATCCGTGTTGTAATGAGCAGAGATGGCAGAGGCGTGGATCTTGATGGATGAGAAGGAGAGGCCTTTGTCCAGCATCTCAGTTAAGTATTGTAGTATCTGAGGAATGTTTGGGACAAGAGGGTCAAGGCTGTGAGCTTGGTTCCAGGCACAGAATCTCTTCCATTTATCCGAATAGTCTTTCCTGGTACTAGGCCTTCTGGCCTCCAGAATGACATCTATAACAGCTTTGGAGAGAGGCATTGCTTGCTTGACTAAGGAATCTTCCATGCAGCTAGGTTTAAGGTCTTTAGCTGGCTGTGTAGTATTTGATTGTTGTGCTGAGTCAGTAGATGTGGGATTTGAGGCAAAATCCAGGGTGGTTCTTGTGCTAAGCTCCTTAAGATTGGGTACCAGTGCTGGCGTGGCCAGTCTGGTGCAATCAGGATCATCTTTGGCTGCTCTTGCCTGTTTTTTATGAGTACCTTTGGAAGGAGAGAGAGTGGCGGGAAAGCGTATAATTGTAGGTTCTCCCAGCTGAATGAGAGGGCATCCACTTTCCATGCTTGTGGATGGTAACTCCTTGTGCAGAATTTTTGTAGCTTGCAGTTTATTGGGGATGCAAACAAATCTATGTCTGGGCTCCACCATTTCTGTGTTATCATTCTGAATATTTGTGGATTCATTTCCCATTCATGGGGATCCATGATGTTTCTGCTTAAGTCGTCTGCCAGTGTGTTTTTCTCTCCTGGCAGGAATTGTGCTTGCAGATGAACTTGAAGGTTTATAGCTGTGTTCCACAAGGTCATGGCTTGTCAGCATAGGGGGTAGGAGTGAGTGCCCCCTTGCTTGTTTATGTACCACATAACGGTGGTGTTGTCTGTTTTTAGCAGTAGTTGTCCTGGATGCAGCAGGTCCTTGAAAGCTATAAGGGCATTTTGTACAGCTAGCATCTCTTTTTAATTGATGTGAAGATGTCTTTGGTCTGTGGGCCACATGCCCTGAATACATCTGCCTGCCATGTGTGCTCCCCAGGCGTAATCCGATGCATATGTTGTCAGTGTTTGCCTGGCTGTGGGTTGTGTAAAAGGCTGTCCCTTGTTGAGGTGACAAGCTTGATCCCACCATTGCAACTCCTGTTGAAGGCAAGGAATTAGAGGTATAACTGTTTCCAAACTTTGACAGTGTTGAGACCATACATTCTTTAGGTACCATTGTAGTTTCCTCATATGTAGTCTGGCATATGGAATTAGTAGTATGCAGGATGCCATGTAACCCAAGGCCTGCAGAATTTTTCTTGCAGGGAGTTGGGTCTTTGTTGCCATCAATTGAAAGTATTGAGTCAGTTGTCCTTGTTTGTCTGGCGTGAGATAAGCCATCTGGGCCATTGTGTTCAAGCTGGCACCCAGGAATATAATCTGTTGTGAGGGCACTAGTTTTGATTTCTTTTCGTTTACTGTGTACCCCAGGCAACTTAATAACTTTTTTACAAACGCCAGATGCTTTAGAAGAATGTCCTTGCTCTCTGCTTGAATTAGGCAGTCGTCCAGGTACGGATAAATTTGAATTCCTTTCTGTCTGCAAAATGCAATTACTGGTGCCAGGCACTTTGTGAAGACCCTGGGCGCAGTAGATAAGCCAAAGTGCAATGCAGAGAATTGGTAGTGCATTGAACCAGCTATGAATCTGAGGTATCTTCTGCAGTTTTGTCTGATAGGGATATGCAGGTATGCCTCCTTGAGGTCCAAGGTCACGAGCCAAGCTTTCTTGCCCAGCATGGGAAGAAGCTGCTGTAATGTCAACATTTTGAATTTCGGAACATCCAGGTAAGTGTTTAGATATGAAAGATCCAGAATGGGCCTCTAGGCTTTGTCCTTTCTGGGTACCAGAAAGAGTCTTGAGTAAAATCCTTGTCCTTGCTCCTGTGATGGTACCTTTTGAATAGCTCTCATATCCATGAGTGCTGTAATTTGTTTTTGAGCCTCTGCCCATTGATTTGGTGGCAGATTTGGCATTCCTTTTGACCTTGGTAGAGTGTGAAAGTGGAACCTGTAACCTTGAAATACAATGTTGAGAACCCATTTCTCTTTGGTGATCATTTGCCAATTGTGGTAGAAGAGTGCCAGTTTTCCTCCCAATGGGGCTGCCAAGAGAGTTTTGTTTGGCAGCTGTAGTGGGAAGTCACTGGAGCTGCTTTTTATATGGTTGGGGCTGGTCTTCCCCTTCTTTCTGGCCTGATGCAACCCATTGTTGAGGCCTGTAAGGACCTTGTGTTTGACCACTACCTCTTGGACATCTGTATATTCCCCTTTGAGGTCTGTCTGTAATTGGAAAGGACCAATTCTTAGTTGGCCAGTTTCTGCTAAATCTAGGAGGATGAACCTGTAAGAAATTCTTCACCGTTTGCATAGATTTTGCCTTATCCTCCATTTTCTTAATACCTCTTCTGGCTTAACTCCAAATAACACATCCTGCTGCAAAGGTGCATCCAGTAATTTTGCTTTAACATGATCTGGTAACGTATGTTCTTTTAACCAAGCATGTCTTCTAATGACAGAGCCTGTAACTGCTGCTCTGCAGGAGGCCTCTAGAGAATCAAAGCCACATTGCAAAGTATGCTTTCCCACTTGTTCAGCTGCATGCAATAAATCCTGCATTTCTTTAAAATTAGGAGGATCTGATTCTGGAAGCATTTTTTGTTTTAATTGAGACAGTAAAAATTGCTGATATTTTAGCATGTGAAACTGGCAATTTAAGGCTCTCATTGCTAAAGTTGCAGACATATATACTTTCTTTCCCCATCTGTCTAATGCTCTGGAATCTCTGTCAGAGGGAACTGGATTCCTGGCTGATGAGGCCTTAACCCCTTTGGGTCCCTGAGAAATAGTTTCAGGGTCAACTACAGGGCTTTTATACAGAAATTTGTGTGAGTCAAGGACTCTGTAGTATATGTCAGGTTTAACAGGGGCTGGAGGTAAGGAATCAGGATTTAAGCTGGATTCAGTATACACATCATCCACAATATCTAACACTGGCGGAATAGCAAGGGGTCTGTGTTGAGGCAATAAAAGGAAGTCTCTGAGCCTTTTCTTGGATTCTGAATAATCCTGGCCTTCCCAGTGGAAATGCTCCCTCATGGTATGTAGGGTTTCCCCAAAAGAGTAGTCCTCAGGCGGTGAGGCTGATGGAATTGATTCCTCAGCATCAGAATCCTCATAAGGGGGTAAAGAATATCCTAGGTCTGAGGATGAATCAGAAAAGATGGACACCTGGTTGGATGAGTCATAGTCTGCATCCTGTCTAGGCCTTTTATCAGGAGGGGGATGGGACCCCCTGATCAGAGTGATTAGGTCTTCGGCCATTTTGAGCATTTGTTTCTTAGGCATGGAGGCCTGTCCTGGAGAATGCTGTATTTGTTTCTTTGATTTTAAAAGAGGCTTAGACTTAGCTGAGGGTTTAATGCTTGACTTAGCTGAGGGTTTAATGCTTAACTGAGTAGGTCTGAAGACACCCTCTGAAGCTGTGGTTTGCTCAGCTACTCCGGATCCCTCTGAAGGGTTAGTTTCGGTAGACTGAATAACTTGTGCATCCGAAGGCCCAGCCATCTCCACGTGGGAGTCAGAGGCGGCCTGTGGTTCTAGAGAAGTGGTCGTCAGGGGCTGAGAAGGCGCCTCACTGAAAACCGGAGAACCGGCGACTGGCCTAGAAGAGGCCTCGTCGTCAGTTTTGGGCCTCGGATGCCTATCCTTGTCTTTGCGCTTTTTGTGTATTCCGGTCGTTGGAAGTTCTGACGACATGGTATAATTGAATTTTCTACCAAAATAATGTCGGGCAAAATCAAACCGATGTTTAATAGTGCGTTTGTTAAACCTACCACAAAACCAACAACCAGTGATGTCGTGGTCTGGGCCTAGGCATGGGATACAATAGGAATGGAAATCCTTATGAGGTATTTGCTTCCCACAACAAATACAGTTATTAACTTTTACTGACATCGGTCTGAGGCAAGAAAAAGTTTCCCCAACGGGGTACTTAGCTTTGTAGAAGACTTCGGTTCTGGATTCGGAATGAAAATATCAGGAGAAGGCCAACCGGCACTTGCAAACTGTTTTGCTTTGGGCACCGCACGGCAAGAAAGACTGAAGAAAATGGCGTCAGCTGCATCTTATATACCCCTGTCGCACTGACGTCAGGGAGGAGGCGACAGCAACCGATGCCGGACCAAGACTTTGGAACTCAGGCCGACTGGGGAACCGCCTGACGGCAGGATAACCCAAGTGTAATGACTGCAGCAGTGTAACACGATGAACATCGTTGTGATCAGGGCCTAGGCAAGGAATACAGTAAGAATCAAATCCTTATGAAGTATTTGCTTTCCACAAGAAATACAATTATTTACTTTTTCTGACATCGGTCTGGAGCAAGAAAAAAGTTTCCCCAACGGGGTACTTAGCTTTATTGAAGACTTCGGATCTGAAATTCAAACACAAAAATCTCAGGAGTCGGCCGACTGGCACTTGCGAACTGCTTCTGCTTCAGGCACCGCGTGGCAAGAAAGACTGAAAAAAATGGCGTCGGCTGCTTCTTTTATACCCCTGATGACCTGACGTCAGGGAAGGGAAGACAGCAGCCGACGCAGGACCCAAGACTTTGGAATTCAGGCCAACTGAGGGCAACCTGCCAGCAGGATTACCCAAATGTAATGACTGCAACAGTGAAACACGAAGAAAGTACAGTTTTGTACCTACCATAAATGTAGATGTCCGAACAGGATAGCATCTGCAGTCCTAACAAATGGGTTGTCCTGTCGTCAGGCAGCCCTTCGGTCGGCCGGATTCCAAAGTCTGGGTCTGGCCTCGGCTGGTGTCGCACTTCACCCGACGTCATCTCTGCTGGTCTTCGGGTATAAAGGCATCAGCCGACGCCATTTTCCTCAGTGTTTCTTGCCCCAGATGCCAGTTGCCCTCTTGGAAAGCTAAATTTTGGATAAATGCAAATGTTTCCAAAAAAGTAGAGGGCAAACACAAAAAATAAGCATGTATGTACATATATACAAACAAATACACCATAAGAGATCCCCCCCCAGCTAGCTATTAGGAGGGTAAATACCCTAGGAGTACCACAGAGGGAAGGAGGGTAATCCTGACTGCAGATGCTATCCTGTTCGGACATCTACATTTATGGTAGGTACAAAACTGTACTATGTCCTTCAAGGATGCATCTGCAGTCCTAACAAATGGGTAGAATACCATAGCTAAACTAGGGGAGGAGGAAGAAGAATTATGGTGTAGTTAGGATCCCTTGCAAAACAGCAGTGGCAAAGCCTGCTCGGGATCTAGAGTATAGAGATAAGTTATAATGCTTGGCAAATGTATGCACGGAGGTCCAAGTAGCCTCAATAATGTCCTTGGTAGCCACTCCTCGTAAGAAAGCTGTGGTAGTGGCTGTAGCCCTTGTAGAATGAGGCCTTATGTTCTGTGGAATTTGCTTTCCATGGTAGGAGTAACAGAATCTTATGCAATTTCCTATCCACTTGGAGATTGTCTGTTTGGAAATTGCTTTTCCTTCCCTTCCTGTTGCATAAGCTACTAGAAGCTGGTCAGTTTTTCTATTGCCCTTGGTTCTGTCCAGGTAGTAGCGCAACTGTCTGTGTACATCCAAGGTATGCAGCAGTCTTTCCCCTGTTCTGTGGATTGGGAAAGAAGGTAGGTAGGTGGATTGCCTGGTTTAGAGACACTCTGGATACCACCTTAGGCATAAATGTAGGATTAGTTCTCATGGACACTCTATCTTGATGGAAGATTAGGAAGGGTTGTACTGCCATTAAGGCCTGTAGTTCGAAACCCTCCTTGCTGAAGTAATTGCCAGTAGGAAAGCAGTTTTCCAGGATAGGTGTTGAAGGTCTGCTGTTGCTGCTGGTTCCAATGGAGGGAGTGTCAATTTTTCTAGCACAAAGTTCAAGTCCCATGCTGGTAATGGTGGTTTCCTAGGAGGTTTTACATTCTTGATTCCTCTGAGGAACTGCCTGAGTAGAGGGTGTGAGAAGACAGGGGATCAAGCTGTATTCTGCAGAAATAGCTGATGCATGTATCTTGATGGAGGAATAGGACAGGCCTGTATGGAGAAGCTCTGCCAAATACTCCAGGATGTTGGCAATATCTATCTTTGACACATCTTTTCCTCTTTCAGAACTCCAAATGACAAACCTTTTCCATTTTCCTGCATAGTTCCTTCTTGTTGAAGGTCTGCGGGCCTCAAGGATTATGTCTTTAACCCTTTGGGATAAATCTGGGTTAGTTGCTCTTATGTAATGTTCCAGGCAGTCAGTTATAGAGTTTTCAGGTTTGGATGCATGATGTTGTAGTCGCTCTGAGTTAACATCAAAGGAATCAGGGGTAGTGTCCACGTTCCTCCCCGAGACATGCTCCTCAGCAAAGGATACCAATGTTGTCTTGGCCAATTTGGAGCTATCAGAATTATCCTTGGACGTTCCTCTTTGATTTTCAGTAGTACCTTGTGCATCAAAGGAAGAGGTGGAAATGCATATGCTGTCAGGTCTTTCCAACTGAAGGATAGAGAGTCCACCTTCCAAGCCAGTGGGTGGTATGTCCTTGTGCAGAATTTCTTGATCTGGTGATTGAGTGGGGATGCGAATAGGTCTATTTGTGGCATTCCCCATTTTTTGTGATGGCCTTGAAGATGTCGGGTGTAGCATCCATTCGTGAGCATCCGAGGTAGTTCTGCTTAACATGTCTGCTAGGATGTTTTCTTTTCCCAGTACAAATATTGCCTGTAACTGAATGTTGTAGCTCAGAGCCATATTCCATAGGTCCAGAGCCATTCGACATAGGGGGTATGAATGAGTGCCTCCCTGTTTGTTGATGTACCACATGACTGTGGTGTTGTCTGTCCTTATCATTAATTGGCCTTCTTTGAGGAATGGTCTGAAATTCTGGATTGCTAGTTTTACTGCCAGCATTTCTTTTTGATTTATGTGCAGGTGCAGCTGATCTGGAGTCCATAATCCTTGAATGCATTTGTCCAGCATGTGGGCCCCCCAACCTAGGTCTGAGGCATCCGTTGTGATGGTTTGGCTTGCTTGAATGTTGTGGAAGGGCAAACCTGGGTTTGACTGGCATGCTTGAGCCCACCATAGGAACTCTTGTTTCAGGCATGGGATTAGTGGTATTTCGGTTTCTAAGCTGTGCCTGTGTTGAGACCATAAATTCTTTAGGTACCACTGTAGCTTTCTCATATGCAGTCTGGCATGGGGACCAGGATTATGCATGATGCCATGAAGCCCAAGGCCTGCAGTACTTTCCTTGCTGTTAGTTTGTTCTGCTTTGTTAATGCCAAGAAGTAAAGAGGGAGATGTTCTTGTTTTTCTGCAGTTAGGAATGCCATCTGTTTTACTGTGTCCAATTCTGCACCCAAGAATGTTCTTGTTTGGGATGGTATCAGTCTTGACTTTTTAAATTGACTGTGTATCCCAGGGCTTGTAGTAAGCAAATGACTCTTTGTAAGTCTTGTGTCAGCTTGCTTTTGTTGTCCGCTTGTATCAGGCAGTCGTCCAGGTATGGATAAATTTGGATTCCCTGTAGCCTGCAATGAGCGATTACTGATGCCAGGCATTTTGTGAATACTCTGGGCAGTAGATAAGCCAAAGGGCAATGCTGAGAATTGATAATGCTCTGATCCTGCAAGAAATCTGAGGTATCTTCTGCAATTTGGTCGTATGGGGACGTGCATGTATGCCTCCTTGAGATCTAGAGTTACCAGCCAACACTCCTTGCCCAGCATGGGAAGAAGTTGCTGTAGGGTCAGCATTTTGAATTTTGGAACAATGATGAATGTGTTTAAAGCGGACAGGTCGAGAATAGGTCTCCAACTTTTCTCTTTTCTTGGTACTAGGAAGAGTCTGGAATAAAATCCTTTGCCCTGTTCTGTAGGTGGCACCTTTTCCACAGCTCTCATCTTTGTTAATTGAGCTATCTGTTTTAGAGCTTCTGTTTTTTGATTTGGTGGTAGGTTTGGCATTCCTCTTTTTACTGGTAAGGTGTGGAAATGAAACCTGTAGCCTTGGTCTATAGTCTGCAAAATCCACTTGTCTCTTGTGATATAGTGCCAATTTTTTGAAAATAAGGCTAACTTTCCACCTAAGGGTGCTGCTATTTGTACCCTGGAAGGCGGTGTCAGAGCCAAGTCACTGTGTTTGTCCTGTTGTAGTGGCAGTGGTTGTGTCTGTGCCTCGTTGGTTATTGCCTTGCCACTGGCCCCTCTGTAGGCACCTCCTCTGGATTGATTTCTGCCTCTGGAACGTCTATTCCTGCCTCTCTGAGATTTAGAGGAGTCTGGAAAGGACCAATTTTTGGAAGGCCAGTTCTTGCTAAACCTTGGGGGCTGAACCTGTAAGAAATCTTTAACTGTTTGTACAGATTTTGCCTTCTCTTCCATTTTCTTCATTACTTGCTGGGCAGGAGAACCAAATAGACTGACCTTATCCATAGGAGCATCTAATAGTTTTGCTTTAACATGATCCGGCAAGACCTGTTCTTTCAACCATGCATGCCTTCTTATAACTGTGCCAGTCATGGCTGATCTAAATGAAGCCTCCAGTGCATCATAGCCACATTTTAAAGAATGGTTACTAACCTGCTGAATGTTATTCACCATTTCTAAAACATATTTCTTATCTAAGGAATCATCAGGGGACAGTTTCTTAGTTAACTGATCAAGCATAAACTCTTGGTATTGGATCATATGAAACTGACAGTTCAAAGCTCTAGCTGAGAGAGTAGCAGAGGTGTATACTTTTTACCCCATCTCTAAGGACCTGGATTCCCTTTCAGAAGGGAGAGGATTTTTCGCTGAGGTCGGCTACTGCCTTAGGCCCCTGGGAGATAGTCTCAGGATCTGCAAGGGAGCCTTGTATAGGTGGTGATGAGTGTCCGTACCCTGTAAAACCTATCGGGCTTGGCAGGGGCTGGATGTAAAGTATCAGGAGCAGTGCAAACATCATTAAATGCATCATCCACAACAGGAAGAACTGGAGGTATAGCTAAGGGCCTATGTTGCGGTAAGTGTAGAAAGGTCCTAAGCCTTTTTCTTGAATCTGAGAAATCTTGTCCCTGCCATTGGAATTGCTCTCTCATGGCATGTAAGGTTTCCCCAAAGGAAAATTCCTCTGGTGGAGAGGCAGAGGGAATAGATTCTTCAGCATCGGAATCTTCATAAGTAGAAAAAGGAGCCTCTGGATGGTCTGTATTGTCTGAATCATCAGAAGAGTCATCTGAGGACACTGGCTCAGGGGGCTCTGCTCTAGGTCTCTTTTCTGGAGGTTGAGAGGCCCTGTCTGGATGAGATTGGGATCCCCTTATTAAAGAGATGAGATCCTCTGCCAGAGTAAGCATTTGGGAACTGGAACTGGGCCTGTGAGAGGGGGGCTTAACAGGCACAGACTTAGCAGTTTTGGCTGCTTTAGCTCTGGCAAAGGCCTTTATAGACATGGCTGCAGGAGGCCTAGCAGCACCACGTGCTGGGGTAGAGACATCCAAAGGGATGGTGTCCGATAATTCTAGAGAAACCACATTAGTAGGCAAAACTTCAGAGGCCGATTCAACTAGGGTAGCAGGAGCCTCGGTAGTAGTCATAGATTCGCTGAAGATTGACCGCTTGCTCGGTTTCGCCAAACCGAGACACTCGCGTTTGCTTAACTGTGGTTTCGGCCGAAACCGGACCGCGAGTGTCGGCCTTTTCTTTGCGTTTAACAATTTGAGAAGTCGGAGGATCCGACGGCATAATGTACGCAAAATCTGAGCGAAAAACTGTTCAGCAAACTCCGACCGACCTAAGCGTGCCGGTTGAAGGAAGCACAGGCTAAACAGGCTGCTACGCCGTGGTCTGGGCCTAAACAAGGTAAGCAGTAAGAGTGGAAATCTTTATGAGGTATTTGTTTCCCACAAGTTAAACAGTTATTCACTTTTTCTGACATCGGCTGAGGCAAGAAAGAGTCCCCAACGGGTACTTAGCTTTTTAGAAGTCTTCGAAGTAGTATTCGGTAGTAGTAATCTCTGGATCTGACCGACCGGCACTTGCGAACAGCTTCTGCTTCGGGCGCCACGCGGCAAGAAAGACTGAGGAAAATGGCGTCGGCTGATGCCTTTATACCCGAAGACCAGCAGAGATGACGTCGGGTGAAGTGCGACACCAGCCGAGGCCAGACCCAGACTTTGGAATCCGGCCGACCGAAGGGCTGCCTGACGACAGGACAACCCATTTGTTAGGACTGCAGATGCATCCTTGAAGGACATCATCCATCTGGATTTAAAGAACATGCATATGTGAGACTGTTGTATGCTGCTGTTATTCATCCTTTTTATACGCAGGATGAGGTTGAGGTATTTTGCTGGAATTAGGTTAGCTACAGCTCAACCTGATTTACTTAGGTCGTTTGAAAATCAGAGTGCAGTATCAGGTTTAAGACCTGCTCATACTGAAATACAAGAGAAACAAGTGAAAAACAAATTATTTGTATAGCTATGTTTACATCTTCGCGTCTATAACTCTGTGTGTGTGGGATCGCTCGCTTCCTCTCACTCGTCACTGTCTGTGTGTGTGTGGGGGGGGGGAAATCGCTCGCTCTCACTCTTCACTGTCCGCCTTAAGGGTGCATTTTGACTTAGACACTTCCATTTCACTTTACCATTAAATTCTGAGCTCTCACACCATCCCATAAGAAGTTTCACTTAAAAATTCTAATCTTCCCAGTGTTACAAAGGAAAAACAAAATAAAGTAACCACAGAGGAAATTTTCTTCTCTAGATTAGTGTCTGGCCTTTTGAGGTTTACAAATGAAAATTATGTACTACCCATAATGATAGACCTGGATAAAGAGGTCCAGCCCTCACTGACCAACATTATTTAAACTACAAGTATTCAGTCACCTTGACATCTAAAATATTCCCAGGCTACTACTCATTCACATTTAGCCATAATGCACTGCCATATAGTTTTATCTCTAAAGTTCAGATGCGTCTCTCAAAAGCGGAGCCTTCTTAAACAACTCACCAATGATACTTCATACCATGTTTGCCATGAGGGAGGAGGGAGGGAGGCCATTTTGAGAAGAATGAAACTGCTCATCCAGATGTATCAAAATAATAAATACCTAACTCTCGTAACTGGTATTAGGAGGTCCAGTCTCATCAATTAATAGAAAAGAGTCCAAAACTTATCCTCCAAGTTGGCAATTATGGAAACATAACTCTAAACAATGTAGCTGCAAAGGTAGACTTACCATGAGATGTCACATCCAACCAGGGTTGCCAGACGTCCCTATTCGGGCGGGACTGTCCCGAGATCAGCAGCCTGATCCACAGTCCCACCCTGCCGGTTTAAATCCCGGCCAGCCTCCGCTTTGTTTTTTTTTTTTTTTTGATTGGCCCGTATACCTGGCATACAGGCCAATCAAAAATCACTAAACACGGAGCTTCTTGTGTTCTGCATTAAACAGAAGTAGCTCCGTGTTTAGCGATTTTTGATTGGCCCGTATGCCGGTATACGGGCTAATCAAAAATCGCAAACACGGAGCTACTTCTGTTGAATGCGGAACTGCAATGTTCCGCATTAAACACGAGAAGCTCCGTGTTTAGTGCAGATCTTTAACGGGGAACTCTGTTCTGCATTAAAGACCCCCCCCCCCTTTTTGCTCTTCACTTTTTTTTCGTCCCTACCTGGCTGATATGAAATCTGGCAACCCTGCATCCAACTTGTACTGTCTTGAAAAACTATTCACCAATGTCCATGGAAAGTTTGAAAGGTAATCACTACTCTTACTGAGTGTGCTGTAGGGATGGATTGTGCTATTTTGTTATATTTTTGAACAAGAGAACTCATTAAGTCACTTTGATTTAGTAACTTTATTTCATAACCTGCCCTTGCAGGCCATTTTAAGCCTAGCCGACTTTCCCAATCAAAGGTAAAAATCAAACCTGTATCTTATGTCTGTGAGGTAAACATCTTAACCATTATGCCAAACCCCAACTCTGAGACCCAGTTTATTGGCTGAAAATGAGACAAAAGTTGTGAATTCGTCCTGATTTTTGGTACTGTTTACAAACTTTGAGCTATTTTGGGGCAACCACACAATGTAACAGTTATGCAACTCTAATGTATTAAGAAAGAATATAGGAAATCTTATGGATCTGGCTCACTGACATAACCCACACTGTGAAAGTAGCAGATTCCAAATCCAACTTCAAACCAGTGACAAGTGGAGTACCAGAGGGTACAGTCCTGGGTCCTCTCCTGTATGGTATCTACTTTTCTGAAATACAGGCTAACACAGAAGATCTTTGGCTAACGAAGTTCGCAGATGACTGCAAACTAGGAGCCATACTTGAAACCCCTAACGATGTGGACATCCTAGAAAAGGGCATCACTGAGACAGATGCCTGGTGTCAAAGCCAAGGCCTCAAACTCAATGCTAAAAAGTGCATTGTCATCCCCCTTTGGTAAAAACTCTGTACCCATGAGCTACCACATAGGAAGTAGTCTACTTAACACCGAAAGTGTGATAAGAGACCTTGGGACACAGGTGGACAGTAGTCTCTCCTTTGATAATCACATTGCCACAGTAGTCGGGAAATCCTTCTACGTAGCATACCTCATCACAAAAGGTTTATCATCCAGGAAAAAAAGAGGTCATTGTTCCCCTCTACTCATCACACATTAGACCCATTATAGAATACATTGCCCCTTTTGGTACGTACCTCACAAGACATCTACAACAACTGGAAAGGCTGCAGAAATACCTCACAAAGAGGATTACCAGCCTCAAACAGATGCCCTACGCAGACTGTCTCAAAAAACTCCAGCTTTACTCCTTTGCATATCGCCTATTCAGAGGCGATCTCTGCCTAACATACAAAGCTATGTCAATCCCAGAGCTGTTGGACATGCTCTACTTAAAGAAATCCCCAATCCGTCCCAGCTACAAGCTCTAGAGACCTAAACCTTGTCACCACAATAAACAGAACATGCTGGAGGGATAGATTCCTGTCCCAGAGACTTCCCATACTCTGGAACAAACTACCTATCTATTTCAAACAAAGCTCCTCATTAGCACTCTCAAGAAAAATCTTGATGATTGGATGGGAAATAGGAAATTCACATTGGGGATCACCTCTGGGGCTCTACTCGACAGGGGCACAGGAAAATAATTTTCATGGGTGGCGAAAGCCAGGATACCTTTTTGGCTAGCCTTGTACAGGCCCTAGGGATGATAGCCTAGTACCTACCTATGAATAAGGTCTGCCTCAGTGCACTCTGCCCTTATTGAAGAGCAGGTTGGAAAGCTAAGAGGCATTACACATAAGGTCTGTATTTTAGAAATTCCTGTAGAAGTAATGGCAAATATAAACAGTCTCTTCCAAGGCAGGTATTTCAAATCAGTTTTAGAGCAGGCTCAAAAGGAATACGTGTTAACTGCTCTAAAAGAGCATGCAAATCCAGTGAAGGGGCAGGACCCTTGATAGGAGGTCAAATCTGAAATGTTCCTCTAAAAACTTTGCAAACTTTAAGAAGCCAAAGACAAAATGTAAAAGCCTTGAGAATAGTTTGGTACTGCAGAAAGGCAGACCATTATGGAATATTACTTACGCCTCTATCAACATTGTTGCAAAGGTAATGTAAATCTGCAGAACAGTAAATCATGTCTACTTTATGTTTTCCTAGTATTAGATATCTGAGCAGAAATGAACCCTTGGGCCATCAACAGTAGGTATGAAGAGCCACCAGTCATTACTGGACCTGTAACAGCCATGTAGTTAGAGAAAGGGAGTGACAGCCCTGGTGATGCCTGCTAAACAGGTGAATAAATACAGTTCTGGAGGCTTCAGACATAGATGTTGCTCCAGATGCTGAAGCCATAGCAGAAAGAATTATGGCTAATAAAATTACCCTGGACTTGTTCTGCCCAGTTTTCTGAATACAAAGCACAAAAGCTGTAAAATAGCTCTAGGGACCATTTCTGGATCTAAGCATCCTTAAGAAATTCCCCCAGAGGTGGTGGGGGGAATATAAGTTAATGCATTTGGCAGTGACAAAGGATGCAAACATGTCCTAGCAAGACTGCCCCCAGTGACAGAAAAACTAATACAGAAAGATGGATGCATCACTCATAGGTTCATAGGTGTGTACTAGGCTAACAGCCCTGGAGCCTTTACAAGCCTAGCCCATAGAAGTGCCCTGGCATTGTGCCGCTCGACGTTAGTTTCCAGTGCCTCTATCAAGTAGAGCCACTGCAGTGATCCCCGGGGTGAACTTTCCATTTCCTATCCATTCATCAAGATTTCTCTTGAAAAGGCCCAATGAGGTTCTCTGCTTGACATGTATGGGAAGTCTATTCCAGAGCATGGGTAGTCTCTGGGTTATGAAATTGTCCCTCTAGCATGTTCTGTTGATTGTAGTAATGAGGTTGAGGTCTCTGGAGCGTGTGGTGCAGAGGGATTGGGATTTCTTTAGATGTAGCATTTCTAACAGAGCTGGGTCAGACATGGCTTTGTAAGTCAAGCAGAGATCGCCTCTTAGTAGACAATATGAGGCAGAGAATAGCTGGAGTTTGAGTCTGTCTGTGTACAACATGCGTTTAAGGCCTGGGATCCTCTTTGTGAGGTAATTTTGTGGCCCTTCCAGCTGTTGCATGTGTCTAGTGAGGTACATGCCAAATGGGGCATTATACTCTATGACTGGCCTAATGAGGGAAGAGTAGAGAGAGATGATGATCTCTCTCTTCCTGGATGCAAAACCCTTGGTAATGAGATGTGTCATACAGAAGGACCTACTGACCACAGTGGCAAGGTGGTGGTCGAAGGAGACGTTGCTGTCAACCTGTGTCCCTAGATTTCTTATAACACCGTCAGTGTTCAGTGGGGTCCCATGAATGTGGTAATTAGTGGGAACTGAGTTTTTCCCAAAGGGGATGATGACGCATTTTTTTGGCATTACGCTTAAGGCCATGGTTTCGACATCAGTCATTGGTCTCAGTGAGACCTACCTGTAGGATGTCTATATCACTTGGGGAGTTAATAATGGCTCCCAGCTTGCAGTCGTCTGTCTGAGATGGAAACACTCTGCATATTTCGGGGTAAGACACCCACAGAAACACAGGGAGAACATGCAAATGACAAACCGGTATTGGCAGGAGGTCAGGCTAAACCTTGTACCTTGTGCATGGGAGGCGAATACCTTAACCACTGTGCTAATTGGTCTCTCTTGCTCTTAGAGCAGAAAAATCATATCTGTTTAATCAATGAGCTTTTAGCAGAGGTGAAAATCAAACCTTGCACCTTATACGTGTCAGGCAAAAGTACAGTTTTGTACCTACCATAAATGTAGATGTCCGATAGGAATGCATCTGCAGTCCTTACAAATGGGTTGTCCTGTCGTCAGGCAGCCCTTCGGTCGGCCGGATTCCAAAGTCTGGGTCTGGCCTCGGCTGGTGTCGCACTTCACCCGACGTCATAGCTGCAGTTATTCGGGTATAAAGGCATCAGCCGACGCCATTTTCCTCAGTGTTTCTTGCCCCAGATGCCAGGTGCCCTCTTGGAAGGCTAAATTTGGATAAATGCCAATGATTCCAAATAGTAGAGAGCAAACACAAAAAATAAGCATGTATGTACATATATACAAACAAATACACCATAATAGATCCCCAAGCTAGCTGAAGGCTGGCAAATACCCTAGGAGTACCTCAGAGGGAAGGTGGGTGGTAATCCTGACTGCAGATGCATTCCTATCGGACATCTACATTTATGGTAGGTACAAAACTGTACTATGTCCTTCAAGGATGCATCTGCAGTCCTTACAAATGGGTAGAATACCATAGCTAAACAAGGGGAGGAGGAAAGAGTAGTGATTACGGTGTAGCTAGGATCCCTTGCAAAACAGCAGTGGCAAAACCTGCTCGGGATCTAGAGTATAAAGGTAAATTGTAATGCTTGGCAAATGTATGCACGGAGGTCCAAGTAGCAGCCTCTATAATGTCCTTGGTAGCCACTCCTCGTAAGAAAGCTGTGGTAGTGGCTGTAGCCCTTGTGGAGTGAGGCCTGATGTTCTCTGGAGTTTTCTTTCCATGGTAGGAGTAACAAAATCTAATGCAATTTCCTATCCATTTGGAGATTGTCTGTTTTGAAATTGGTTTTCCTTCCTTTCCTGTGGCATATGCTACCAGAAGCTGGTCAGTTTTTCTATTGGACTTAGTCCTGTCCAGGTAGTAGCGTAACTGCCTGTGTACATCCAAGGTATGCAAAAGTCTTTCTCCCCTGTTCTGTGGGTTTGGGAAGAATGTAGGTAGGTGGATAGCCTGATTTAATGACACTCTGGATACCACCTTAGGCATAAATGTAGGATTTGTTCTCATGGACACTCTATCTTGATGGAAGATCAGGAAGGGTTGTACTGCCATTAATGCCTGTAGTTCAGAGACCCTTCTTGCTGAAGTTATTGCCAGCAGGAAAGCAGTCTTCCAGGATAAGTATTGTAATTCTGCTGTTGCTGCTGGTTCGAAAGGAGGAAGTGTCAATTTTTCTAGCACAAAGTTCAAGTCCCATGCTGGCAATGGTGGTTTCCTGGGAGGTTTTACATTTTAATTCCTCTCAGAAACTGTCTGAGCAGGGGATGAGAGAAGACAGGAGGATCCAAGCTATATTGTGCTGAAATAGCTGATGCATGTATCTTGATGGAAAAATAGGACAGGCCTGTGTGGAAGAGCTCTGCCAAGTACTCCAGGATGTTGGCCATGTTTACCAGAGTCACATCTTCTCCCTTTGCAGTACTCCAAATGAGATATCTTTTCCATTTTGCTGCATAATTCTTTCTTGTTGAAGGTCTGCGCGCCTCCAGGATTATGTCTTTAACCCTTTGGGATAAGTTTGGGTTAATTGCTGTTATGTAATGTTCCAGGCTGCAGAGTTTTCAGGTTTGGATGCAGGATGTTGTAGTTGTTCTGTGTTAACAGTAATGGGATCAGGGGTAGTGTCCATATTTGTTCCCGAGACATGCTCCTCAGCAATGGGTACCAATGTTGTCTTGGCCAGTCTGGAGCTATCAGAATGATCCTTGGACGGTCCTCTTTGATCTTCAGAAGCACCTTGTGCATCAAAGGAAGTGGTGGAAATTCGTATGCTGTCAGGTTTTTCCAACTGAAAGATAGGGAGTCCACCTTCCAAGCAAGTGGGTGGTACGTCCTTGTGCAGAATTTCTTTAGCTGGTGATTGAATGGGGATGCAAACAAGTCTATTTGTGGTAATCCCCATTCCCTTGTGATGGCTTTGAAGATGTCCGGATGAAGAATCCATTCGTGGGCATCTGTGGTTGTTCTGCTTAATATGTCTGCTAGAATGTTTTCTTTTCCCGGTACAAAAATTGCTTGTAACTGAATGTTGTAGCTCAGGGCCACATCCCATAGGCCCAGTGCCAGCCGGCATAGAGGATATGAATGGGTGCCCCCCTGTTTGTTGATGTACCACATAACTGTGGTGTTGTCTGTCCTTATCATCAACTGACCTTCTTGGAGAAATGTCTGAATGACTGGATTGCCAATTTTACTGCCAGCATTTCCTTTAGATTTATGTGTAGGCGCAGCTGGTCTTGAGTCCATAAGCCTTGTATGCACTTGCCCTGCATGTGTGCGCCCCAACCGAGGTCTGAGGCATCTGTCGTGATGGTTTGGCTTGGTTGGCTGTTGCAGAAGGGCAATCCTGTGTTTGATTGACAGGCCTGAGCCCACCATAGGAACTCTTGTTTCAGGCATGGGATTATTGGGATTTTGGTTTCTAGGCTGTGCTTGTGTTGGGACCACAAATTCCTTAGGTACCACTGTAGCTTTCTCATATGCAGTCTGGCATGAGGGACCAGAATTATGCAGGATGCCATGAAGCCTAGAGCTTGCAGTACTTTTCTTGCAGTTAGGTGGTTCTGCTTTGTTAATGCCAAGAAGTAGAGAGGTAGTTGCTCTTTCTTTTCTGCAGTTAGGAATGCCATTTGTTTTGATGTGTCCAGCTCTGCACCCAGAAAGGTTATTCTTTGGGATGGAATCAGCCTTGACTTTTTTATATTGACTGTATATCCCAAGGCTTGCAGCAGGTAAATGACTCTTTGTAAGTCTTCTGCTAGCTTGCTTTTGTTGTCCGCTTGTATCAGGCAGTCGTCCAGGTAGGGATAAATTTGGATTCCCTGAAGTCTGCAATGAGCAATTACTGATGCCAGGCATTTCGTGAACACTCTGGGTGCAGTAGATAAGCCAAAGGGCAATGCTGAAAATTGATAATGCTCTGATCCTGCAAGAAATCTGAGGTATCTTCTGCAAATTGGTCTTATGGGGACGTGCAGGTATGCCTCCTTGAGATCTAGAGTTACCAGCCAAGACTCCTTGCCCAGCATGGGAAGAAGCTGCTGTAGGGTCAGCATTTTGAATTTTGGAACAATAAGGAATGTGTTTAAAGTGGACAGGTCTAGAATGGGTCTCCATTTGTTTTCTTTTCTTGGTACCAGGAAGAGTCTGGAGTAAAATCCCTTTCCTTGCTCCATAGATGGTACCCTTTCCACAGCTCTCATTCTTAATAGCCGAGATATTTGTTTTAGAGCTTCTGTCCTTTGAGTAGGTGGTAGGTTTGGCATTCCTCTCTTCCCTGGTAGAGTATGGAAATGGAACCTGTAACCTTGGTCTATAGTTTGCAAAATCCATTTTTCCCTTGTGATGCAATGCCAGTTTTTTGAGAATAAAGTTAGTTTTCCGCCTAAGGGTGCTTCTAGTTGTTCCCTGGTAGGCGGTGCCACTGTCAAGTCACTGTGATTGAGTTGTTGTAGTGGTGGTGGCTGCGCCTGTGCCTCGCTGGTTGTTACCTTGCCATTGGCGCCCCTGTAGGCACCCTGGATTGGTTTCTGCCTCTTGAACGCCTATTCCTGCCTCTCTGAGCCTTAGAGGAGTCCGGAAAGGACCAATTCTTGGATGGCCAGTTCCTGCTAAACCTTGGAGGTTGAACCTGTAAGAAATCTTTCACAGTTTGTACAGATTTCGCCTTCTCTTCCATCTTTTTTAGCACCTGCTGAGCAGGGGAACCAAATAAATTGACCTTGTCCATGGGTGCATCCAAAAGCTTTGATTTGACATGGTCTGGTAATGCCTGTTCTTTCAACCATGCATGTCTCCTGATGACTGTGCCAGTCATGGCTGATCTAAAGGAAGCCTCCAGTGCATCATAGCCACATTTTAAAGAATGGTTACTAACCTGCTGTATGTTATGTACCATTTCCTGAACATATTTTTATCTAAAGATTCTTCAGAGGAAAGCTTTTTAGTTAACTGGTCAAGCATAAACTCTTGATATTGAATCATATGAAATTGGCAGTTCAAAGCCCTAGCTGACAAGGTAGCAGAAGTGTAAACTTTTACCCCATCTCTCTAAGGACCTGGATTCCCTTTCAGAGGGGAGTGGGTTTTTAGTAGAAGTAGCAGCTACAGCTTTAGGGCCCTGGGCGATTGTCTCTGGATCTGCAAAAGGAGCCTTGTATAAATGGTGATGAGTGTCTGGGACCCTGTAGAACCTATCGGGCTTAGCAGGAGCCGGAGGTAATGAATCAGGAGCAGTGCAAGCATCATTAAATGCATCATCTACAACAGAAAGAACTGGAGGTATAGCTAAAGGCCTATGTTGTGGCAAATGTAGAAAGGTTCTAAGCCTTTTTCTGGAGTCTGAGAAATCTTGGCCCTGCCACTGAAATTGTTCCCTCATAGCATGCAAGGTTTCCCCAAAGGAAAATTCCTCAGGTGGAGAGGCTGAAGGAATGGACTCTTCAGCATCAGAGTCTTCGTAAGGAGAATAAGAAGCCTCAGGAAGGTCTGTATGTTCTGATTCATCAGAGGAACCATCAGTGGATACTGGTTCAGGGGGCTCTGCTCTAGGTCTCTTTTCTGGAGGAGGGAGAGACCTGTCTGGATGAGGCTGGGATCCACGAATTAAAGAAATTAAATCCTCAGCCAAAGATAGCATATGAGAGCTAGTGCTGGGCCTGTGTGAGGGGGGTTTGGCAGGCACAGATTTTGAAGCTTGGGCTGCTTTAGCCCTGGCAAAGGCCTTAATAGACATGGCTGCAGGAGGCCTAGCAGCTCCACGTGCAGGGGTTGAAATATCCAGGGGAATTGTGTCTGATAATTCCTGAGAAACAGCAACAGAAGGCTGGATTTCAGAAGCAGATTCTGCCAGGTTAGAGGAGGCCTCGGTAGAAGGCATGGTTTCGGCTGGAGAAAGAACCGCTTGCTCGGTTTCGGCCGAAACCGAGACACTCGCGGTTTGCTTAATAGCGGTTTCGGCCGAGACCGCGGACCGCGAGTGTCGGTCCTTTTTTTCGCTTTTGAAATTTGCGTAGTCGGAGGATCCGACGGCATAATGTAGGCAAAATCAGAGCCGAAAATTTGTTTAGCAAACTCCGACCGACGTCTAAGCGTCCGTCGGTTAAAAGAAGCGCAGGCTAGACAAGCTGCTACGTCGTGGTCTGGGCCTAAGCAATGTATACAGTAGGAGTGGAAATCTTTATGAGGTATTTGTTTCCCACAAGATAAACAGTTATTCACTTTCTCTGACATCGGCTGAGGCAAGAAAGAGTCCCCAACGGGGTACTTAGCTTTTTAGAAGTCTTCGTAGTAGTATTCTGTAGTAGTAATCTCTGGATCTGACCGACCGGCACTTGCGAACAGCTTCTGCTTCGGGCGCCACGCGGCAAGAAAGACTGAGGAAAATGGCGTCGGCTGATGCCTTTATACCCGAATAACTGCAGCTATGACGTCGGGTGAAGTGCGACACCAGCTGAGGCCAGACCCAGACTTTGGAATCTGGCCGACCGAAGGGCTGCCTGACGACAGGACAACCCATTTGTAAGGACTGCAGATGCATCCTTGAAGGACATCACCTTAACCACTGTGTCATATGGCTTTTTATGATACATTAATAAGCAGCAGCTGAGCCTGTCCACAAGAGAAATGGCCTCTTCAGGAATAGTTAGTTATCAGAAAGTATATTGTTGACAAAACACATTTCCTCACACACCCTCCTTGCTTCTCAGTAGGGAGAGGAGGGGGAGAGCATGACTAACCCCCAACTACTTTATATACCAAACCATCGCCATGTCATTGGTGGAAATGGCAACTGTGTCTTGGGATAGAGAGTTCTGGAATACCTGCATCTCTACAATGTGCAGACAGGCCTCCATCTGTGATCATACAACTTGGAATGTCAGTTTCTGACAACGTCCACTCACCTTAGGGCAAAGGCATCCATAGTAACGATCATACATGGGGTGGAAATATGAAATGGCCTGCCCTTAGTAAGATTCAAAGTATGGAGCCACCATTACAAATGAATGTTACACACCCTGGAAATCTTAACCTAATGATACATTAAATCCATTAAAAGAGACCACTGCACTTTCAGAATCCACTGGAGGATTCTCATGCAGCAGCCTGCATGATGAGCTACACAAACTGTAGCTGCGATAATGCCAAGTGCTCGGAGATGGAGAGCTGCTGTGACTGAGTGAAGGTGAAAAACCTGTGAAACTGCAGTCTGCAGAAAAATCCTGAATTAAAGAAAGTTTGCTATGCATGACAGTAAGTTTAATGTGCAGCCTATGAATGCTACTTTCTGTCACAGCTTCAGTTGGGAAGTTGCAGTGTTTACTGCTACTCTTAAGGACTGGAAAAGTCTCAAGAGAGACTCCCATACTGCAACTAGTTTGTCTAAAGTTGAAGTGGATAGAAACCACTCATCCAGGCATGGAAACACATTTGCACCCTTGCAGCCTCTAGTTTACTGGAATTACAGAAGTGCATCTGTAAACACTGTTTTATGAGGCGAGACCAAAAGAAAGCATTGGAAACTGACCATGACTATCTCCTACACAGAAGCAGAAAAACCTACTGGACTCCTTGGCAACCTATAAATGCAGACAGCTCTCTTGGAGATTCAAAGAGCACATCTTTGCAAACAAGGATGGATGGACTGTATTGTGATCAAGAAATAGTGTCCAAAACTGTTTTTGATAATGGCACTAAAGCATAAAAACTTTTAGCACAATGACTCAGGCAACAGAAA
Source organism: Protopterus annectens (assembly GCF_019279795.1). Lineage (NCBI taxonomy): Eukaryota > Metazoa > Chordata > Ceratodontiformes > Protopteridae > Protopterus > Protopterus annectens. The sequence continues at coordinate 1,164,438,673 of NC_056744.1, forward strand.
GTAGAAAGGGCTGTCGCCAAACTTAAGGAGCCTAAAACAAGGAAGGTAACAAGAGATCCTGTAGAGGTACTAGACTATTTCATAAACTCTATGAACGTCTCCATAAAGCAGAGAAATATGAAAATCAAGAAAAGATGCAAATGGAAATGTTTATGGAATAATTAAATATGCCAAGGTTACAGGTAGATGAGGCTCAATTACTAACAGGATAGGAGGAGATGAGATAAAAATTGTGATGCATAACCAATCTATAGGAAAGTCCCCAGGAATAGATAGTATTCCTGTGGAGGTTTGGAAGCTAGGAGGAAAAAATTGATAAATATCTGGAAGGTTTTAACAGTATTTTAACAGGAGGAAAAGTACTAATGTCCTGGAAGAAAGCTGTGGTAGCTGTAATACCCAAAAAGGGTAAAGATCCATCAGATCCAGCTTCATTCAGACCAATTTCAATACTAAACCATGATTATGAAGTGTTATCTCTATAATGGCTAAAGGAATGGCAAAAGTAATGTGAAAACTGATAGATATGGATCAATGTGGTTTTGTGGAGGGGAGGCAAATATTTGACAACATTCATAGAACACTGATGATCCAGAGGGAAGCAGAATGCAAGAAATACTATTGCTGTTGGTGGGTCTTGATGCAGAGAAAGCATTTGACAGAGTATGCTGAGACTTTATGAGCAGGGCAATGGAAGCATCTGCATTTCCTGAAAAAAATTATACGATTGATGAGGAGGATATATGAGGGATTGGAGGCGAAAGTGGGTGGGGTCCTCTCTGATAATTTCTGCTTGAGCAGAAGAACTAGACAGGGGTGTCCTCTTTCCCCTTTATTATTTGTATTACATTTAGAACCACTGGCAAAGAAAATAAGGGACTCAGAAATTCAAGGATGTAATTGGCACGGTAGTCAAGAAAAGTTGGCTTTATTTGCAGATGATGATATTTTATACCTCACAAAACCAGAATGAGACATTACAGTGTTGTGGAATATTTTGAGACAGTTTCAGATCTTCTCTGGATACAAAAATTAGTGAAGCTAAAACAAAGGCAATAGTTGTAAATTATGTACCCACACATAAATTTGTTCAGGAATATCCATATTTATGGGGACATGATAAAATGAAGTATTTAGGAGTATGGATTAAAAATGATTCTAGCGTGGCAGCTAAGAATATGTGGTAAGAGACTAAACAAAAGATAATACAGAAACTGAGAAAATAGAAGCTTTGTTATATGGACAGGAATAATAAGATACAAGCAGTTAAAATGTTTTATTACCTTTAGTCTTATACACAGGTCAGGCATATTTTTATCAACCAGAGCAGAAGTTGTGGGAAACAATTAATAAAGAGCTGAAGGACTTTATTTGGGAGGGAAGATGGCAAGAGTCAAGTGGGATAAGCTGTTTCTTCCAGTAGAAAGTACAGTTTTGTACCTACCATAAATGTAGATGTTCGAGTGCTAATACAGCTGCAGTCATAACAGATGGGTTCTCCTGCCGTCAGGCGGGTCCTCGGTCGGCTGAATTCCAAAGTCTAGGTCCGGCGTCGGTTGTCGTCGCTTCTTCCCTGACGTCAGTGCGACAGGGGTATAAAAGAACCAGCCGACGCCATTTTCTTCAGTTTTTCTTGCCCCAGATGTCAGGTGCCCCCAGAAGGAAGGCAATACATAAATTTGTGTAATAAAGCAATGCCATATAATCAAAATACAGTAGTTGCAAGCAAATACACCATAAATGAATACCCCAATCAGGTTGCATGAGGAGGTGTTAGCCAAAAGGCCTGTCCCAAGAGGGGAAGGAGGGAAGGAAACCTGGACTGCAGCTGTATTAGCACTCGAACATCTACATTTATGGTAGGTACAAAACTGTACTATGTTCATCGTGCATACAGCTGCAGTCATAACAGATGGGTAGAATCCCAAAGCTAAGAAAGGGGTGGTAGGCACTAGGTGGAACTAGGAGGAGCCAGGATGCCCTGCAAGACTGCAGTGGCAAAGCCTGTTCTAGTTTTGGAGTATAATGGTAGGTGGTAGTGCTTGGAGAAGGTATGCACAGAACTCCAAGTGGCTGCTTCCAAAATATCTTTGGTAGGAACTCCTCTGAGGAAAGCTGCAGAGGTAGCTGTGGCCCTTGTGGAGTGAGATCTGATGCCTGCAGGTACAGTTTTACCATGAAAAGAGTAACAAAAGCGTATGCAGTGGGCTATCCATTTTGAAATTGTCTGTTTGGAAATTGGTTTCCCTTGAGCTCCCATAGCATAGGACACAAAGAGCTGTTCTGATTTTCTGAAAGGGTTTGTTCTGTCCAAATAATAACACAGCTGTCTGTGGATGTCCAAGAAATGTAGTAGTCTCTCCCCTTTGTTTTGAGGATTAGGGTAAAAGGTAGGTAAGTGTATAGCCTGATTCAAAGCTACCCTGAATACCACCTTGGGCATAAAGGACGGGTTGGTTCGTAAGGAAACTCTGTCCTGATGGAAGATGATAAAAGGCTGCACAGCCATGAGGGCTTGTAGTTCCAATACCCTACGAGCTGAGGTGATAGCCAGAAGGAAAGCTGTTTTCCAAGACAAATATTGCAAATCTGTTGAGGCAGCTGGCTCAAAAGGAGGCAAGGTCAGCTTTTCTAGAATGAAATTGAGGTCCCAAGCAGGTATTGGTTGTTACCTTGGGGGTTTTATATTCTTAGCCCCTCTGAGGAACTGTCTTAAGAGGGGGTGAGAGAATAAAGGTGGATCAGTGTTGTATTCTGCAGAAATGGCTGAGGCATGGATTTTGATGGAGGAGAATGAAAGTCCACTGCTTAGCAGCTCAGCTAGATACTGTAATATTTGAGGTAAATTCAGTTTTCCAGGATTCTGGCCCTTTTTCTCATTCCAGGCACAAAACCGTTTCCATTTTGCGAAGTAAGCTTTTCTAGTAGACGGCCTTCTGGCCTCCAAAATGACATCCTGCACCTCCTTGGAGAGTAGGGTCTGTTGTGATGTTAAGGAATCTTCCATGCGGCCAGATTGAGTGTTTTCAGCTGACTGTGAAGAGTTTTGAAGCTGTGCTGAGTCAGAAGAAGAGGCATTAGAGTTAGGGTCCATGGAGGGGAATGCGTCAGGCTCCTCAGGAGTGGGTACCAGTGCTGTCTTGGCCAGTCTGGAGCAATGAGAATCATCTTTGGTCTGTCTGCTCTGATTTTTAATAGAACTTTGGGCAGCAGAGGAAGAGGTGGAAAGGCATAAACTGTCATTGTTGTCCAACTGAGAGAGAGAGCGCCCACTCTCCAGGCCTTTGGATGAAAAGTCCTTGAGCAGAATTGTGTCAATTGGTGATTTTTGTGGAAGGCAAAGAGATCTATGTCTGGCCTTCCCCATGCTTGAACTATCTCTGTAAAAACTTGAGGATGCAACTTCCATTCGTGTGGATCTGTCATATTTCTGCCGAGGTTGTCTGCCAGCGTGTTTTCCTTGCCTGGCAGGTACTGCGCTTGAAGTTCGATTTGTAATTCCAGAGCCATGTTCCAAAGTGACATGGCCAGCCTGCATAGGGGGTATGAATGGGTTTCTCCCTTTTTGTTTATGCACCACATTACTGTGGTGTTGTCTGTCCTTATCAATAGTTGACCTGGATGCAGAAGGTCTTTGAAAGCTATAATAGCATTTATTACTGCTAGCATTTCCTTTTGATTGATGTGAAGGTGCTTTTCTTTTTGGGACCATTTGCCCTGAATGCACCGATGTGTCATGTGCGCCCCCCAGGCGTAGTCCGAGGCGTCTGTTGTGATGACTTGATTTGCTTGAGGCTTGCAGAATGGGAGACCTGTGTTTGTTTGGCATGCTTGAGCCCACCACAGAAATTCCTTTTGAAGACATGGAATTAGTGGTATTATTGTTTCCAAACTGTGGCTGTGTTGAGACCATAGGTTTTTCAGGTACCACTGAAGTTTCCTCATATGCAGCTTTGCACATGGGATTAGTGGGATGTAAGATGCCATGAATCCCAGAGCCTGCAGGATTTTCCTTGCAGTCAGCCTGGTGACATTTGCTAGTGTTCTGAAGTATTGAGTTAGTTGCCCCTGCTTCTCTGGCGTGAGGTAGGCCATCTGAGTGTTTGTATCCAAGTTGGCACCCAGGAAAATTATTTTCCGAGAGGGTATTAGCCTTGATTTCTTTTTGTTGACTGTGTATCCCAGAGAATTCAACAACATTATTACAAAAGCCAGATGTTTCAGAAGTATGTGCTTGCTGTCCGCTTGGATCAGGCAGTCGTCCAAATAGGGGTATATTTGTATCCCTTGAAGTCTGCAGTAGGCAATTACTGATACCAGGCATTTCGTGAATACTCTGGGCGCAGTAGATAAGCCAAAGGGCAATGCAGAGAATTGATAATGGGTTGAACCTGCAAGAAATCTGAGGTATCTTCTGCAATTTTGTCTGATTGGGACATGCAGGTATGCCTCCTTGAGGTCCAATGTTACCAGCCAAGACTCCTTGCCCAGCATGGGAAGAAGCTGCTGTAATGTAAGCATCTTGAATTTTGGTACAAGTAAAAATGTGTTTAGGATGGATAGGTCCAAAATAGGTCTCCAATCTTTTCCCTTCCTTGGTACCAGGAATAGTCTGGAATAAAAACCTTGACCTTGTTCGTGAGTAGGCACCTCTTGAATAGCTTTCATGTCCATGAGATCTGAAATTTGTCTTCGTGCCTCTGCCCTTTGATTGTGTGGCAGGTTTGGCATTCCTCTCATTTTTGGAAGGGTGTGAAAATGGAATCTGTAGCCTCTGTTTATAAGGTCCAGGATCCATTTGTCTTTTGTGACAATATGCCAATTTTTTTAAAATAATGCCAGTTTTCCGCCTAAGGGTGCTGCCATTTGAGCCTTGCTTGGCATGCAAAGGGGAAAGTCATTGGGCTTGCTTTCTGAATGGCTGCGAACTATCCTCACCACCTCTTTGTGTAGGAGCTTGCCATTGTCTGCCTCTAAACGATCCTTGAGATTGCCCTCTGCCCCTCGGGCCTGTATCTACCTCTTTGGGGTCTGTCCGTGGCTGGAAAGGACCAATTTTTGGAAGGCCAATTTCTACTGAAACGTGGAGGTTGTACCTGTAGAAAATCTTTCACTGTTTGCATTGATTTAGCCTTTTCCTCCATTTTCTTTAATACCTCCTCAGCTTTAACACCAAATAATACATCCTTTTGTAGAGGGGCATCTAGTAATTTAGCTTTGACATGATCTGGTAAGGTTTGCTCCTTGAGCCAGGCATGTCTACGATGACTGATCCTGTAACAGCAGCTCTACATGAGGCCTCTAGAGCATCAAAACCACATTGCAAGATATGTTTACCCACTTGTTCTGCACTATGCATCAAATCCTGCAACTCCTTCAAGTCTGGTTGTTCAGGTTGTGACATTTTACTTCTCAACTGTGATAACAGAAACTGTTGGTACTTTAGCATATGGAACTGGCAGTTTAATGCCCTCATGGTTAAGGTGGCCGAGGTGTATACCTTTTTTCCCCACCTTTCTAAGGATCTGGAATCTCTCTCGGAAGGTAATGGATTTTTAGCAGTGGATGCCTTAATTCCCTTGGGGCCCTGTGAGATAGTTTCTGGGTCAGCCTCATGGCTTTTGTATAAAAATTGGTGTGAGTCAGGAAACCGGTAGTACCTGTCAGGCTTGACTGGGGCTGGAGGTAAGGAATCCGGGTTAAGGCAGGCCTCCGAGTACACATCATCTAGTATGTCTAAGACAGGAGGTATAGCCAGAGGCCTGTGCTGAGGTAGCAAGAGAAAATCCCTAAGCCTTTTCTTGGAATCTGAGTATTCTTGGCCTTCCCAGTGGAAGTGTTCCCTTAAGGTATGCAAGATTTCCCCAAATGAGTAATCCTCTGGGGGGGGAGACAGAGGGAATGGACTCCTCTGCATCAGAATCTTCAAAAGGGGAGTAAGAATGTTCCTGTTCATCAGAGTGCTCTGAAATAATGGAGGCCTGGTCAGAGGAGGGGGATTCTTCCTCCACTCTGGGCCTTTTGTCCGGGGGGGGGGGGGGGTTGTGAAAACCTGATAAGAGTAATTAAATCCTCAGCCATTTTAAGCATCTGTTTTTTAGGCATGGGGCCTGGAGAAGGGCCCTGTGTAACTTGTCTCTTAGAATGCATGGCTGCTTTAGACTTAGTGAAAGCCTTGATGGAAAAAGAAGAGGAAGGTCTGAAGATACCTTGAGAGGAGGCAGACCTGTCTACATTTTGAGATTCACCACCAAGAGTGGCTTTGGTATCTGTAGTCGGGGTGTGGGCAGAGGAGCCTGCGACCTCGGGCACAGAAGACACCGCCAATGAAGTGTCGTTGGTAGGCAGGGGCTGCGTAGGCGCCTCACTGAGAACCGGACCACCTGTAGTCGGCTTTGGCGGGGTGTCGGTAGAGGCCGCGGACCTCGTGTGTCGGTCCTTATCTTTGCATTTTTTAGACAAAACTGGAGTCGGAGTATCCGACGACATAATATAGTTAAATTTTTTGCCAAAATAGTGCTGGGCGAACTCCGCCCGACGCTTAACAGTGCGTTTGTTGAATGTAGCACAAAAACGACAGACCGAGACGTCGTGGTCTGGGCCTAAGCAAGGAATGCAGAGGGAATGAAAATCCTTATGCGGTATTTGCTTCCCACATGAAATACAATTATTAACTTTGTCTGACATCAGTCTGAGGCAAGAAAAGTTTCCAACGGGTACTTAGCTTTCAAGAAGACTTCGGTTGCAAAATTTTCGTAATTTCAGGAGCTGGCCGACCGGCACTTGCGAACTGCTTCTGCTTCGGGCACCGCGCGGCAAGAAAGACTGAAGAAAATGGCGTCGGCTGGTTCTTTTATACCCTGTCGCACTGACGTCAGGGAAGAAGCGACGACAACCGACGCCGGACCTAGACTTTGGAATTCGGCCGACCGAGGACCCGCCTGACGGCAGGAGAACCCATCTGTTATGACTGCAGCTGTATACACGATGAACATCAGGGCAGAATGGGTTTACCCAATTTGAAGGGGTATTTCAGAACTACAAGTTAAGACTCCTATACATAGTACAAGCAAAACACTATATTTCAAAGTGGAAAGGGATGATGATTAAAACGGGGAAGTTCAAAAAACAAAGAGATTGAGATTTTGGATGCAGGCCTTTAAGGAGATACAGATTATAATATCCGTAAAGTAGCAGAAAGTAGTCTAAGAAAAAAGCCAACACAGGCTTGCAGAAAGGAGATTCTACTGGTAGAGATGACTGCAATTAGGGATACAGACATCAGGCAAGAGGGGGTGGAATTTATTAAAGAAAACAAGGTACTGGGAGCAAATAACTAAAGAGGGAAAGGTAATAGAATGGGAAGATGCCAAGAATTTATTTGGACTGCAGGTTAGCGATTGCCCTCCCTATCAGGGAATGATATAAGAGTATAGGCAAAGAGAAAGAAATAAGGGTGTCCTAAACAAAAGACCAGCACTGGTAGAGTTTTTAGTAGAATCTAGAACAGAAGCTGCCTATAAAAACGGAATTATTAGTAGAGGATATAAAATATTGCATGATAACAGAGGAGGTTACAAAGGATTGGGAAAACAGACTGGATAAGCAATTCACAAAGAAACATTAGGAGGATATATGTATGTCTCCCAAACATGCAGCAAAATCTAAAAGATTTAGGATTTTTGCCTGAAAAGGTTTGCATAGATATTTCTATACCCTTAGTAGACTCCAGAGAAATTTTCTTCAGGCAGACAGCACATGTTGGAGCTGTGACAGAGAAGAAAGAGGTAACAGGGAGCATATTTTTTGAGAGTGCGGGGAACTGGTGGACTTCAAGGATTTTATTCCCTGTAGGATGTACTATCAGAGATGCTAGGTGGGCAGATTGGTCTGACAAGGGAGATTATTTTTCTGAGCTATGACACAGAATCAGAAATGCCTAGGAATGGTAAGGCCTTGCTGTGTCTAATAATGGTGGCTGCCTAAAAAACAATTAGTAGAAAATGGAAAGCAAAATCTAAACTGACTAGACTAGAAGCAATGAATACAGTAACAGAAATAAAACAACTGGAACTGTGATCTTTAGAAAAGGGTAGGAGCAAACTACATAAAAAAAATGGGAATTGTGGGAACAATACATACAAGGGAGGAATGAGGTTTAAAAGGCTGCAGGACTTAAATGAGCTATGTAATGTTTGATTGAAAAAGACTGGGTAGATTATAAGTGATGTATAACGTTTGCAACTGGGAGTGTGTCAGTATGGTTTGTGATGTAAAATGCTTGCAATTAAGATTGTGTCAGTGTGATTTGTTTTCATTTGTATAAATATATGACTGGCTATGTTGTAAGTGATGGTTTACTAAAGATGTTTCTTGTTTAAAAAAAAAGTCAGGAATCGAATAAGTTATGCAATGTTACTTAGGTTACATGATATATAACAATACACACAAAGTAAAATGTTTATGTTAATTATAGTGTGATTACTTTTATATGAATGTAAACTTGCCTATGTCACAAGTGATCACGGCCGGCCTTAGGCATAGGCGAACGCCTAGGGCGCCATGCAGGCAGGCCTTGCAAAGGGCGCATTGTATGTATTTATTTTAATTCTAAAGTTTGCGCTCTTCTTGGCGCTGGAACCAGAGGGCGAAGGGTGGGGGAGGGGAGGCGCGGCAAGCAACCTCCCACTTACAGCTGCAGGTTAGCCAGGAGGCTTTAAAAAAAATCTGTAGTTTGTTGTGTGAGTCTTCCTTAAGGAGAAACGTGCATGCGTCACGACGCCAACGTCATCAAAATGCATTCTGCAGTTCCGCGCGGAGTTTAAGCCAGGCCAGTCGTTCAAGAGAAGAGTTACGTCTCTGCGTGTTTTCGTTTGGATTATAAAATTAAAGATGGTAAGTGTATGTTTCTATGTGTAATTTAAACTGTTCATTTCTGTATGAGAGAGAATGTGTGTGGGTATGTGTATGGAATTTAAACTCGCTGTTTTGTTTGTGTTAGATATGAAGTGTGTGTGTTACTGTGTGAAAGTAGGTGTGTGTATGTATGTATGGAATTTAATCTAGCTGTTCGTTCTTTTGGAAGAAAGTCTTTGTTGCTGTGCAAGAGAGTAGGTGTGTGTACGTCTGTGTGTGTTGCTTTGTGAGAAAGTCATATGCATGTGCTGCTGTGGTAGATGTGTATGTGTGTGTGTGTGTGTGTGTGTGTGTGTGTGTGTGTGTGTGTGTGTATTTTTTGGGGGGCACACCAGGTATGTAGAATGTTTTTCTTCAGTACAAATGTTGCATATTCATTAAACAATTTTCCATTGAATATGGTGGAACTGTGAATGGTCAACATTTTCAGTCATACAGCTGATACACACAAATGTATCTTGGCAAGTTAGCAAGAACAGGCAAAAATGAGATTTAAAAAAGAACCTGTGGGATCTATGAGAAAGATGACACAGAAGACTAGTCCCCTATATCTTTCTAACACATCTTGTGAATCTATAACTTATTTCAAAAGATCAGATAATTGATCCAAGTTCTGCAGCCACTGCTAAGTTTTGCCAGATATTTTACTTCTTACAATAACATATATTTTTGTTTCCTTTTACATGTTAACATGAAAACAGCCAGTCATGATTTGGATAGCCATTCTGTACAGAGGAGCAATATCAAAATTTAAAGGCTAGAAAAATATACATTACAGCTAACTTATTAAAATAACAAAGTCCTTGCTACTTTGGTTAATCTAAAATATATTAATAATTTGAACATCTTTACAAGTAAAATATACTCCATTTCCCCATCACCCTTTTATATAACAGTTACAGATTCTTTTTTTTTTTTTTAATCAGCTCATATCAGAATACCCATGGTGATTTACTGCCAGTGAGAAAATGAGAGCAGCTATTCTAATTGGTAAACAGTAGAACATCATGATAATCGAGTAGCATAAATAATCCTTTGCACAGTTGTATTTGGTAGGTCAGTGACAATGACAAGTCGTATGGTTATCGTTTATATTACTGGGTAGAACTGGTCCCTGGCAGTAAACCATATTGTTGCCAGGGTAAGAACCACCTGTAGGGTAGAAAGAAGGCCGACATGGATAAATCTGCTCAGGAGCATCATTCTTTCCCCCGTATGGTGGGTATAGGCTCCAGTATGAAGGGGGAGGTCCGTCTTCAGCCATTCCTGGTTCTATACTGTTAGAAAGTTGTTGAGGTTCTGTAGGGTTCATGTTTCCCTCAGAAGGACTGAACTTTCAGTCTTCAGTCTCTGGGAGCATTCTAAACAACCTTTGGTCATCAGTAATGCAGGGCTAATAAACTCTGTACATTGAATGTAAAGCTGGTTATGCTAATGAGACAGTGACCAATTTGATATATACTTCCTTATTGCTGCTACAGTCACTGCAGAAGATAGCTAAGACAACCAGTTACATTAACATAAAGAAACATACAGTTATCAAACACTGCTCTGGACTTCTGACCTTAAAGACAAATACTTATGTGATGAAAGGGAAACAGTATGTCTTATTGGTAATCAGTTATCATTGTATCAACAGCTGCACTTATGTAAACAGCGGTCAGTCTTGTCTGTGGCATCTTTTTAATGTCTGCTTCATTAATATCGGAGTATCCCAGGTCCCCTTTCCTTGTGACCAACAATTCTACTTGCCATGAAAGGTCAGTATAAGGCTGCACCACATAATTGTACCTGTAATACTAGATCTCTCTTTGGGTTCTGCTTATCTCCCTTATATCCTCTTCCACTTAATGAGTTTGGATGAAATATTCAGCTGAAAGTAAACAACCTGCATGTTATTCAGTTTTATGGTGGACAGGGAAGTGCAATGGGTCACAAGGCAGAAGAATATCTTGCATGGATGTGACTAAGTCATGCAAGGCCCTTTTTTTCATATTTTATTGCTATTCAGCTCTGTGGTTTATTCAGGGTCTATATCAGTTCATCGAAATGTCTGAAGTTCGAACACCATATGTTCGAACTTCAAACCACGAACTGCAAAAACATTGAAGTCTTAAAACAGCGATTTTTTTTTCCCCAGGGAAAAAAATCGCTGTTCCAAGAAACACACACACAATACAAACACACCAAAACAACATCAATCCACACACACACATTCTCAAAATCCAACATCTAACCCTACACTAAACTGTACATACACTACTACCTATCCACTTACCTTAATCCAAACCCTAACCCTAAGGTCCGTCATTATCGCACACTCGCTTGACCCGTGCCATAACCCTAACTCACCTATCCCACCCTAACCCTAAAGTCTTTCATTATCGCACACCCACCTCACCCGCGCCCTAAACCTAACTCACCTAACCTGCGCCCTAACACTAACATCCACACAATCGCACACTTACCTGAACCCCAGTCACTGAATATGTAGATGAAACATTGAGGTGTAAAGTTGTTTGCCAGTAGCAACCTCTTCATTAGTTACAGATTTCTTTTAATGTGGAATTATTCCAATGATTTTACTTCTGTAGAGATTGTGTATCGAGTGATATTGGTAGATTGTCATGACAGAAGTCTGGGTTGCCTTTTATGGTTGAAATGTTCTGAAATGGGTAATTTTGTCATTGGTTTATACTTTGTTTCATTGCTTATTAAAATGTTTTACACTACAATTTTTAAAAACATTCTAACAAGTGGGGCTGTATTATACAAGGAATATAATTTAATAGAATCAGGAAGGTGAATAAAAGAACCAATTCATGTATGCATTGCCCTAAAATGTGTGCAAGGAGTCTATTTTGAAAACAACCCAAAAGTAAACCTAATCCGCCACTGGCCAGATGCATTTCCTATGAATGTTGGTTTTCATGCCGTTTCAAGGGCAGAGAAGTTTACTGCTTATGCTAAGTCTATCTGTGTTTGTGCTGTTCTAGTTTAAGCTACTGTACACAGGGAGGAGAGAGGTTGCTATTCTACTTTCACTGAGCTGTAAGGCTTGCTCGCCTACCCATAGTAAATTAAACTGTTTAGATTAACTTGAGCATCCTTTTGAAAGAAGGCACATGGGCTAGTATTTTCTGAGGACATGACTTTTACAGTAAAATGTGTGAAGGAGCATCAGATAAAGCAGGCTTATTAAAAAAAATTCCACTTTCCTTCACTTGCAGTTTAGTGGTGGTGCTGCGGTAGCGTTGTCGCCTCACAGATAGACCTTGCCCGTTCGATTCTCAGTTAGAGCATCTTCTGTGTGTCGACATGCGTGAATGGGTGTTCCTTCGTTGAAGGTTGTGCGTTAGGCCTGGCAAGCCAGTACATAAAAATCTACTGCCAATCACTAGTGGACCGGAGTTCCGCTGTGACAACCCCTAACCAGGAAAAGCCGAAAGACACAAACAAACAAGGTATCTTCTTCCTGTGCATTTACGTAATTGAAGGAAATGACTGGAGTGGCTTTCTTGGGGAGTGACCTTCATGTGGGTGTGGCTTATAGGGGTGTTTCAGGAGTATGGTGTGGGTGGGGCTTAAGGGGCACTGGAGTACTACTAGGGCGCCATTTCAGCTAAGGCCGGCCCTGCAAGTGATAATTCAATAATGGTGTCTAGAAAAAATATTGTCCAAGGTTAAATTTGTTAAGGTGGCCGAAATCCAAAATTTTGGCCTGAGGTCTTTTATTTATTTATTTACTGGACCTAAAAGGAATCTTGATAATGCTGAATAATATCCGGATCTGTTCAGGTAGTGTAGTACCTCTTGCATGGCTCTTTTACTAATGAGGTCTTTTCTTGATGCACCCTTTTGATGGGACTGGACACATGGCTATGGCAGACAGTGGAGCAGGGGAAGAGTATGGTACGGAATTGTGTAACTTCCGGAAATTGTCAGAAATCACCTTTTTGTGTAATGGCAAGTCATGTATTCAGTTGTAGGGCCATATGGCCTTCACTGTTTTTAGAGTGGGACAGCTCAGATAGGCCCCAGAAATTAAACAGTTATCTCCCCACTTGCATTGAAAAATGGAAACAGGATTCCTTGCAGTTTCTAGTTGCTCTCGTCTCTGAGCAGGTGTCCATTCTGGAATTCTCTATAGCCTCCTTAGTTCCTTCCGAATCTTTGACTACTTTTGCTGTTAGCCATGATGTTAAAATGTAAATGATGTGAATTCCCTCAAGTCCTCGCAAAGAAGATTTTGGTAGTCTGAAACTTAACAGCATCTATGGGAGGTTTGGTCTCTTTTAAACTGTCCAGTTTTTCCTTAACTGATGGTATAAAAGGCCTGGTAAGGGTACATTAAGAAGGGATGCTTTAGAATCTTTCGCAAAACCAGCCAAGACTGACAGCAAAAAACTGTATTAATACATGCTGCCCTAGCTGCCCCATTCTCTGAGCTTTCGGCAAGACACATGGTGAGAACTGAGAAAGAAGACAGTAGTCATCTGTGGCTGTAGTTTTTTTGGTGCCCCATAGCCTGCTTATCATCAAGTCCCCTGCTTCATGCTGCAGTGACCCAGTCCCTCCCTGATAGACAGTCCATTTGTTCACAGATCAATGGGAAGAGCCCTACAGCCTAATCATTCTGTGAGTGAGGTGAGAACTACTCAACTTTTCATTCCTTATCAAGGCGAGTCAAGCAAAGAAACAGGTCATCATTTTGACTGACAAGGTCCTACCTCCTCCCACAAAACCTATCCTCTCACTATTATGGCTAATGGCTGAGCTACTCTGTGCCGAGGAGAAAGAAGGACTCCATGTGTAAGACTGCCAAGACTACTTGCAAAATTTAGCCACTACAGCCCATCAGGCATTGTCCTGTTATGTTCAATGTTAATGGCTGGGACTAGGAGTGCAACAGGTTTAGTAGTCTCCCTTCTCCCAGGATGAGTGAGCTGGCATCAGCTGTTCACACCCATCCGCCTTACCTAACCTTTCTAGTGTCTGAAACCTAGGGCTTTACTTCTCTATGCCACATGGCCACAAGATTGTAACTTAAACTGTCAGACAACATATCCAAAAACTGAAACATATCATAAGCCAGCTCCTGCTGGAAGCATAACCTATGTGACAAGTTAGATTTCTGCCCTCAGTGTGAATATGGACGACATATAAACATGTTTCCCAAACTAGTCCACTGCTCTATACTCTCTGCTAGAACAACAGACATTTGGATTCTAGGACTAGCAGCCTTTTTAAGGGCTGCCACAACAACAACAGTCTAGTTTGGGAGTTTCATCACAGCTAGTCCAATCCTTGGGAGGCTAGTAGATTTTACCTGGCCACTTAGAACAGGAGCCAAAGCACTGGATTTTTTCATGCCATTCTGGCACACTATGTTTTCCACAGGGAAGACTGCCCAGGAGAAAGACTAAAAGAACTGAAAGGCTTTTAGCATTACCTTTTAAAGAAACATGAGGTCTATGTCCTCTACCTCATCATCACTAGGACTTCCTCGGATATGGGAGTGTATGGTGGTGACAGCAGGGAAACAATGCTGTCTCCATAATCTGTATCTGGGGGTGGAGTAGTGCAGGTGCCATCTCTTGCAACTGTCTCTCACTTGACCTCAGTCAGAACAGGTGAAAGGACAAGGACGATGCCTGTGTTAGTCCAGATACATTCGGTTAATCCTCGGACAGCCCCTTGAACCCTTATTCCTGCTATTGAGAAGAATGGATAGCCAAAGAAGCAGACAGAAAAACTGTTTGTAGTCTAGGCTGTGGTCAATGCTGATCCAGATGCTGAAATAGGTAAAGACAGAAATGACGGCATCCAGCCAAGGGCACCACCCCTGACTGTTCATAGCTGGAACTCACTGAGGCTGACTTCAAGAAGACTGGCATCAATTCAACCCCAATTGCTCGATTCATGACAATGCAGCCAACAGACCCAAGTTCCAGACATCAAGAGTCTCAAAGCTGATAGATCAATGGCCATCCTTGCTATGACCAAAACAAAGTTAGCAATGAGACCAACCACAAATGGACAACATCAAGCCTTGAGGACAGCAAAACTCCCTATACTGATGGCACTGCTGACACAGAAAGCAATGACTCCAAAAAGCAGTGGCCCTGAAACTGCGACTACAATCAACACTGACACTAACACCTGAAGGCTCATGACTGTCCCATCAGAAATTACACCAAAATGTGGGTATATAAGAAGAACCTAGTTGAAATGGAATGCAAAGAAGAAGAGACTGTGTTTATTCTGCTCCCAAAGAGTGAAGAGACTAGAAACACTTCATGCTGAACATTCAAGAAAGGCCTTCATCATCTTCTCATAATCAATGTTGACTGAACACAGAGTCCTGAAAAGACTAAGTAACCCATCAGATGTTTTTTGGAGTAAAAAGTCTTTCTGAACTCAGAGTCTGAAATTAAAGAAATACAGCCTTGTCTATTCATTTTGACACGATAACTTTCAACAACTTTGATGATTTGCTTTGAAATTTTATAAGACAACAGATCAGAAATAGAAACTGAGACAGAGGTTTTCCTCTAGCCTAGTCACTTTATGAACAGCAGCAGGAGAAAAAGTCCCTATCACAGTCACGTCTATCAGTTCTATGCTTCTTCTTTCTCTCTTCCAGTCCTTGTCTTTACATGTGCCAAAAGGCTGAAGCCCCTTTGGGGTAGGCTTAGAGCTACACTTCAAACTATATTTAATGGTTCACAGATATCACACTTGGCATTAAAATGTTCTTCCCCCAGAGAACACAGAATGCACCTATCCTGTGGTTGAACTTTATGGCCACAGCTGCATTTCTTAAGTGCACAACTTTCCTTAACTAAATAACAAAATCCACAAGAAAAATAACTTTAGACATTTAGCAACTTTCAACTACTTCAGGTAAAGAAATCCACAAAGTTTGCTAACTACTAAGGCAGCATAGCACCAAGCTTCTAAATAATTTCAAGCAAATAATATGTATATAACATGAGAAAATAGCATCTTGGCAGGGAAAGGAAGGGAGTGTGAATGTACGATGACAAAAAGATGATGAATCCTAGGGAAGGTACAGAAGTGGTAACTTGCCAAAAAATGTTGAAACTTAAACTTAAAATGGTGTGACCTGTTCTATCAGCCAGAATCAATGATACTTACTCATAACTAGAAATATGAGTGAAAAAAGCCAAAAAACACATTATTTTTAACAAACAGCCCTGAGGAAAATAATATTCAGCCTAGGGCCCTTGTTTATAAACAAATCAATACCAGCATGTTTTTTTCTTTTGAACAAGAAACCTACAGCACTCTTGTATAAAAATTACTGCATTTTCCTTCTCAATGTGGGCTTCTGAATAAAAGAGGCATGCCATAAAGTAGATGATTCTGGAGATAAGTCATAATTTCTTTGACTCCTTCATCAAGGCTGATAACCTTCCATGGTGCCTGCTAGAGGTAAACCTGCTTCTGAGCACCTTGCATAAAAGGTGGCAATCTAGATATAAGATTACCAGTGCTGGAAACAGACCTGTAATAACTCCATCTGCCAGGCTGCTAGCAGCATACTCTAATGTTGCTGCTGTGCTATTGCCAGAGGACTACAGATGTTCACTGAGGGGCTGCTTGACAGTTAGACTCAGATTACAGTAGACATTACAACCAGGTATGTCTCCAGTTATGCAACGTTCACTGAAACAAATTATAAAACATTTCAGATAGAAGAGGAAGAGGAGGACAAAATCGTTGAGCTGATCCTTCTACCTAGCATTAAAAAATGAGACAGAGCAAAAGAACAATAACTAGTACTGTTATTTAAGTAAATATACAATGTTTTTTCCATGGGGACTGGTTGGGCATTAATCACCCCGTTAGAATCACCGAGTCTTTTTAGGTGATTTTTTTTTCTGCAGACCATCATCCCCCCACACACACACACACTTATTGTGCTTGATCCCATTTGTTCCCATCACTCATGGATTCCTCGTCATGGAGATAAGAACTCAGCAGAGGAAGCTATCTTCCACGCAGCCATAGAGATTTTGTGCCTTCACTCGCATCCAAAAACAAGAGCAATGATGGTATTTTTAGTACGGCTCTAAACATTCAACAATATGAACAAGAACGGTGTTTCCAGTAAGGCCCTAACTCCAGGCTCTAGTAGCAGACATGAATAGCTGCATCACCACCAGTGTCACTACACCCTCCTCTTGTATGTGAGCACTCCAACCCATATAGTAATGGCTGCTGTACGCAGTTAGGGATGCAAACTTAATGCCTACATGTCCCAAGCTGCACATCTGGATGACCACTCCCCCCCAGTGGTAGCTTACTTTCCCCCCCCCTCAAAAACAATAAGTGCACTGGATTTGAGTTTCATGTGAATACAGCTAACATCTGCCATTTTGTCAATATGAAGGTAGGGTCACCCTGCAGAAACTTACATGCTAGCCCAAAGTGACTGCTTTGTCTACTCCCTAGAACCACGGTCTAGCCCCTTAATTACTGCTCAGGGTGTTAAATGAAGCATACAAGCTACTTCCCTAACCTAGGACTTCAACATTAAGGTGCTTTGCCATAAAGTACAGTTGTGTACACTTACCATAAATATAGATGTTCGAGTGTATTCACTGTTGCAGTCATTACATTTAGGTTATCTGCTTGCAGTAGCCCTCAGTCGGCCAGATTAACAAAGTCTTGGGTCCTGCGTTGGTTGCTGTCCCTTCTTCCATGATGTCAGGGCGTCAGGTGTATAAAACATGCAGCCGACACCATTACATCAGTTTTTCTTTCCCCAGATGTCAAGTGCCCCCCCTAATGGGAAGCAATTAAATCTATAAATACAAGGATATACCTCCAACAAAAAAGCAAATACACCAAAAAGCTTTTAGAGCATAGTAAGTGAGAGTACAGGTATAGCCAAAAGAAGAAAGGGGTCTGGAGGGAGGGTAACCAGGACTGCAACAGTGAATACACTCAGATATCTACATTTATGGTAAGTGTACACAACTGTACTATGTTCTTCATGTTTCACTGTAGCAGTCATTACATTTGGCTAGATTCCCAAAGCTAAGGTTGGGAGGAGGAACTTAAATAGAATTAGGACCAGCTATAAGGCCCTGCAAGACTGCAGTGGCAAAACCAGCTCTGGATTTAGAGAAAATTGGCAAATAATAATGCTTGGTGAGAGTATGTAGAGAACTCCAGGTAGCAGCTTCTAGGATGTCCCTAGTAGGGACGCCCCTGAGAAAGGCTGTAGAAGTAGATGTAGCCCTGGTTGAATGGGATCTGATGCCCTGTGGGATAGGTTTTCCATGGCGCTTATAGCAGAAATGAATGCAGTGGCCTATCCATTTTGAAATGGTTTGTTTTGAAATAGCTTTCGCCTCTGTCCCTACAGCAAAAGCCACTAGCAGTTGTTCCGATTTCCTTTGAGGTTTAGTCCTGTCCAAGAAGAATCTAAGCTGTCTGTGCACATCTAAACAGTGCAGTATCCTTTCCCCTTTGTTCTGTGGGTTAGGAAAGAAGGTAGGCAAATGAATGGACAGATTAAGAGCCACACTGGATACCACCTTGGGCATGACGGAGAGATTGGTTCTGAGGGACACCCTGTCCGCATGAAAGATGATGAAAGGTTCCACTGCCATAAGGGCCTGTAGTTCAGATACCCTTCTTGCAGAAGTGATTGCTAAAAGGAAAACCATTTTCCAGGAAAGACATTTTAAATCTGCAGTAGCAGCTGGCACGAAAGGAGGAAGAGTGAGTTTCTCCAAGACAAAGTTGAGATCCCAGGCTGGAGTTGGAGCTCTCCTGGGTGGCCTTAAATTTTTGGCCCCTCTGAGGAACTGCTTGAGCAGTGGGTGAGAGAAGAGGGGAGGCTCTGTGCTATAATGAGCTGAAATGGCTGAGGCATGAATTTTGATGGAGGAAAAATACAAGCCCTTATGAAGCATCTCAGTCAAGTACTGTAGAATCTGAGGTAAAGTGGGCACTGCTGTGTTCATTCCTTGAGACTGGTTAAAGGCACAGAATCTTTTCCATTTTGCAGCTTAAGATTTTCTAGTACTAGGCCTCCTTGCCTCTAAAATGATATCCATCATTGATTTACTGGGGGATGGTAAAGGAGAGATTAGGTAATTAGCCAGGCTGCTAGGTTCAGGGTTTGCAGCTGACGGTGCAGAATCTGGTTCTCCTGCTGAGACAACAGGGAATGAGTCCGAGGCAGGTGCCATGGAGCCAAGCGTGACACACTGTGCAAGAGTGGGTACCAGTGTTGGCGAGGCCAGTCTGGTGCAATTAAAATCGTCCTTGGCTTGTCCTGTTTGATCTTTAGTAGTACCCTGGAGAGCAGAGGCAGAAGAGGAAAGGCATAAACTGATAGGTTTTTCCAGCTGAAGGATAGAGCATCCACTTTCCAAGCTAACTTGTGGGGAATCCTTGTGCAAAATTTGTCCAGTTGATGGCACTGGGGGAGGCAAACAGGTCTATATCGGGGCTCCCCATTTTCTTGTCAACATGTTGAAAATCCTTGGTTCCAGTTTCCACTCATGTGGGTCCATGAGGTTTCTAATTAGTCCGTCTGCCAGTGTATTTAGTTTTCCTGGTAGGAACCGAGCTTGTAGATTCACTTGGTAGCTCAAGGCTGTGTTCTACAATACCATGGCTAGTCTGCAGAGGGGGTAAGAATGTGTACCCCCCTGTTTGTTTATGTACCACATGACAGTGGTGTTGTCCGTCTTTAATATTAGTTTTCCTGGAAGAATGTGGTTCTTGAAGGCTGTCAGAGCATTCTGTACAGCTAACATTTCCTTTTGATTTATGTGCAGGTGCATTTGACTTGGGTTCCATTTGCCCTGAATGCACTTCCCTGCCAGGTGAGCCACCCATGCATAGTCTGATGTGTCTGTTGTTAAGATTTGGGCAGCAGGGGGTAATGTGAATGGTAGTCCCCTGTTTTGTTGGCAGGCCTCTGCCCACCAAAGGAACTCTAGGTGTAGGCAAGGTATGATAGGAATCCTTGCTTCGAGATCCTGTGAATGTTGACACCATAGGCTTTTGAGATACCATTGTAGTTTCCTCATATGCAGCCTTGCATACAGAATTAGAAGAATGCAGGAGGCCATGAACCCCAAGGCCTGCAGTATTTGCCTTGCAGATAGCTGGGTCATTGTGGCTACTTATTTGAAGTAACTTGTCAAAAGAATCCATTTCTCTAGCGTGAGGAAAGCCATCTGGGAAGTTGTATTCAAGCTTGCTCCCAAGAATATAATTTGTTGGCAGGGTACCAGGTGGGATTTCTTTTCATTTACGGTGAACCCCAGACAAGTCAGTACCCTTTGAACAAAGGCCAGATGATTTAAAAGAATGTCCTTCCTTTCTGCCTGAATTAGACAATTGTCCAGGTATGGGTATACTTGAATATTTCTTTGCCTGCAAAATGCAATGACTGGAGCTAGGCACTTTGTGAATACCCTGGGCGCAGTAGATAAGCCAAAGGGCAGTGCAGCGAAAGTACAGTTGTGTACACTTACCATAAATGTAGATGTTCGAGTGTATTCACTGTTGCAGTCATTACATTTGGGGTAATCTGCTGGCAGGTTGCCCTCAGTCAGCCTGATTAACAAAGTCTTGGGTCCTGCATCGGTTGCTGTCCCTTCTTCCTTGACGTCAGGTCGTCAGGGGTATAAAACATGCAGCCGACGCCATATAATCACTTTTTCTTGCCCCAGATGTCGGGTGCCCCCCAAATGGGAAGCCAAATATTTAAGTAATTAAAAACACAAAAACATACCTCCAAACAAAAGCAAATAAACCAAAAACGCTTTTAAGCAAAGCAAAGGAGAGTAGAGGTATAGTAAGAGAAAAACAGGGGGTTGGAGGGAAGGTAACCCGGACTGCAACAGTGAATACACTCGAACATCTACATTTATGGTAAGTGTACACAAGTGTACTATGTTCTTCGTGTTTCACTGTTGCAGTCATTACATATGGGTAGATTCCCAAAGCTATGGTTGGGAGGATGGATTTATACAGCATTTGGACCAGCTATAAGGCCCTGCAGGACAGCAGTGGCAAAGCCGGCTCTGGATTTAGAGAATAAAGGTAAATGGTAATGTTTGGTGAACGTATGAACTGAGCTGCAGGTAGCAGCTTCTAGAATGTCTCTGGTAGGAACACCCCTGAGAAAAGCTGTAGAAGTAGATGCAGCCCTGGTGGAATGTGATCTGATCCCCTGGGGGATAGATTTACCATGGTGCATATAGCAAAAACGAATACAATGGCTTATCCATTTGGAAATAGTCTGCTTTGAAAATAGCCTTTCCCTCTGCCCCTGCAGCAAATGCCACCAGTAGTTGGTCAGATTTTCTTATAGATTTTGTCCTATTTAAATAAAATCTAAGTTGTCTGTGTACATCCAATGAATGCAGAATCCGTTCCCTCTTGTTATGTGGATTGGGAAAGAAAGTCGGCAAATGAATAGTCTGATTAAGAGCCACACTGGACACCACCTTAGGCATGAAGGATGGATTGGTCCTGAGAGACACCCTGTCCGCATGAAAAATAATTAAAAGGCTCCACTGCCAAGGGCCTGTAAATCTGAAATCCTTCTAGCTGAAGTGACTGCTAAAAGGAAAGCTGTTTTCCAGGAGAGAAATTTTAAGTCTGCAGTAGCAGCTGGCTCGAAAGGAGGGACAGTGAGTTTTTCCAATACAAAACTGAGGTCCCAGGCAGGAGTTGGAGCTCTCCTGGGTGGTCTTAAGTTTTTGGCCCCTCTGAGATACTGCTTTAGCAGAGGATGAGAGAAGAGAGGAGGTTCTGTGTTGTAATGAGCTGAAATGGCTGAGGCATGGATTTTTATGGAAGAAAATGACAGGCCCTTGTGAAGCATCTCAGTTAAGTATTGTAAAATCTGAGGAATATTGAGCACTGCTGTGCTCGTTCCTTGTGATTGATTCCAGGCACAGAATCTTTTCCATTTGTCAGCAAAAGATTTTCTAGTACTAGGCCTTCTTGCCACCAAAATGACATCCATCACAGGCTTGCTGAGGGATGCCAAGGGTGAATTTAGGTGATTAGCCACGCTGCAAGATTCAAAGTTTGGAGCTGAGTGTGCAGAATTTGGTTGTTCTGCTGAGACAGTAAGTAGGGTGTCTGAGGCAGGTGCCACGGAGGAAGGTGTGACCCATTGTGCAGGAGCGGGTACCAGTGTTGGAGAGGCCAGTCTGGGGCAATCAAAATCATTTTTGGTTTGTCCTGTTTGACTTTTAGTAGGACTTTGGAGAGTAGAGGCAGAGGGGGAAAAGCATAGACTGAAAGGTTTTTTCCAGCTGAATAACAGAGCATCCACTTTCCAGGTTTTTCTGTGATGCGTTCTTGTGCAGAATTTGTCCAACTGATAGTTCTGGGGTGAGGCAAAAAGATCTATGTCTGGACTCCCCCCTTTGCATGTCAACATGTTGAAAAAAATAAAAGTTATGTGCTCACCATAATGTTCCATGTATGTAATCCATCTCGCCGAACGTTATTACGTGTGGGTTTGGAGCCGATCCTCGGCTCCGACTCGGCCGCTTAGAAAGGCTGAAAACTTCTGATTGGCTAATAGGTATCCTATGGTGCATGCGCACATTCCCCAGATCTTGTTTGCTACTAGTCTATCAGGATAAGTTAGGAAAAAGAATAAAGGTCTGGAAGAATAAACTGTAATAAAAAGCACCCTTTGGTATCAACCACTGTAGAAAGGAAAAAACTGTATCCAGATCCTCCAGGAAGGGGGCTGGTGGGTGGGTTCGTAATAATATTTGCTGAGATGGACTACATACATGGAACGTTATGGTGAGCACATAACTTCTTTATGTTATGTAGTCCAATCTTGCCTCCATTATTACGTGTGGGACAGTGTCCCTAGCATCTCAAATGGGTGGCTCACTGGAAGATACTCCTGAGTACCGTGGAACCAAACGAGGCTCTACCCCTGGAAGTTAAATCCAATTTATAATGGGAAATGAAAGTATGAGGAGTAGCCCATGTTGCTGCTGCACATATATTATCAATAGGTGTCCTGGCTTGGAAAGCAGCAGAAGTAGAAAAGGACCTGGTGGAATGCGCTTTAACTTTAAAGGGTAACTCCTTTCCCTGAGAATTGTAAATACAGGAAATACAACTAGAGATCCAGTTCGATAGTGTAACTTTGGAAACTGGCAAGCCCATTCTCGCCTCAGCAAAGGAAACAAACAACTTTTCTGATTTTCTAAATCCTTTGGTCCTGTGAATATAGAAACGCAGTTGCCTATGCACATCCAATTTGTGAAACGTATACTCTGCTTTATTGGAGTGATTAGGGAAGAACACTGGCAATTCAATTGTTTGGTTTAAGTGAAATTGAGAGCAGACTTTAGGAATAAAAGAAGGGTTGGTCCAGAGAGAGACCCTGTCTTTCTGGAAAATTAAATATGGAGGTTTAACAGACAGAGCCTGTAATTCAGAAACTCGTCTGGCTGAGGTTATTGCTACCAGAAAGAGAGTCTTCCAAGACAGGAATTTCAACTGGCAATTATGGGCTGGTTCAAAAGTTGACACAGTAAGTCTAGACAAGACTAGATTCAGGTCCCAAGGAGGAATGGGATCCTGCACAGGAGGTCTTAACATCATGGAACCCTTAAGAAAGGATTTGCACAGTTTGCGAGACATAAGGCTGGAATCATTAATCCCCACATGAAAATTCAATATAGCTGCTAGCTGAACTCGGAGTGTAGCAGCCGCTGAACCCTGGTGAAAGAGTTCTGAAAGGATCTCTAGAACAATAGTAATGGGAGCTGTAAAAGGATCAACTTCTCTGTTGTGTGCCCATATAGAAAATCTCTTTCATTTACTGTGATACAATTTTCTAGTCGAAGGCTTGTGAGAAGAGGTAATAATATGAGTTACTGCTGGAGACAGATCATGAAGCCTGAATAATGCCGGAACTGGAGCAGCCATGCTGTCAGTTTGAGAGTGTGGAGACTGGGGTGAAGAGAACCTGACATGTGTGTCAGTAGGTCTGGCACTGGGTCCAGAGTCCATGGGTAGTCTGATAGGTGAGGCCCGAGAAAAGGGAACCAAATCTGACGAGGCCAGTAAGGAGTGATGAGGATCATCTTGTTTCCCAACAGCACTGCTTTCTGTATGACCTTGGGGATGAGTGGAAAAGGAGGAAAGGTATAAAGAAGTCCCGGGGTAAAATCGTGGACTAGTGCATCTCTTGGAGACTCTCCCGGAGGGGGGATGAAAGAGAAAAAGGTGCTGCATTTGGTGTTGATGGGGCTGGCAAAGAGGTCGCAGCAGGGTTGTCCCTACTTGTGGAAGATCATACTGGCTATTTTCTGGTTGAAGGACCATTCGTGAGGTAACAATAATGCCCTGCTTAGCTTGTAAGCTTTCACGTTGGAAGTCCCCAGGATGTGCGTTGCAATGAGAAAGCATTGGGAAAAAATCGCCCAGTTCCAAACTCGCAGAGCCTCTCGACATAAGGGGTATGACCTGGTCCCCCCCCCTGTTTGTTTAGATACCAGACCACCGACATGTTGTCGGTCTGGATAGCTATCATCCCTAGAGGGAGAAAGTTGTGAAGTGCTTGCAACGCTAGAAGCACCGCCCTCATCTCTAGGACACTGATATGCAGATGGGCCTCCTGCTCTTGTCATGTGCCTTGGACAGTCCAGCCAAGACAATGCGCCCCCCCCCCCAATCTGAGAGGCATCCATGGTCACAGTGGCAATGGGTTAATGCGGTACAAAGGGAGCCCCTGTGGTTAGATGACCTGGTTGAATCCACCAGCATAGGTCCTTTTTGCAAGAATCTGTAATCAGAATCTGATGATGTAGAGGCAACTGCTGAAACGACCACTGGGATGACAGGAGCCATTGGAGTATTCTCATATGTAGTCTCGCTAAAGGTATCAAGGTTATGGTCGACACCATAGTTCCGAGAAGCTGCAACACCACCTTCGCTTTGCCTCTTCGAAGGGAAAGTATCCTGTAAATTTGTTGCACCAGATTGTGTATTCTGTCTGTAGGTAGTCTGGCTGTCATATTGACCGTGTCTATGTTTGCTCCTATAAAAGTTATAGACTGAGTGGGCAAAGTAGAGGATTTTTCCTAGTTTATCGAGATTCCCAACTGCGAACAGAGCTCGATTGTGGAATCTCTTGATTGAACTAGGCGATGCCTGGTGGTGGCAGTCAGGAGCCAATCGTCCAGGTATGGAAAGACTTGGATTCCCTGACGTCTCAAATGAGCTGTGACTACTGCCATGCACTTGGTGAACACCCGGGGGATTGTGGTGAGACCAAAGGGCAGTGCCCGAAACTGGTAATGATTGGCTCCCAGCCGGAAGTGTAGGTAGCTCCTTGATGCTTTGTCCATCATTATGTGGTAGTAGGCATCCTGGAGGTCTATTGAGCACATCCAGCTGTCTCTCCCTAACAGAGGGAGTATGGATTGTAGGGTGACCATTCGGAACTTGGACTTCTTTACATACTCGTTTAACCTGTTGAGGTCTAGAATAGGTCTCCAGTCCTCTGTTCTTTTTGGAACTAAAAAGAACCTGGAGTATGTTCCGAATCCTGTCTGGTCTGTTGGGACCTTTAGGATAACTCTTTTTACTAGCAGCTTTTATCTGTATAGCCGCTTGATCCCTGTGATTGGGTGGTACATCTGGGATCCTTTTGGGGGGGCGTGGTGGAAGGGAAAGGGTATAGAGTAACCTCTGGTGATGATGTCTTGTACCCACTTGTCTCGAGTGAGATTTAGCCAGGCTTCTGGGTACAAGGACAGCAACCCCCGACCGGCTCCAGAGACGCACACAGTTGGGTTCCACATCAGGAACACTAATAGGGATGGTCACGAAAGGAATCGCGACCTCCCTGGTTTTGTGGGCCTCCCCTGCCTCTAGGGCGACGTCTACCATTATATCCCCCTCCCCTGCCTCTGAAGGAGGAATCACCCTGTGTGTCCTGGAAAGGTCTCTGTGATTTCTTGAACCACATTTTGCCACTCCTCTGACCTTTAGGGTAAGGTCTAGAAGGAATGGTAAAATGGACTCCCACTGCAGAGTCTTTCCTTCCTGCTCACACCTGGTGAGGGTATCTTTCACCTAGGGTCCAAAAAGAGAGGATCCGTCCACGGGGGCATTGGTGAATGTAGACTTGAAAGGCTCAGCAAAGTTGCATAGATGCATCCAGGAATGTCTCCTTAAGGAGACTCCTGAACCCGCTGCCCTACTCGCACCATCAGCTGCTTATGAAATCAGCCGCATGGAGGAGTTAACAAAAGATGTGAGAGTAGCCAACTGAGCTGACACTGTAGATGGGACTGCTAAAGTAGAGGTACTCTGAAGAGTTTCTCCTAACTCCTTTAGGAAATCTCTCTGAAGTCTCGTAAAATGTGATAGATAGTTCAGCGATCGGAGTGTAAAAGCCGCTGAAGAGAAGATACGCTTCCTGTACCTATCCATCATCCGGGATTCCTTATTAGGTGGATGGATAGAAGAAGCCTCTGCTAGCTCCTTCGTGGCCGCCGCCACCACCATGGCATCAACAGGTAAACCCTTAGATAAAAACTCTTTGTCTTTAGGGGCGGAAAGAAATTTATTGGGCCTCCTGAGGACCGGTTCCATGGCATCAGGAGTCTGCCATGCCTTCTGACTCAAGATCCAGTAACTCGTCAAATGGAGGAGACACCCACGAAGCTGAGGGTTGAGACCCAAAAGCCTTCAGGTACATTGACACCTCATCAGATGGGGTAACAGTGGGCCAGCCACCTCTCTGCCCGAGGATCTCCAAAATGTCTGCAAAAGAGACATCTTCAGAGAACGACTTGGGGGACCCCTCCGACTCATCGAAGTCAGTGTCAGATGTGACAGAGGGGAGTCTACATGCTTCCTCTTACATGATCTCTTCCAAGGGGCCTCCTCAGTGGGGTCTTCTGGGGAGGTCACGGAAGATCGGGAACCACCCAAATGGGGGTCCTGAGGCTGTGAGTCTCTACCATCCTGGGGGACAGAGGGTGCTGAGACCGTAGTCAGCGCTTGCGGGAGTACAGCATCGGTACTCCTATGTGGTACGGGTGAGCTATCCAACATGCTCCTCATCCTCACGAAGACCGATTCCTCCAGCTCCGAATGACGCCCCGGCTCCAACGAGAGCGTAGGTGCAGATGGCTCCAAAGGAATGGGCTCTGAGAATGATGTAGGGTCTGAGCTCACCCGGGCCGATGCACCAAGAGGAAGACAAGGCACCGAAGAGGTTCGGTTCCAAGTGTCCTCCTCGGGCCCGACCGAAGAGCTTCTGACCCTAGACCATTTGGACGCGCCGACAGTGTTGGAGCGGAGCTCAGCTCTGAAACAACCACACGGGGTGCTGGAACCATGGACACCACTATAGTCGGTACCAACAGCAATGGCTCCAAAGGCCCAATCTGTGTTGGAGGAGGAAAAAGAGCAGGATTGGTAGCAGGAGTCGGCTCTGAGACAGAAAAGGTCGAAGCCGATAAAAATTTAGGCAAGGCCGACAACTTGAGGAGTCTTAGCACCACTCTCTCGATGTCTTCCTTCAGATACACTCCTGGAGGACCTGAAGGACTGTGTGGGAGACCTCGCTCTCTGCAGTATTGGCAATTTTAGAGTAGGGGAGACTGGTGGAATGTCTGTAGACCGGCTCTGAAGAGGACTTCTAGTGATCGGCACCGAAGCACTTGGTGCCAATACTGCAAGGTCCGTGTCCAATGGAGCTGAAGAGACAGAGGCCAGTTCCGATTTTGGTAACTTCTGTGGAGATTCAGAGACAGAAGTTGAGGCTGGTGAAGGCCTTTTTGAGGTCTTGCCCTTATCTTTTCTTGAAGACTGCGACCTAGCAGAAGAGGACGAACTGGCTAGGTCTTCCTTGAATTAAGGTTATAACATGCCTTTTAGTATCAGCTTATTCTTCTGTTCCTGGAGCACTCTAGGACTGAAGGAATGGCAAAAAAGACAAGATTCTTGGAGATGGATGGCCTCTAAACAATACACACAAACACTATGTCCATCAGTGATGGACATTTTTGCGAGCATTTAGTACACTTCTTAAATCCTGACTGTTAATGCTCTTCATGTACTTTGGACATAATGGCAGCAGAGAAAAAACAGCACACTCACTCAACAAAAGAGGAACTAGATCCTCTAACTTAAACAGATCTAGCATAACACTCACACCAAAAACAAAATAAACAGAGGGGTTGTACTAGATTCTCTAACTTAAACGAATCTAGCCAAAAGAAAAAAGGGAAAC
The DNA here is from genome assembly GCF_019279795.1 of Protopterus annectens. NCBI lineage: Eukaryota > Metazoa > Chordata > Ceratodontiformes > Protopteridae > Protopterus > Protopterus annectens. Next base: position 1,164,466,889 of record NC_056744.1, read on the forward strand.
AACTAGCACCTCTAAGATAAACGGTCTAGTGTAAAAGCACACTCACGGGAACCACACATACGAAGGCCAACAGGCCCAAAAAATTTTGAGCAATAAGGTCAAATCCAGTAATAAGTCAAATCTGGTTAAAAGACACAAAACGGTATCACAATAAAGCTATCAGCAATCAGAAAACACTTCACACTAAGTCAAAAAACTCCTAAAGAGGTATTAAAGATAATGAGTGAATCACTTAGCATGGCCAACCAAAAGAAGCTTCCGTCTGAAGACGTGGCAAACGAGATCTGGGGAATATGCGCATGCACCATGGGATGCCTATTAGCCACAAGCCAATCAGACATTTTCAGGCTTTCTAAGCGGCTGAGTCGGAGCCGAGGATCGGCTCCGAACCCATACGTAATAATGGAGGCGAGACAGGACTACATAAAACTCTGCGGTTCCAGTTTCCATTCATGTGGGTCCATGAGATTTCGGCTTAGTTTGTCTGCCAGGGTATTCAGTTTTCCTGGCAGGAATTGAGCTTGTAGCTGTATTTGATAAGTCAAAGCCGTGTTCCACAATGCCATGGCTAGTCTGCAGAGGGGGTAAGAATGTGTACCCCCCCTGCTTGTTTATGTACCACATGACAGTGGTGTTGTCCGTCTTTACCATTAGTTGTCCTGGAAGAATGTGGTCCTTGAAGGCTGTCAGAGCATTCTGTACAGCTAACATTTCCTTTTGATTTATGCGCAGGTGCATTTGACTTGGGTGAGCCCCCCATGCACAGTCTGATGCGTCTGTTGTTAAGATTTGGGCGGCAGGGGGTAATGTGAATGGTAGTCCCCTGTTTTGGTGGCAGGCCTCTGCCCACCAAAGGAACTCTAGGCATAGGCAAGGTATGATAGGAATCCTTGCTTATAGATCCTGTGAATGTTGACACCATAGGCTTTTGAGATACCATTGTAGTTTCCTCATATGCAGCCTTGCATATGGAATTAGAAGAATGCAGGAGGCCATGAACCCAAGGCTTGCAGTATTTGCTTTGCAGATAGCTGGGTTTTTGTGGCCACTTGTTTGAAGTAAGTTGTCAAATTAATCAGTTTCTCTGGAGTGAAGAAAGCCATCTGGGAAGTTGTATTCAAGTTTGCTCCCAGAAATATAATTTGTTGGCAGGGTACCAGGTGGGATTCCTTTTCGTTTATGGTGAACCGCAGACAAGTTAGTACCCTTTGAACAAAGGCCAGATGATTCAAAAGAATGTCGTTGCTTAATGCCTTAGACAATCGTCCAGGTATGGGTATATTTGAATATTTCTTTGCCTGCAAAATGCAATGACTGGAGCTAGGCACTTTGTGAATACCCTGGGCGCAGTAGATAAGCCAAAGGGCAGTGCAGAGAAAGTACAGTTGTGCACACTTCCCATAAATGTAGATGTTCGAGTGTATTTACTGTTGCAGTCATTACATTTGGGGCAATCTGCTGGCAGGTTGCCCTCAGTCGGCCTGATTAACAAAGTTTTGGGTCCTGCGTCGGTTGCTGTCTCTTCTTCCTTGAAGTCAGGGGTATATAAAACATGCAGCCGATACCATTACATCAGTTTTTCATGCCCCAGATGTCAGGTGCCCCCCAAATGGCGAGCCAAATATTTAAGTAATAAAAAACACAAAAATATACCTCCAAACAAAAGCAAATACACCAAAAAGGCTTTTAAGCATAGCAAAGGGGAGAAGAGGTATAGTAAGAGAAAAACAGGGGTTTGGATGGAGGGTAACCCAGACTGCAACAGTGAATACACTTGAACATCTACATTTATGGTAAGTGCACACGAGTGTACTATGTTGTTCGGGTTTCACTGTTGCAGTCATTACATATGGCTAGATTCCCAAAGCTATGGTTGGAAGGATGGATTTATACATCATTTGGACCAGCTATAAGGCCTTGCAGACAGCAGTGGCAAAGCCGGCTCTGGATTTAGAGAATAAAGGTAAATGGTAATGTTTGGTGAACGTATGAACTGAACTCCAGGTAGCAGCTTCTAGAATGTCTCTGGTAATAACACCCCTGAGAAAGGCTGTAGAAGTAGATGCAGCCCTGGTGGAATGAGATCTGATCCCCTGGGGGATAGTTTTACCATGGGGCATATAGCAAAAATGAATACAATGGCTTATCCATTTGGAAATAGTCTGCTTTGAAATAGCCTTTCCCTCTGCCCCTGCAGCAAATGCCACCAGTAGTTGGTCAGATTTTCTTATAGATTTTGTCCTATTTAAATAAAATCTAAGTTGTCTGTGTACATCCAATGAATGCAGAATCCATTCCCCCTTGTTATGTGGATTGGCAAAGAAAGTCGGCAAATGAATAGTCTGATTAAGAGCCACACTGGACACCACCTTAGGCATGAAGGATGGATTGGTCCTGAGAGACACCCTGTCCACATGGAAAATAATGAAAGGCTCCACTGCCATAAGGGCCTGTAATTCTGAAATCCTTCTAGCTGAAGTGACTGCTAAAAGGAAAGCTGTTTTCCAGGAGAGAAATTTTAAGTCTGCAGTAGCAGCTGGCTCGAAAGGAGGGACAGTGAGTTTTTCCAATACAAAAAGTTACTGTTTGTCGTTTTTGCATTTAAGTTACCTGTAACACATTGCATTTAAGTTACCTGGCACTTGCTCACTAAGTCAGCACTAAAAAATTAAAAGCACTACACCCTCACAAACTCCCCTTGAGTACCTTGTTCCCCACTGGCCCTTTTTTTCAATTATAAAGGAATTCCCAATACTATTCTAGCATGTCCAAAGGTCAGTTGTCAATCTCCTCTCCGGTCCAGCTGGTGAATCTGGGAATCTTGAGGCAATGTTACAACTGCCTCATGTACACAGACAACCCTCTCCTCCTCCCAACAAATTCCAACACGTGAGAGATGCAACCATATAGCCAAACTGGTGGCTAAGCTCTCTCAACTCAGTACTGGCATAACCAGTCAGGAGGAGAAGGAAACCACACTCACTACAATTCCAGTCTCACATAGACCTACCAAGACAGCAAACCAAACACATAAACACACAAAAACATACTCGGAGGCTCTAAATAAAAATCTGCCTAAGCAGCAGAGACCTCCAAAGCAGACACCCAAGCAACCACTACCCCAAAACAAAACACGTGCAACACATAGCTCACAAAGCCAGTGTGCGAACAGTCACAGCCCTTAAGGCTAAACAACACACCTGATACACTTGTAATAGGTGACTCTATAGTCAGGCACACTGACGTCCTGCTCACCAGGCTGAACAAGGAGAAGGTCACGGTGAGCTGCCTGTCGGGCGCTAGGATCCGCCACATAACACAAGCACTCAGGTCACTCCAAGGCAAGTACAAATATGACTCAGTCATTGTCCATGCTGGTGTGAATGACCTGAGGCACCTCCCTGGACTACATGAAAAGAGACATAGAGGAGCTCTCTGAACATGTAACCCAGGCCGGTATAACCCTGACCTTGAGTAGCATCTTACCCTCGCCAAGAATGATGCCACAATATGAAGACAAGATGATCAATTTCAACAATTGGCTTAAGTACTGGTGTCATTCAAAGGGGATCCAATGCCTGTCAGCCTGGGATGACATGCTCGACAAGCCACGATGCTTAGCTAGGCGGCTTGCACCTGTCAACCCTGGGCTTTCGGATATTGGCAAAGGCTCTTGCTACCCCCATAGTGCCTTTTTTAGGCAAGGCTCAAAAGACAAACCCACCTCCATAGGTATCACAAGGGATAAGAAACTAAGAGTAATGCTACTCAACACCAGAAGTCTAAACCTCAAGATGCATGCACTCGAAACTCTCCTTAGCATGGAGAACATCGATATCTGTGCAGTAACAGAAACCTGGTTCAAGGCTCCCGAGAGCACCTCAGCACTACCAGGTTATACCTCATACCATGTTTTTCGGCCCCAAAACTTGGACCGAACTACAAAAGGAGGGGGAGTATCAATATTCGTCAAAGATACCCACACCTCCAGGTTGGTGGGACAGCACGAAGCATCAGAGACTATCCATGTGCAACTAACAGTGGGTAAAACTGCCTTCCAGTTTATAGCCTACTACAGACCACCCTCCCACACCCAGGAACCCCACTCGGCCTTCCTGAGAACACTGGAAAATATGAAGGTCTCTCCAAACACCATTATATTGGGCGACTTCAACTACCCAAACATAGACTGGGAGCATTACTCTAGCTCCAACACCCTAGCCCAAAGGTTCCTAGAATTTATAAACTCAAATGCTATGGAACAACTTGTTACCACTCCCACAAGAGGGGAAAACATACTGGACCTGATCATCACCAACATGGGGACTCTATGCTCCAGACCAGAAGTGTATCCCTCACTGGTAAGATCAGACCATAAACTAATCTCACTGGATATTCACATCCCGACCCCAACCCCTGCCCAGAAAACCACAGTAAAAAACTTTTCTAAATCAAATTTCACACTCCTCAAAACCGAGGTGGAATCCTTCAAAGCCCCCGGGCCTGTGGAAAATACGGCCCAGATTGCAGAATCCTTTATAAACGCATTCTATGAACACCTTCAGGAATGCATGGATCTTGCAATCCCAAATAAAACCAAGACCCAATCCTCCAAAGGCAGACGTCCTGTCTGGTGGACCCCAGCCATAAACAAACTATACAATAGAAGGAGGAAGCTACTACATGATAGAGCAAAATCCCAAAAAGGGAAGGCATCTCTGATCAGTATTAGCAAAAAACTATGGGCACTCATAAAATCGTCTAAGGCCAGCTTGAGAGAAAAATTGCACAGGACACTAAGGATAATCACAAGGCTTTCTTTAGTTATGTTAGGAACCTGGGTGGGAATTCCCAGATATGCTCAGAATTAGTCCAAAATGACAAAAATACACGAACAGACAGACATTGCCAACATCCTAGCTGACAGGTTCAGCGCAAACTTCTCCCCTCCCCACCAAAGGGCAAATATCTATCCCAGCAGAGTGCTGCCCCTGACATCTCAGATGCTCAGGTAAGAGCCCTCTCCAAAGCAAAAACACAGCATCAATGGGACCAGACAGTGTCCTGGGCTGCGTCCTACATGAACTCCAAGAAGAGCTAAACCCAAACATAAAACTACTGTTCAATCTCAGCCTTACTACAGGATATGTACCCAAAGAGTGGCGTACAGCAACAGTGGTCCCTCTCCACAAAGGTGGTGCCTCAACGGATCCTGGAAACTATCGCCCCATAAGCCTGACTAGCTTGGTCTGCAAAGCTATGGAAAGGATCATCATGGACCTCATAAATAAAGATATTGGGGACCTACAGACACTGGATCCTACCCAGTTCGGCTTTGTTAAGGGCAGATCCTGCCTCTTAAACCTGGTCGATTTCTTTGAAACAGTCACCAAGGCCATTGTGAGGGAAGGTGGTCCACACAGCCTACCTGGACCTCGCAAAAGCCTTCGATACAGTACCCCACTCGGGCATTATAGATAAGCTCACCAGCTTAAATATAAATCCCTATGTCACTAGATGGGTTGCAAACTGGCTCAAGGACAGAACCCACATGGTTAGAATTGCTGGAGCCATGTCAGTCTCCAAACCAGTTACAAGTGGCGTCCCACAAGGCTCAGTCCTGGGACCTCACTTGTTCGGTATATATTTCTCAGAGGTACAGGCCAACACGGAAGGACTGTGGCTGACCAAGTTCGCAGATGACTGCAAACTGGGCGCCATAATCGACTCTCCAGCCGACACAAGCATCCTCCAAAAGGGCCTCATAGAAACAGACAACTGGTGCCAGAGCCATGGCCTTAAGCTAAGCCAAAAGTGTATAGTCATCCCCTTTGGCAAAAACAAAGTGCCCACAAATTACCACATAGGTGGTAATCCATTAAGTACAGAAGAAGTAATTAGGGACCTGGGGACCCAAGTTGATAGCAATCTCTCATTTGACAACCATGTGGCCAAAGTTGTTAGAAGAACATTTTATATAGCCCACCTAATCATGAAGGGATTCACATCTAGATCAGGGGAGGTAATCGTGCCTCTTTACTCATCCCTCATCAGGCCCATAATTGAGTACAATGCCCCTTTTGGGATGTACCTTACCAGACACCTGCAGCAACTGGAAAGACCCCAAAAGTACCTCACCAAGAGGATCAAAGGGCTCAAACAGATGCCATATGCTGCCCGGTTAAAGACACTCCAGCTCTACTCAGTGGCATACCGCCTGCTCAGAGGTGATCTGTGTCTGACGTATAAAGCCATGTCCAACCCGGAATTAATGGACATGCTGCACCTCAGAAAATCCAAATCCCATCGAGCTACGCGCTCGAGACTTGAACCTCAGCACTGAAATAAATAGGACATGCTGGAGGGACAGATTCATAACCCAGAGGCTCCCTTCACTCTGGAATAAAATCCCAGTCCAGGTTAGGCAGAGTCCCTCATTGACTCTCTTCAAGAGGAATCTTGATGAGTGGATGGGAGATCGTAGGTTTACCCCCAGGTATCACTTCTGTGTCACTGTTAGACAGAGGCACAGTATACTAACCTCGAAAAAGGGCATAGCAAAATTAATTTAAAATGGGTGGCGAAAGCCAAACACACTCTGGCTAGGCTTATAAATGCCCTAGGGCAGATAGCCTAGTATGAACCTATGAACCTAAAATAGAGGTCCAGGCAGGAGTTGGAGCTCTCATGGGTGGTCTTAAGTTTTTGGCCCCTCTGAGATACTGCTTTAGCAGAGGATGAGAGAAGAGAGGAGGTTCTGTGTTGTAATGAGCTGAAATGGCTGAAGCATGGATTTTTATGGAAGAAAATGACAGGCCCTTGTGAAGCATCTCAGTTAAGTATTGTAAAATCTGAGTAATATTGGGCACTGCTGTGCTCATCCCTTGTGACTGATTCCAGGCACAGAATCTTTTCCATTTGTCAGCAAAAGATTTTCTAATACTAGGCCTTCTTGCCTCCAAAATGACATCCATCACAGGCTTGCTGAGGGATGCCAATGGTGAATTTAGGTGATTAGCCATACTGCAAGATTCAAAGTTTGGAGCCTAGTGTGCAGAATTTCGTTGCTCTGGTGAGACAGTAAGTAGGGTGTCTGAGGCAGGTGTCACGGAGGAAGGTGTGACACATTGCGCAGGAGCGGGTACCAGTGTTGGCGAGGCCAGTCTGGGGCAATCAAAATCATTTTTGGTCTGTCCTGTTTGACTTTTAGTAGGACTTTGGAGAGCAGAGGCAGAAGGGGAAAAGCACAGACTGAAAGGTTTTTCCAGCTGAATGATAGAGCATCCACTTTCCAGGTTTTTCTGTGATGCGTTCTTGTGCAGAATTTGTCCAACTGATAGTTCTGGGGTGAGGCAAAAAGATCCATGTCCGGACTCCCCCCTTTGCATGTCAACATGTTGAAAATCCGTGGTTCCAGTTTCCATTCATATGGGTCCATGAGATTTCTGCTTAGTTCGTCTGCCAGAGTATTTAGTTTTCCTGGCAGGAATTGAGCTTGTAGTTGTATTTGATAGGTTAAAGCTGTGTTCCACAATGCCATGGCTAGTTTGCAGAGGGGGTAAGAATGTGTACCCCCATGCTTGTTTATGTACCACGACTGTGGTGTTGTCTGTCTTTATCATTAGTTGTCCTGGAAGAAGGTAGTCCTTGAAGGCTGTCAGAGCATTCTGTACAGCTAGCATCTCTTTTTGATTGCTATGAAGGTGCATTTGATTTGGGCTCCATTTGCCCTGAATGCACTTCCTTGCCAGATGAGCCCAAGCACAGTCTGATGCATCTGTAGTTGTTTGGGCGGCAGAGGGTGGAGTGAATGGCAGCCCCTTGTTTTGGTGGCAAGCCTCTAGGCCCACCATAGGAACTTTAGCTGCAGGCAAGGTATGATAGGAATCATTGTTTCTAGGCTGTGACAATGTTGACTCCATAAACTTTTTAAGTACCACTGAAGTTTCCTCATGTCTTCCATATGGAATTAGAAGAATGCAGGAGGCCATGAACCCCAAGGCTTGCAGAATTGGTCTTGCAGATAGCTGGGTTTGTGTGGCCACCTGTTTGAAGTAGGTCACCAAATTAATTTGCTTTTCTGGTGTTAGGTAAGTCATCTGGGCAGTTGTATTCAAGCTTGTACCCAGGAATGTAATTTTTTGAGAGGCTACCAGTTGTGATTTCTTTTCGTTTATGGTGTACCCTAGACAAGTTAGCACCCTTTTCGCAAATGCCAGATGCTTTAGAAGAATGTCCTTGTTTTCTGCCTGAATTAGACAATCGTCCAGGTATGGATATATTTGAATATTTCTTTGCTGCAAAATGCAATTACTGGAGCCAGGCACTTTGTGAAAACCCTGGGCGCAGCAGATAAGACAAAGGGCAGTGCAGAGAAAGTACAGTTGTGTACACTTACCATAAATGTAGATGTTCGAGTGTATTCACTGCTGCAGTCATTACAATTGGGTTATCCTGCTGGCAGGCTACCCGCAGACGGGCTGAATTCCAAAGTCTAGATCCGGCGTCGGTTGCTGTCACCTCCTCCCTGATGTCAGTGCGCCAGGGGTAAAAAAACATGCAGCCGACGCCATTTTCTTCAGTTTTTCTTGCCCCAGATGTCAGGTGCCCCCAAAAGGGTAGGCTAAAAATATGTCAATAAAGCATGCATGCACCAAAGTAAATTTTGCCTTCATCTACAAGCAAATACACCACATAGGTTGTATAGAATAGAGAAGTACAGATAAGTTCCAGCAAAGATATGGGGGATGGTGGGTGGGTAACCTGGACTGCAACAGTGAATACACTCGAACATTTACATTCATGGTAAGTGCACACAACTGTACTATGTTCATCGTGTTTCACTGTTGCAGTCATTACAATTGGGTTGAATCCCAAAGCTAAGGTTGGGAGGCTGGAGCTAAATAGGATTAGGAGCGGCTATGAGGCCCTGCAGAACTAGAGTGGCAAAGCCTGCCCTGGATTTAGAGTAGAGTGGTAAGTGATAGTGCTTTGTAAAGGTGTGCACTGAGCTCCAGGTTGCAGCCTCTAAAATGTCTTTGGTTGGTACTCCTCTGAGGAAGGCTGATGATGTGGCTGCTGCTCTGGTTGAATGTGGCCTAATGCCCTTAGGCACTGCTTTGCCATGTTGTGAATAGCAGAAACGAATGCAGTGTCCTATCCACTTTGAAATAGTCTGCTTTGAGATAGCCTTTCCTCATGTTCCTGCAGCATATGCCACTAGTAATTGCTCAGTCTTTCTGAAAGCTTTGGTTCTGTTCAAGTAGAAGCGTAGCTGTCTGTGTATGTCCAAAGAATGCAGAAGTCTCTCACCCTTATTCTGTGGGTTTGGATAAAAGGTAGGCAAATGAATAGTTTGGTTAAGGGCCACACTGGACACTACCTTAGGCATAAATGTTGGGTTTGTCCTCAGAGAAACCCTATCTGGATGAAAAATGATAAAAGGTTCCACAACCATGAGTGCCTGTAGCTCTGAGACTCGTCTTGCAGAGGTTATTGCTAGGAGCAGAGCTGTTTTCCAAGATAAAAATTTAATATCAGCTGTAGTGGCTGGCTCAAAAGGAGGCAGGGTGAGTTTTTCCAAGACATAATTGATGTCCCATGCAGGTATTGGAGATCTCCTTGGAGGCCTTAGGTTTTTGGCTCCTCTGAGGTATTGCCTTAATAAAGGATGAGAAAAAATAGGTGGCTCTGTATTGTAATGAGCTGAAATGGCAGAGGCATGAATTTTAATTGATGAAAAGGATAGGCCTTTGTCCAGCATCTCAGTTAAGTATTGCAAAATCTGAGGAATATTTGGTACAGTCATGTCAGTCCCTTCTGCCTGGTTCCAAGCACAGAATCTCTTCCATTTTCCAGCATAAGATTTTCTGGTACTAGGCCTCCTGGCCTCCAAAATGACATCCATCACCGCTTTAGTGAGAGGTGCGTTTTGAAGGACTACATTATCCGCCATGCTGCCAGATTTAAGGTCTTGAGTTGGCTGTGCAGGATCCGAATGTATTGTTGGGACAGTAAGTGAGGTATATGAGGTAATGTCCAGGCTGGGCATTGAAACAAGTTCCTTAGGATTGGGTACCAGTGCTGGGGGGGCCAGTCTGGGGCAATCAGTATCATTTTTGGCTTCTCTTGTCTGACTTTTAGGAGTACCTTGGGGAGGAGAGGCAGTGGAGGAAAGGCATATACTGTTAAGTTTTTCCAGCTGAAAGATAGAGCATCCACTTTCCATGCTTGCCTGTGATAAGTCCTTGTGCAGAATCTCTGTAGTTGGCAGTTGTGAAGGGAGGCAAATAGATCTATGTGCGGGCATCCCCAGTTCCTTGTTATCATGCTGAAGACTTGCGGATCCAATTTCCACTCGTGGGGATCCATGAGGTTTTTGCTTAATTCGTCTGCCAGAGTATTTATCTTTCCTGGCAGGAATTGTGCCTGCAGATGCGCTTGGTAAGTCACTGCTGTGTCCCACAAAGTCATGGCTAGTCTGCAAAGGGGGTAAGAATGAGTGCCTCCCTGCTTGTTTATATACCACATGACTGTAGTATTGTCTGTCTTTATCAGTAGTTGTCCTGGATGAAGTAGATCCTTGAAGGCTGTCAGGGCATTCTGAACAGCTAGCATCTCTTTTTGTTTGATATGTAGATGCATTTGGTTTGCGGACCATGTGCCCTGAATACATCTTCCTGCCATGTGGGCCCCCCAGGCATAATCTGAAGCATCCATTGTTAATGTCTGCCTGGCTGGGGGTAAAGTGAATGGCTGCCCCTTGTTGTGGTGACAGGCCTTCGCCCACCATCGAAACTCCTGTTGCAGGTAGGGAATGAGGGTAATTATCGTTTCCAGGCTGTGGCAATGTTGAGTCCAAACGCTTTTTAGATACCATCGAAGTTTCATCATATGCAGTCTTGCATATGGAATTAGCAGAATGCAGGATGCCATGAAGCCCAAAGCCTGCATAATTTTTCTTGCAGATAACTGGGCCTTTGTTGCCAACAGTTTGAAATAAGTAGTCAGTTGCCTTTGTTTGTCTGGCGTAAGATAAGCCATCTGGGCAGTTGTATTTAAGCTTGCACCCAGGAATATTATCTCTTGAGAGGGTATTAGTTTTGATTTTTTTTTTCATTTACTGTGTACCCTAGGCATGTTAGTAATCTTTTTACAAACGCCAGATGCTGTAGTAGAAGGTCCTTGTTCTCTGCTTGAATGAGGCAGTCATCCAAGTAAGGATATATTTGTATTCCTCTTTGTCTGCAGAATGCAATTACTGGAGCCAGGCATTTTGTGAAGACCCTGGGCGCAGTAGATAAGCCAAAGGGCAGTGCAGAGAATTGGTAGTGCATTGAGCCAGCTATGAATCTGAGGTATCTTCTGCATGACTGTCTGATTGGGACATGCAGGTATGCCTCTTTTAGGTCTAAAGTCACAAGCCAAGCCTTCTTGCCCAGCATGGGCAGAAGCTGCTGCAGAATCAACATTTTGAATTTTGGTATATCCAGATATGTGTTTAGAATAGATAGGTCCAGTACTGGTCTCCAGGCTTTGTTCTTTCTGGGCACCAAGAACAGTCTTGAGTAAAATCCTTGTCCCTGCTCTTGCTCTGGAACTTGCTGAATTGCCCTCATGTTCATGAGGGATGATACTTGCTTTTGTGCCTCTGCCTATTGATTTTTTGGCAGATCTGGCAAACCGTTTGCCCTTGGCAGGGTGTGAAAGTGAAACTTGTAGCCTTGTGACACTATGTCCGAGACCCATTTGTCCTGGGTTATTATGTGCCAATTTTGAGAAAAAAGTGCTAGTTTTCCCCCTAAAAATGCTGCCAGAAGATAAGTGCTTGGCGCAGGCAGGGGGAAGTCACTGGGACTGATTCCTGTATGGCTGTGATTTGTCTTCTCCGCTTTTGGAGGTAGAAGTACCCCATTGTTTAGACCTGTACGAGCCTTGGGGCTGGGATCTGCCTCTAGGGCGTCTGCATCTGCCCTTTTGTCTGACACTGGAAAGGACCAATTCTTTGTAGGCCAGTGTCTGCTAAATCTTGGAGGCTGTACCTGTAAGAAATCCTTGACTGTTTGCATAGATTTAGCTTTATCCTCCATTTTCTTCAACACCTCTTCTGCTTTAACACCAAACAAGGCATCATGCTGTAAAGGAGCATCTAATAATTTTGCTTTAACATGATCAGGTAGATTCTGTTCCTTTAACCAAGCATGCCTCCTAATGACAGAACCCGTAACAGCGGCCCTGCAGGAGGCCTCCAGAGAATCAAAACCACATTGCAAAGTATGCTTTCCAACTTGTTCAGCTGCATGCAATAAATCCTGCATTTCTTTGTTTTCTGCACATTCAGAATTTATCAACATTCTCTGTTTAAGCAGTGACATAATATATTGCTGGTATTTAAGCATATGAAACTGACAATTTAAAGCCCTTATAGCCAAGGTAGCAGAAGTGTAAATCTTTTTCCCCATCTGTCCAGTGTCCTAGAATCCCTGTCAGAGGGGGTAGGGTTTTTTGCAGTGGAAGCCTTGACCTCTTTGGTACCCTGAGAGATAGTTTCTGGGTCAGCAGCAGGGTTTTTGAAAACAAATTTATGTGAATCAGGAACCCTGTAGTATATATGTCCGGCTTAACAGGAGCTGGACGTAAGGAGTCAGGAGTCAGACTGGACTCTGAAACTACATCATCTACAATGTCTAGCACAGGTGGAATAGCAAGGGGCCTGTGCTGAGGTAGTAAAAGGAAGTCTCTGAGCCTTTTCTTAGATTCTGAATAATCTTGGCTCTCCCAGTGGAAATGCTCCCTCATGGTATGCAGAGTTTCCCCAAAAGAATAATCCTCAGGAGGAGAGGCTGAAGGGATAGATTCTTCAGCATCAGAATCCTCATAGGGAGGAAGAGAGTATTCCTGATCAGAAGAGGAATCAGATGAAATGGAAACCTGATCTGAAGATTCATATTCTGCCTCTTGCCTAGGCCTCTTACCAGGAGGGGGATATGAACGCCTTATCAAAGTAATTAGGTCTTCGGCCATTTTGAGCATCTGTTTTTTTGGGCATGGAGGCCTGTCCATGGGGCTGTTGTACCTATTTCTTTGTCTTTAAAGGTGCTTTAGTCTTTGCCTTTGAAGCTGAAGTCGTATTAACATATAATTGTGTAGGCCTGAAAACACCCTCAGAAGCCGATGCCTGCTCAGCGGCTCCGGACCCACCTGAGGGAATAGTTTCCGAGGTTCCAATACCTTGAGTTTCCAGTGGCCTAGTCGGCTCCACGTGGGAGTCGGTAGCTGCCTGCGGCTCTAAAATAGCGGGCGTCAGGGGCTGCGAAAGCGCCTCACTGAGAACCGGCGACTGGCTTAGAAGAAGCCTCATCATCAGTTTTGGACCTCGGATGCCTGTCTTTTTCTTTTTCTTTGCGTTTCTTGTGAATTCTGGTAATCGGATGGCTATCCAATGACATCGTGTAATTAAATCTTCTGCCAAAATAGTGAAATGCAAAATCGTACCAACGCTTAATAGTGCGTTGGTTAAATCTAGCACAAAACGACAATTAGCAATGTCATGGTCAGGGCCTAGGGAAGGAATACAGTAAGAATGAAAGTCCTTATGAGGTATTTGCTTCCCACAAGAAATACAATTATTAACTTTTTCTGACATCGGTCTGGAGCAAGAAAAAAAGTTTCCCCAACGGGGTACTTAGCTTTTAATGAAGACTTCGAATCTGAAATTCGAACACGAAAATCTCAGGAGTCGGCCGACCGGCACTTGTGAACTGCTTTTGCTTTGGGCACCGCGCGGCAAGAAAGAGTAAAGAAAATGGCGTTGGCTGCATCTTTTATACCCATGGCACACGGACGTCAGGAGGGGGTGGCAGCAACCGATGCCGGACCTAGACTTTGGAATTCAGGCCGACTGCGGGTAGCCTGCCAGCAGGATAACCCAATTGTAATGACTGCAACAGTGAAACACGATGAACATCTGGTAATGCAAGTAGCCTGGTTTGAAGCGGAAGTATCTTCTGCGTGATTCCCTGATTGGGATATGCAGGTAAGCCTCTTTTAAGTCTAGCGTTACCAACCAGGCATCTTTGTCTAGCATAGGAAGTAACTGTTGAAGAGTCAGCATCTTGAATTTTGGAATGTCCAGAAATGTGTTTAGAGTAGATAAGTCCAGAATTGGACGCCAAGATTTGTCTTTTCTGGGTAGCAGGAAAAGTCTTGAATAGAAACTTTGTCCCTTTTTCTCTTCTGGTACTGGCTGAATAGCCCCCATATTCATGAGGGACAGAACTTTTTTCTGGGCCTCTGCCCACTGATTTGGGGGCAGGTCTGGCCATCCGTTTGGGATTGGCAACGTTTGGAAATGAAATCTGTATCCCTGGGATACTATGTTTAAAACCCATTTGAGCTGGGTTATAAATTGCCAGTTTTCCCCCCAAACGGGCAGCTAAAAGGTAAGTGCTTGGTAAGTGTAAAGGGAAGTCATTGAGTCTGTTTACCATAGGGAGGTGCCTTGTTGCTTCCAGATTTGGAGGAGGAGGAGGAGGCACCCCATTGTTTTGTTCTAAAAGTCCCTTGTGACTGAAACCTGGAGCCTTTGGAATGTCTGTGTTTGACTTGAGTGGCCCTTGTAGGAACTGGAAAGGACCAGTTCTTAGTAGGCCAGTGCCTACTAAATCTTGGAGGTTGCACATGTAGGAAATCTTTCACAGTTTGCATAGATTTAGCTTCATCTCTCATCTTTTTTAAAACTTCTTCAGCCTTATTATCAAAGAGACGGCTCTGTTGTAAAGGAGCATCCAACAATTTTGCTTTAACATGATCAGGCAGAGTTTGCTCTTTGAGCCAAGTGTGCCTTCTAAGCACAGACCCAGTTACAGCAGCCCTGCCAGAGGCCTTCAAAGAATCAAAACCACATGGCAAAGTATGTTTTCCAACTTGTTCAGCTGAATGCAATAAATCCTGTAAATCTTTATTTTCCACACAGTCAGAAATTAACATCATTTTTTGTTTAAGCAGTCCCATGATATGCTGTTGATATTTAAGCATATGAAATTGACAGTTTAAAGCCCAGATTGCTAAGGTTGCAGAAGTATAAACCTTCTTACCCCATCTATCCAGCGCCCTGAAGGGGTACGATTTTTAGTAGTAGAGGTCTTAATGCCCTTGGGACCCTGAGAAATGGTTTCAGGATCTGCAGTAGGATTCTTGAAAAGGAATTTGTGACAGTCAGGAACCCTGTAGTATCTATCTGGCTTACAAGGAGCCGGAGGCAGGGAATCAGGAGCCATACTAGATTATGAAAAAACATCATCAACTATGTCTAGAACTGGAGGTATAGCCAAAGGCCTATGCTGAAAAAGAAGAAGTAAATCCCTAAGTCTCTTTTTACATTCAGAGAAGTCCTGACTATCCCAGTGGAAGTGTTCCCTTAAGGTATGTAAAGTTTCCCCAAAAGAGAAATCCTCAGGGGAAGAAGCAGAAGGAATGGAAGTCTTCTGCATCAGAGTCCTCATAAGTAGGTATAGACACATCCTGTTCATTAGAAGAGTCAGAAGAAATAGAATCCTGTTCAGAAGATTCATAATCAATACCTTGCCTCGGCCTCTTAGAAGGGAGAGTTGACTACCCCTGATCAGAGTAATTAAATCTTCAGCCATTTTGATCATTTGTTTTTTAGGCATAGGGGCCTGCACATGTAGCCCAGGTGTCGGATTTTTAGACACAGATTTAGTTTTGGCCTTAGTTTTGAAGAAGGCGTCAGTCTAATATATAAATCTGTAGGCCTGAAAACACCTCCAGAAGCCGGTGCCTGCACAAAAGCTCCAGACCCATCTAAGGTAGAGACATCCGCAGGTTCCATAATTGAATCCTCTCGCGGCATACGAATGGGTCTCAGTAGAGGCCTGCAAATCAAAAGTAGCGGGTATCCGGGGTTGCAAAAGTGCCTCACTGAGTACCGGCGAACCGGCGACTAGCTTAGGAGAAGCGTCGTCGTCAGTTTTGGACCTCGACGGCCTGTCTCTGTCTTTTTCTTTGCGGTTTTTAGGAATTCTGGTAGTCGGATTGCTAACCGATGACATTTCTGGATAATTAAAGCGTGAGCCAAAATATTTTGAAGCAAAAATATACCGACGTTTAACAGTGCGTTGATTAAATTTAGCACAAAACCGACAGCAAGGTACGTTGTGGTCAGGGCCTAGGCAAGGAATACAGTACAAATGAAAATCCTTATGAGGTATTTGCTTCCCACAAGTAATGCAATTATTAACTTTTACTGACATTGGAAGGAGCAAGAAAAAGTTTCCCCAATGGGGTACTTAGCTTTATAGTTGAAGACTTTGGTTCTGAAACTCGAAAACGAAAATTTCAGGAGTCGGCCGACCGGCACTTGCGAACTGCTTCGGCTTCGGGCACCGCGCGGCAAGAAAGACTGATGTAATGGCGTCGGCTGCATGTTTCTTATCCTTGACGACCCGATGTCAAGGAAGAAGGGACAGCAACAGACGCAGGACCCAAGACTTTGTTATCAGGCTGACTGAGGGCAACCTGCCGGCATATTACCCCAAATGTAATGACTGCAACAGTGAAACATGAAGAACATCTGGTAGTGCATGTAGCCTGCTTTGAAGCGCAGGTATCTTATGCAAGACTCCCTGATAGGGATGTGCAGGTATGCTTCTTTTAAGTCTAGTGTTGCCAACCATGCATCCTTGCCTAGCATAGGAAGCAGCTGGTGAAGCGTCAGCATTTTGAATTTTGGAATCACTAGAAAGGTGTTTAGAATCGAAAGGTCCAGGATAGGACACCATGTATTGCCTTTTCTGGGTACCAAGAAAAGTCTTGAATAGAAACCTTGTCCCTTTTCCTCTTCTGGTACCAACTGAATAGCCCCCATGTTTAAGAGAGAGTACTTGATTTTGGGCCTCTGCCCACTGATTTGGGGGTAGATCTGGTCACCCGCTTGGTGTCGGTAATGTGTGGAAATGAAATCTGTATCCTTGGGACACTATATTTAAAACCCATTTGTCCTGGGTAATGAATTCCCAGTTTTTGACCTGCAGACCAATTTTTCCACCTAAAGGAGCATTCAGTTGGGAAGTGCTTGGAAGTTTTAAAAGCAAGTCATTGAGACAGTTTTCCATAGGGGAAGTCTTACTACTCCCAGGTTTGGGTGCGGAAACCCCCACTGCCTAGTCTTGTGTGTCCCTTGGGATTGAAACCTGGGGTTTCTGCTGTGTCTGGGTTTGGCTTGAGAAGACCTGGAAGGGGCTGGAAAGGACCAATTTTTAGAGGGCCAGTGCCAACTAAATCTAGGAGGCTGAACTTGTAAGAAATCTTTAACAGTTTGCATAGATTTAGCTTTATCTTCCATTTTTTTAAGAACTTCCTCAGCCTTGTTGCCAAACAGGCGCTCCTGATTTAAGGGAGCATCCAACAATTTAGCTTTAACATGATCAGGCAAACCTTGCTCCTTAAGCCAAGCCAGCCTTATGAGTACAGACCCAGTAAAGTACAGTTGTGTACACTTACCATAAATGTAGATGTTCGAGTGTATTCACTGTTGCAGTCATTACATTTGGGTAATCTGCTGGCAGGTTGCCCTCAGTCAGCCTGAATAACAAAGTCTTGGGTCCTGTGTCGGTTGCTGTCTCCTCTTCCATGACGTCAGGGGTATAAAACATGCAGCCAATGCCATTTTATTCAGTTTTTCTTGCCCCAGATGTCAGGTGCCCCCCAAATGGGGAGCAAACATATATATATAAATAAACAGTAAATATATAAAAGCACATTTAGAAACAAACTTTACCTTCAACTAAAAGCAAATACACCCCAAAGACTTTTGAGTATAGTGAAGGAAAGAGAAAAGGTATAGAAAGGGGGATGGCGGATGGGTAACCCGGACTGCAACAGTGAATACACTCGAACATCTACATTTATGGTAAGTGTACACAACTGTACTATGTTCTTCGTGTTTCACTGTTGCAGTCATTACATTTGGGTAGAATCACAAAAACTATGGATGGGAGGATTAGGAGCGGCTATAAGGCCATGCAGGACTGCAGTGGCAAAGCCTGCCCTAGATTTGGAGAAGAGAGGTAAATGATAATGCTTTGTGAAGGTATGCACAGAGCTCCAAGTAGCAGCTTCTACAATGTCTTTGGTTGGGACCCCTCTGAGAAAGGCTGCTGAAGTAGAGGCGGCTCTGGTGGAATTGGATTGGATCCCCTTGGGCACAGGTTTACCATGGTGTAAATAGCAGAAACGAATGCAGTGGCTTTGATATAGCCTTCCCCTCTGATCCTGAAGAAAATGCTACCAGTAGTTGTTCAGACTTTCTTAGAGATTTGGTCCTATTTAAGAAGAATCTTAGTTGTCTGTGTACATCCAATGAATGCAGAATCCGCTCCCCCTTGTTTTGCGGATTTGGGTAAAAAGTTGGCAGGTGAATGGTCTGGTTAAGAGCTACACTGGATACCACCTTAGGCATAAAAGAAAGATTGGTCCTGAGGGACACCCTGTCTGGGTAAAATATAACAAAGGGCTCCAATGCCATGAGAGCCTGAAGTTCTGAAACCCTTCTTGCTGAAGTGACTGCCAAAAGAAAAGCTGTTTTCCAAGATAGAACTTTTATATCCTCAGTAGCTGCTGGTTCAAAAGGAGGCAGGGTGAGTTTTTCCAGCACAAAATTGAGGTCTCATGCAGGAGTTGGTGCTCTTCTGGGAGGCCTTAAAATTTTGGCCCCTCTAAGATGCTGTTTAAGCAGTGGATGAGAAAAGAGGGGAGGCTCTGTGTTGTAATGAGCCGAGATGGCAGAGGCATGGATTTTTATTGAAGAAAAAGATAGGCCCTTGTCAAGCATCTCAGTCAAATATTGTAAAATCTGAGGAATATTGGGCTTTGCTGTGTCTATTCCTTGTGCTTGGTTCCAAGCACAGAATCTCTTCCATTTATCATCATAAGATTTTCTAGTACTAGGCCTTATGGCTTCCAAGATGACATCCATCACAGATTTACTGAGAGGTGTTGCTTGAATATTAGTTGATTAGCCATGCTGCAAGATTTAGAGTTTGGAGCAGAGTGTGCAGAATTTGATAGTTCTGCTGAGACAGTAGATGAGGTATTTGAGGCAAGTACCATGGAGGAAGGCGAGACATATTCCTTAGAAGCGGGTACCAGTGCTGGCAAGGGCAGTCCAGAACAATTAGGATCACTTTTTGGTTTTTCCTGTCTGACCTTTAGTAAAACCTTGGAAAGCAGAGGCAGCGGGGGAAAGGCATAGACGGATAGGTTTTTCCAGCTGAAGGATAGAGCATCCACTTTTCATGCTTTTTTGTGATGAGTTCTCGTGCAGAATTTGTCCAACTGATAATTTCGGGGCGAGCCAAATAGATCTATGTCTGGGCTGCCCCATTTCTGTGTTAACATGCTGAAGATTTGTGGATCCAGTTTCCATTAGTGCGGGTCCATAAGATTTCTGCTTAGGTCGTCTGCCAGAGTATTTTGCTTTCCTGGCAGGAATTGAGCTTGAAGACGTATTTGGTAAGACAAGGCTGTGTTCCACAAAGCCATGGCTAGTCTGCAAAGGGGGTAGGAATGCATGTCAGAGCATTCTGAACAGCTAGCATCTCTTTCTGGCTGATATGCAGATGCATTTGGTTTGGGCTCCATTTGCCCTGAATGCATCTCCCTGCCAGGTGGGCCCCCCAAGCATAGTCTGATGTGTCTGTAGTTAGGGTTTGGGTGGCAGGGGGTAGAGTGAATGCCAGTCCCTTGTTCTGGTGACATGTCTCTGCCCACCAAAGAAACTCCTGTTGTAGGCAGGGAATGAGAGGAATCATTGCTTCCAGGCTGTGATAATGCTGACTCCATAAACTTTTTAGGTACCACTGAAGTTTCCTTATATGCAGTCTCGCATATGGAATTAGTAGAATGCAGGATGCCATGAACCCCAAAGCCTGCAGAATTTGTGTTGCAGATAACTGGGTTTTTGTTGCCATTTATTTGAAGTACGTTGTCAGCTGCCTTTGTTTGTCTGGCGTGAGGTAAGCCATCTGGGCAGTTGTATTCGAGCTTGCACCCAGGAATGTAATTATTTGAGAGGGTACCAGTTGTGATTTCTTTTCGTTTATGGTGTACCCTAGGCATGTTAGAAGCCTTTTTACAAACGCCATATGTTGAAGAAGAGTGTCTTTGTCCTCTGCTTGAATGAGACAATCATCCAGATAAGGATAAATTTAAATGCTTCTTTGTCTGCAGAAGGCAATAACTGGTTCCAGGCACTTTGTAAAGATCCTAGGCGCAGTAGATAAGCCAAAGGGCAGTGTAGAGAATTGGTAATGCAAAAAACCTTGGCACAATAGATAATTGGTAATGCAAAAACCTGCTTTGAAGCGGAGGTATCTTCTGCATGATTCCCTTAATGGGATGTGCAGGTATGCCTCTTTTACGTCTAGAGTTACTAACCAAGCATTCCTGCCTAGCATAGGCAGTAGCTGTTGTAAATCCAGCATTTTGAATTTTGGAATGTCCAGGAACGTGTTCAGAATCGATAAGTCCAGTATTGGACGCCAAGAATTGTCTTTTCTGGGTACCAGGAAAAAGTCTTGAATAAAAACCTTGTCCTTTTTCCTTTTCTGGTACAGGCTGAACAGTCCTAATATCCATGAGGGACATGACTTGTTTTTGGGCCTCTGCCCACTGGCTTTGTGGCAGATCCGGCCATCCGTTTGGAATTGGCAAAGTGTGGAAATGAAATCTGTACCCCTGGGATACTATGTTTAATACCCACTTGTCCTGGGTAACTAACTGCCAATTTTGAGCATGCAGTGCTAGTTTTCCCCCCAAGAGGGCTGTCAAAAGATAAGTGCTTGGTGCTGGTAGAGGAAAGTCATTGAGACTGCTTACTGTAGGGTTGTGCTTTGTTTCCTCCAGATTTGGAGGTGGGAGCACCCCATTGCTTTAATCTGTAAGAACCCTGCGATTGGTATTTGGAGCCTTTTGAGCGCTTGGATTTGTCTTGAGTGGCTCTGTTGGACACAGGAAAGGACCAATTTTTAGTAGGCCAGTGCCTACTGAACCTGGGTGGCTGCACTTGCAAGAAATCCTTTACAGTTTGCATAGATTTAGCTTTGTCTTCCATTTTCTTTAAAACCTCTCCTGCCTTATTACCAAACAGACTGTCCTGTTGTAAAGGAGCATACAACAATTTTGCTTTAACATGATCAGGCAGATTTTGCTCCTTGAGCCAAGCATGCCTTCTAATCACAGATCCAATAATGGCAGCCCTACAAGAGGCCTTCAAGGAATCAAAACCACATTGCAAAGTATGCTTTCCAACCTGTTCTGCTGAATGCAATAATTCCTGTAACTCTTTATTTTCTACACAATCAGAAATCAACACCATTTTCTGTTTCAGTAAGCCCATAACATGCTGCTGATATTTAAGCATATGAAACTGGCAGTTTAAAGCCCTGATTGCCAATATTGCAGATGTATCAACCTTCTTACCCCATCTATCCAGTGCCCTGGAATCTCTATCAGAAGGGGTAGGATTTTTGCTGTAGAGGCCTTTACACCCTTGGGACCCTGAGAAATAGTCTCAGGATCAGCAGCAGGATTTTTGAAAATAAATTTGTAGGAATCAGGAACCCTGTAATATCTGTCTGGCTTACTAGGAACCAGAGGCAGGGAATCAGGAGCCATGCTAGATTCCGAAAACACATCATCAACAATGTCTAATACAGGAGGTATTGCCAAAGGCCTATGCTGAGGAAGAAGAAAGAAATCCCTAAGCCTCTTTTTTGATTCAGAGAAGTCCTGACTCTCCCAGTGAAAATGTTCCCTTAAAGTATGCAAGGTCTCTCCAAAAGTGTAATGCTCAGGAGGAGATGCAAATGGGATGGATTCCTCTGCATCAGAATCCTCATAGGGTGGAATAGAAAATTCCTGATAAGAAGAGGAATCAAAAGAAATGGAAACCTGATCTGAAGATTCATAATCAGTGCCTTGCCTAGGCCTCTTAGCAGGGGGGGGGGGGGGGGATGGGAACCCCTGATCAAGGTAATAAGGTCTTCAGCCATTTTGATTATCTGTTTTTAGGCATAGGGGCCAGAGCACGTGGCTCATGTGTCGGTTTTTTAGACATAGAAATTGTTTTTGACCTTGTTTTTGTTGCTGGCGTCAGTTTAATATAAAAATGTTGAGGCCTGAAAACACCTTCAGAAGCCGGTGCCTGCACAGCAGCTCCGGACCCATCCAAGGGAGAGACATCCGTGGGTTCAATACTCTAAGAATCTTGCGGCATACTGGACTCCGAATGGCTCTCGGTAGAGGCCTGCGACTCAAACGTAGCGGGTATCAGGGGCTGTGAAAGCGCCTCACTGAGTACCAGCGAACCGGCGACTGGCTTAGGAGAAGCTTCATCGTCTGTTTTGGACCTTGGCGGTCTGTCTCTGTCTTTTTCTTTGCATTTTTTATGAACTCCGGTAGTCGGATTGCTAACCGACGACATTTCAGGATAATTAAATCTTGAACCAAAATATTTAGAAGCAAAAATGTAGAGACGCTTAATAGTGCGTTGGTTAAATCTAACACAAAACCGACAGCAAGGCACGTTGTGATTAGGGCCTAGGCAGGGAATACAGTACAAATGAAAATTCTTAGGAGGTATTTGCTTCCCACAAGTAATGCAATTATTAACTTTTACTGACATCGGTAAGGAGCAAGAAAAAGTTTTCCCAACGGGGTACTTCGCTTTAGTTTGAAGACTTCGGTTCTGAAACTCGAATACGAAAATTTCAGGGGTCGGCTGACTGGCAATTGCGAACTGCTTCTGCTTCGGGCACCACGCAGCAATAAAACTGAATAAAATGGCGTCGGCTGCATGTTTTATACCCCTGACGACCTGACGTCATGGAAGAGGAGACAGCAACCAACGCAGGACCCAAGAAATTGTTATTCAGGCTGACTGAGGGCAACCTGCCAGCAGATTACCCAAATGTAATGACTGCAACAGTGAAACACGAAGAACATCAGCAGCCCTGCAAGAGGCCTCTAATGAATCAAACCCACATTGCAAAGTATGTTTTCCAACCTGTTCAGCAGAATGCATTAAATCCTGTAATTCTTTATTTTCAGCACAGTCAGGAATTATTTTCTGTTTAAGCAATCCAATAACATGTTGCTGATACTTTAACATATGAAACTGGCAGTTTAAAGCCCTAATAGCCAAGGTTGTAGAAGTGTAAACCTTCTTACCCCATCTATCCAGCGCTCTGGAGTCTATCAGAGGGGGTAGAATTTTTAGTAGTAGAAGTCTTAATGCCCTTGGGTCCTTGTGAAATAGTCTCTGGATCCACAATAGGATTTTTAAAAGGAACTTGTGAGAATCAGGAACCCTGTAATATCTGTCAGGTTTTCTGGGAGCAGGAAGCAAAGAATCAGGGGCCAAACTGGATTCTGAAAAGGCATCATCAACAATGTCTAGTACAGGAGGTATAGCTAAAGGCCTATGCTGAGGCAGGAGCAAGAAATCCTAAGCCTCTTTTTTGAATCAGAAAAATCCTGGCTTTCCCAGTGGAAATGATCCCTTAGAGTATGTAGGGTCTCACCAAAAGAAAAATCCTCGGGGGGTGAATAGAGTCCTCTGCATCAGAATCCTCATAAGTAGATAAGGGCAAATCCAGATCATCAGAAGAATCAGAAAAATCAGAATCCTGTTCAGAAGATTCATAAACAACTTCAATCCTGGGTGTCTAAGAAGGGGGAGGTTGGCTTCCCCTGATTAGAGTTATAAGATCTTCAGCCATTCTTATCATTTGTTTTTTAGGCACAGAGGCCTGAGCACGTGGCCTGGGCATCGGTTTCTTAGGCATGGTTCGAGATTTTGGCCTAAATGAAGGAGGGTTCAGTTTAATATGCAATCCGTAGGCCTGAATACACCCTCAGAAGCCAGTGCCTGCACAGCGGCTCCGGTCCCATCCAAGGTAGAGACATCTGCAGGTTCCACAGTTGAAGCATCTCGTGGGATACCGGACTCCGAATGGGTCTCAGTAGAGGCCTGCGAGTCAGAAGTAGCAGGTATCAGGGGCTGCGAAAGTGCCTCACTGAGTACCAGCGAACTGGCGACTGGCTTAGGAGAAGCATAGCTGGCAGCTTTGGACCTCGGGGGCCTGTCTCTGTCTTTATCTTTGCGTTTTTTCGGAATCCCGGTAGTTGGATGGCTAACCAACGATATTTCTGGATAATTAAACCGAAAACTGAAACATTTAGAAGCGAAAATATACTGACGACGGATAGTGTGCTGATTAAATAAAGCACAAAACCGACATCAAGGTACGTCGTGGTCAGGGCCTAGGCAAGGGGGGGCGGGGGTAGAGTCCTCTACATCAGAATCCTCATAAGTAGATAAGGGCAAATCCAGATCATCAGAAGAATCAGAAAAATCAGAATCCTGTTCAGAAGATTCATAAACAACTTCAATCCTGGGTGTCTAAGAAGGGGGAGGTTGGCTTCCCCTGATTAGAGTTATAAGATCTTCAGCCATTCTTATCATTTGTTTTTTAGGCACAGAGGCCTGAGCACGTGGCCTGGGCATCGGTTTCTTAGGCATGGTTCGAGATTTTGGCCTAAATGAAGGAGGGTTCAGTTTAATATGCAATCCATAGGCCTGAATACACCCTCAGAAGCCAGTGCCTGCACAGCGGCTCCGGTCCCATCCAAGGTAGAGACATCTGCAGGTTCCACAGTTGAAGCATCTCGTGGGATACCGGACTCCGAATGGGTCTCAGTAGAGGCCTGCGAGTCAGAAGTAGCAGGTATCAGGGGCTGCGAAAGTGCCTCACTGAGTACCAGCGAACTGGCGACTGGCTTAGGAGAAGCATAGCTGGCAGCTTTGGACCTCAGCGGCCTGTCTCTGTCTTTATCTTTGCGTTTTTTCGGAATCCCGGTAGTTGGATGGCTAACCAACGACATTTCTGGATATTTAAACCGAAAACTGAAACATTTAGAAGCGAAAATATACTGACAACGGATAGTGTGCTGATTAAATAAAGCACAAAACCGACATCAAGGTACGTCGTGGTCAGGGCCTAGGCAAGGAATACAGTACGAATGAAAATCTTTGTGAGGTATTTGCTTTCCACAAGTAACGCAATTATCTAATTTTACTGACATCGGTAAGGAGCAAGAAAAAGTTTCCCCAATGGGGTACTTAGCTTTAGTTGAAGACTTCGGTTCTGAAACTCGAAAATGAAATTTCAAGAGTTGGCCGACCGGAACTTGCGAACTGCTTCTGCTTCGGCCACCGCATGGCAAGAAAGAATGGGGTAATGGCGTTAGGTGCATGTTTTATACCCCTGACGACCTGACGTCATGGAAGAAGGGACAGCAACCGACGCAGGACCCAAGACTTTGTTAATCAGGCCGACTGAGGGCTACTGCAAGCAGATAACCCAAATGTAATGACTGTACCAGTGAAACACGAAGAACATCTGCACATACAGGTGTCCCCTTTCTGGTGTCAAACAATTCATCCTCTGAACAGCTACAGGATATATTCTGCTTTCCTTCATGATAGATACTGCTTTGTAATGCAACCCAATAGATAACCTTGGTTTTAGGTCTCATTTCTTGCCCAAAAAACACCACCTAATAACCTCAAGTTTAAAATTTACCTGGTATTGACTAATTTTAGTTGCAGCTTTTTATTTGCTTACCGGGCCATGAATTTCTGGAATAAACTCCCTGATCAATGCTGAAACTTCCACCCACTTCCAGAAATGCTAGGAACATCTATTGTTTTAAAACTCACTCTTGGGACATCTATCTCCACAACTCCCAATCTGGATTCCTACTGCCTTTTAACTTACCTTTTTTACCTACTTACCAATTTCTCCTGATGTTTCTTTAACTGCAAATTGCACTCTTTACTGTTACAATCAAGATCATCAGAAACTTTTTTTAATGCACACTTCTAGTTTACTACAGAAACTGCACTAATGGTGGAACTGGATAACTACATGCATTCATGTTGCTTGTACTTGCACTTAATATAATCATTTTTTATTAGCAAGGTAATAACCACTACGCATAAATGAAAGGCAGAATCCACACGTTTGGGGGGGATGCAGCATAGAATGGACAGGTATGACAGTGTTAAGAAACTTTTACCTGCTACAGTTGATAAGATTTCTAGGATAGAGGAAATATCTATTTCTGCTACTGTTAGAGAACTGTCTTCTACTGAAATTTCAAAGTTGGCAGTCAAAGCTGTTGAAAGTTCCCCTGTCAAACTGAATGGACAAGACAGTATTTCTTTACTTACAGAAGGTAAAAGGTAAACTAGTGGTGTACTTCAGGGCTCAGTGCTTAGACTCCTACATTTTGGCATATACTTCTCCATGTCTGCCAACAAATACAATTTGGGTGTTATTGTCAAACATCCCTCTGATACCAAATCATTACAGCAGGAGTTGACCCACCCTAAATATTGGTATACAGAAAGTGGTTTAATGCTAAATGCAAAAGAGTGCAGCACTGTCATATTTGAAAAACAGATTTCTGTCTCAATGTACTCTACTGCTAACATTCCACCCTGAACTGATCTTAAAACCTGTGCCACTAATGCCCTCTCCATTAAACAGCATACAGCATCAGCAGTCAGAAAATCCTACTTAGCACAACTAAGTTCTAAAGGCATATCATTCAGATCAAAACAAGTTATCATCCCTCTATATGCAGCTCTGATTAAGCCAATTAGAGAGCACAATGCCTCTTTTTACAAGCATTGATTCAGACACATCAGGCAAATTGAAAGGCACCTGATGTTTCTAACAAAGAACATTACTGGCCTAAAGAATCTGGAATACCAGGACAGACATGAAAACCTATCCCTATACCCAGTCTCTTACAGGTTCCTAAGTAGAGATCTGTGTGTGGCATCATTGATCTCTTGCATCTCTGCAAGACCAACAGCTCCACGAAAATGAGAATTAAGAAATTAAATCTCCATCAACATGTAAACAAAATTGTTGGAGGAACAGTATTATTACCTAGTGTTTAACCCATTTCTGTAATAGATTACCTCCACATGTTAAGGAAAGCAGCATCCTAACTTCCTTCAGATCTAGCCTTGATAGCTGGATGGGTATTAGAAAATGCATTCCTGGACAACCCTGCACTGTTCTTCTAAACATGGGGGGGGTTACAACAAGGGTGGGCAGTGGCAGGTGCAAATGGTCTTTGGACACACTTGCCTTATACTTCTTCGGATCTTCTGAATAAGGCTTGGGAGCTCTGCCCTTGTTCACTGATTTGCCCACTGCTGCACAAAATGTCATAATACTACTTCAAAAGCACTCTGATCGGTTATCATTTCCCCTTACAGATTTCATCAAGTGCACTTCTGCTGAGCACTGCTGGTACACTAAATTGAGAATGCTGAAAATGAAAGTAATTTGTCATTATATGTACCGTCATAGTTGTATTATTGTTGTAATGCCTCCTTCTATGGTTTTGCCATAATTGTTTCATGGTTTGTGATAAGTTTTCCCTTTTACCCTGTTATTTTTCATCCTGTGATACTCCCCCTCTAAATAATTATTTGTGGAATGCCCCCAGATCTTTGATGTTATATAAGAGATTCCACTAAGGCTGTCAGTTCAGTGAATATGAGCAATTCTGAGACAACCAAGGTGTTTTTCTAGTGACAGCAGTGATGTCCAAGCTGTTGGTTTAACTCCTGATGGTGGAGTTCTAAATCCTTACCAGGATGACCATTAACTGGGGTGCAGCAGAAAGTTCTGATGAAAGCAAAATTGCTGAGACTGTATGTATGGCCTCCTCCAAAACTGCAGTGAAAGGTTCTTGAGAAATAGCATATAGTATGGTTTCTGCTATGATATAATGAATTCATTTTGCTGATTTTTAAATTAAATATATGTACATTTTAAACCAGTGACTGCATTACTTTAATTTTTATCACTGTTGGTTCACAGCTGTTTTTGCTGGATTCGAGCTTATAGGTTGCAAGACATTATGGTGGGACAATTGGTTGGGGACACATGGCTGAACTGCAGTTCTGCTGCACAGACATGTCTATAGCAAATTCACTGAGGGCAAAGAGAAGCTCGCAGCTAGAATAACCAAGTGCAGGGGGTTGACAAAGTCCATGGCCCGCCATCACCCTAAGTAGAGCAGATAGTATGGCTGGCTCCCACTGCATGTGCCTGGTGGGCATGCCTGTTGAACAGAAAATGCAGTTTCCATGCCTTTACTACTGTGTCAGGGGAAGTGTGTTGTGCTTGGTATACAGTACATGCTTACATTACTACAACCTGAAGTGGTGTGCATCAGCATGGAAAAATCCTGTACATTGCTGAAGTCATGCTTGTACTCCAATTTGTGTTAAAGGTGATGGTCCCTGTTTTGTTCATGCTGCAGCATAGTAAGAAATTCAGTGAGATGTAGAAGTAGGCCAGCCTAGTAACATTTTCAGCCACTGGTGTCAGACCTCCACTTGGTTTTTCTTTTGTGCAAGATTTAGGCTGGGCAGGTTACTCACGTATTTAGTTCCCTACCCCTGCACTTCATTATTTCAGCTATGGGCATGGAACTTTGAACCTCTCTGCATGCACATGGAATTTACTTTAGCAAAGTTTTGCTGTGATAGAACTGTAGCTCAGCCACGTGGCCCCAACTAATTGTCCCTGCAAGGAAAAGCCTCATAACCTAGAAGCCCGTACCCATTTTTGTTAATGTTTTGAGACGTAGCAGTATGTGTACGGATAAAGTACTTTTGTTTGCTATGTATGGAAAGAAATTAGTGAACAATATGGATCTGTTTGAAAATTAGGCATATATATGTAACTAGGAATAAGCTGTTTCTCACACATAGTTAGGTACACAAACACCCACAGAGAATTGCTTTTGTGCAAGGACTTAAAATTTGGTGCATTGTTTACATTTTTCTGCATGTAATTTGACTTTTTTTTTCCCCTGAAGAAAATGCAGTATGTAGGACTGGTATGTAGTGCAGTTTACGAAAGATCAAAGACTTATTCCTCAAACTATTTGGAGGGTGATACAGACATAGAGGGTGGAATGATGATACTGTGCAAAGTAGAAATATGGGAATGATGGGAATGATGTATGAAGTATGCAGAGTTATTGTGTTAAAGCTCCATGTGTGTTTGTGTGTGTGTGTGGGGGGGGGGGGTTGCACATCACAACTAACATTCATATCTTGGTGAATATGCCTGAAAACACTACAAAAATGAGTATTTCAACAAAAAGAAAAATACACCACTCATTCTATTTTTAAAAATAAATTGTAAGAAGCATGAGGCTACCAACAGTACAACACACAGATAATAACCTAATTCACCACTGCACAAACTTAATGTTAAATCCTTGAAATGTAGTGATGCATAAAATAGTTAAATTCTAGTACAATACTGATTAGATTACAAAATTGAATGTGAACATGAAACACAAGAAAAAATAAAGAGCATGTCTCTGAAAAAAAAAAAACTTGCCAAGCTACAACATTTTCCACTTTACTCTAGCACTGTTTACCTAACAGCTAATAAATAAATAATTCCAACAAAAAAAACACATAGCAGTTACCACTATGTTTAATAAAGCTACTACTGCAACACATTCAAAAATAAAACCAGAACACTATAAAAAATTGAGAGAAATCACTTAATAGTAAGTAAAGGAATATTCTCTTACCCATGGTAGGTAGTGGCTCCTGAGCTGGTATAGTTAGGATCATGGGGGAGGAAGAGGAGGGTTCCTATTAAATGAGTGGACGCATTCTTTCGAATGCGTCTTAATTGAACTTGAAAGCACAAAAAGGCAAAATAGAGAAAAAGCATTTAAGTAAATTCTTTCCCTGGGAAAGAAATTGCTTGGTCACTTCCGTTACTTTGCCATTTTCGTGAATGTAGTGCGATCTTGGAGTTGGTATATTTAAGTAGGGGGTGTGTGGGGGGCAAAGCTACCCACTTTATGCAATGTTTTACAATTTTTTTTTTTTTGTGGAACAGCGATTTTTTTCCCTTGGAAAAAATCGCTGTTCTAACCGTTTGAGATTGCAAGCTTTTGCTTACATGGGTTTGATAAATCATCGTTTGCTTTTTTAAGCATTGGATGATTTAACATAGACCTCTAGAGCACTTTTATGTATTTTAAGGTAGACATTTGTGTACTATCAACATTATTTTGTGACGTTTTAAAATGCAATATTTCTGCACTCTAGGTTTTGATATGGATCTGGTACACAGTACAGACGTTATGGGAACAAAGCACATACTAGCATGTAGCTTTCACAGATCAGTGACTCAATGACTACACTGGATTACCACTACATAGCTGTTCAGAAAGGCAGTATTGGCTCTCTACTGTCTGCACCAGGTTTGAGTCTGCTTCCTGTACTTGTTGACGAGTTCCTGCAATTTTTCACTCTATGGCTGAAAACTAGCATACTTTAATGCCTAACATACTTTATCACATTAAAAAAGTCATCTCAAAACGGTATGCCCACACCTGGCACCTATGCTGTCCTTGAGGAGATGCCAGCAAAGTACAAACACATACTAAAGAGTTAAAGTGGAACAATTATTAAAAACTACAAAAAAAAATATGCAGGCTTACTGAAAGGTCTTAGCTGCTTCAGAAACTGACAAAATGAAGCCAGTCACACTATCGGTACTTTTGTTTACTAACCATTGTAGGTCAAAATCAGTTTTTCTAAGCTAATCCAGGAACTAAGCAGATTGCGTAGTACTTGACATGAATAACTCGACAGACGGACAGAATGAATTTCGAGAACAGTCATACTCCTCCAGCATGGTCGTGCACCCAATACAGGATACGAAATGCCTGAAGCTGCAGCTTCACTCCTGCAAGAAGTAGCAAACTTGCTCCAAATTGGCCAGTCAATGCTGTTCCCCAAGGAATGCTTGGTTTTCTCTACTCTTTCCTTGCTAGAAATTGCAAAAACAAAATCAAAAAGATCTTCTGCATCTGTGTTTGAGGATTCTGACCTGGTGGAAAAAGAATTCTGGCAATCTATCTGTTGATGTTTGGGGGATCCTTTGCATGCATTGTGCAGCTGAGCATTTTCTGGGAAAATGTCTGACTCTTCATTATTTGAACTTAGTTTAAGTAAATCAGAAGTTATTGAGCAATCTGTACTGCAACTACTTACTACCTTTGGCAAGTTACAGTTTGGTTCACTTGGGATTTCTGGATCCACAGTACTATTTTGTACATGAGCTGGTGGCTCAGCAGTTGGTAAATTAGTATCCAAATATCCCAATCTACTGTTATCCCAATATTCTTTATCTGTAAAACTATGAGACTCAAAAAGAAGTTTGCTACTAGAGTCTCGCAGGTGTTTATTGCCCAGTTTACTGCTACTGAGGTTGCAGTCAGACAGGCCTGAAGTCAAAAGAACTGGTCCTTCCACCTCAGATGCATTAACACTGCAGCTATCAGTGCTGTATCCATTCTTTGAATCTTCCAAATGAAAAATGTTTTTGGTGTTTCTAGCTGAACAGTCTGCATCTCGCAATGATTCAGTGCTGCTGTCCTGTCCATTTGTGCACAGACTGCATTCATGATTTGAACTTTTGTTATTAAAAAATGGCATGTGTCCTGCACTCATCTGCATAATTATAGCTAAAAGGTCAGACCTTGGCAATGGCCATGAAAACAGAGATACTTTTTTCACTGCACCATGATGAATGAGGCGATGAAGTAAATATATCAAAGATTCTTGCTCAACATTATCGAGTGAACGTAGATTACTAAATTTCAAAGTTTCCACTGTCCTAGACAGAATTTCCAGAACATGTTGATTTTTGCTAGCTATGAGCTCTCCCTGAAGCTTATTCTGTACATTCAGCTGGGTAATGTGTCTTGAACAGAGGACAAGAGGACAAAAGTTTGAGTCATTCAGGCGGTAGTCCTTCAGCAATTCCAGGGAACCAAGAAGGGTAGCATAAAAGAAACTTTCCAAGAATTTCTGTTTCCAACATTTTACAGCCTACAACAGAAATAAAACATTTATAATGTTAAAAAAATGTGTTTTCCATACTTAAAAATATGTCCATCTCTCACATTCCAGGATCTCTGCCAACTTTAATTAACTTACTAAAAGCCATATTCTAAGTAAAAGTATAATTTTGCACTCTTAATGCAAATATTACATTGTATGTGAGAATGTTTCCAAATGAACACATTGAATTGTATTCCTAGAAAAAATTTTTTCATAATAAATCTGTTAATCAACTTACGCATACAACAGCTTTGCTGACCAGCTATCACATAAAAACAGAGGAATAAATTGTTATTAACTACTCACTAAATAAAAGAAGAGACAATAACCTGTCACATAGGGTAGCCTGCAGTACCCCACAAAAATATGCAGTGTCTTTACAGCCATTTTACTCTCTTTCATTCTTAATGTGTTGGGGAAGCACTGTAGACCACACATCCATTCTTCCACCCACAGATATCCAGTTTATCTTAAGGACCCACAAGCATTCCTAGGACAGACCCCCCCCCCCCAAAAAAAAAAAAGAAGTAAAAACAAATAAATAATCCTTCTATAGCATGATCTGGGCGTACTCTTGGGTATACTCTCAGTAGGCCTGGTCCAGAACAATTTTAAAGGAAAACACCCAGGGAATAGATTTGCAAGACATATGAACTACCTTGTTAACCTAAAGCTGCATCAAGCTCTACTTTGAGCCTCTCCAGGACCAGCAACAGAATTATTCTGTCAAAGAAGTCAGGTGATCCTCTGGGTGGAGAAACGCACAGTTATGTACACTTACCATAAATGTAGATGTTTGAGTGTATTCACTGTTGCAGTCATTACATTTGGGTTATCTGCTTGCAGGTAGCCCTCAGTCGGCCTGATTATCAAAGTCTTGGGTCCTGCGTCGGTTGCGGTCTCATCTTCCATGATGTCAGGTAGTCAGGGGTATAAAGCATGCAACCCACTCCATTACATCAGTTTTTCTTGCCCCAGATGTCAGGTGCCCCCATAATGGGAAGCAATTATATACAAGGTTACACCTCCAACAAAAAGCAAATACACCAGAAAGCTTAAGTATAGTAAGCAAGAAGAAAGGTATAGCCAATAGAAGTCAGGGGGCTGGAGGGAGGATAACCAGGACTGCAACAGTGAATACACTTGCACATCTACATTTATGGTAAGTGTACACAACTGTACTATGTTCTTCGTGTTTCACTGTTGCAGTCATTACATTTGGGAAGATTCCCAAAGCTAAGGAAGGGAGGAGGCAGTTAGAGAGCATTAGGACCAGCTATTAGGCCCTGCAAGACTGCAGTGGCAAAACCAGCTCTGGATTTAGAAAAAATTGGCAAGTGGTAATGCTTGGTGAAGGTATGTACAGAACTCCAAGTAGCAGCTTCTAGGATGTCCCTGGTAGGGACACCTCTGAGAAAGGCTGTAGAAGTAGATGCAGCCCTGGTGGAATGGGGTGTTATCCCCTGTGGGGTAGATTTTCCTTGGTGCTTACAGCACAAATGAATGCAATGGCCTATCCACTTAGAAATGGTTTGCTTTGAAATGGTCTTACCCTCTGCCCATGCAGCAAAGGCAACTAGCAACTGTTGTTCAGAATTCCTGAGAGGCTTAGTCCTGTCCAAGTAAAATCTAAGTTGTCTGTGCACATCCAAGGAATGCAGAATTCATTCCCCTTTGTTCTGTGGATTAGAAAAGAAAGTTGGCAAATTAATGGACTGATTAAGAGCCACACTGGATATCACCTTGGGCATAAAGGAAGGATTGGTCCTGAGGGACACCCTGTCTGCATGAAAGATGATGAAAGGTTCCACTGCCATGAGGGCCTGTAATTCAGACACCCTTCTTGCTGAAGTGATGGCTAGAAGGAAGGCTGTTTTCAAAGAAAGGAATTTCAACTCTGCAGTTACAGCTGGCTCAAAAGGAGGTAGTGTGAGCTTTTCCAATACAAAGTTAAGGTCCCAGGCAGGAGTAGGCGCTCTCCTGGGTGGTATTAAATTTTTGGCCCCTCTGAGAAATTGTTTCAGTAAGGGGTGAGAGAAGAGGGGTGGGTTCAGTATTATAATGCACTGAAATGGCTGACGCATGAATTTTAATGGAGGAGAAGAAAAGGCCCTTTTCAAGCATCTCTGTTAAGTA
Organism: Protopterus annectens; assembly: GCF_019279795.1. Taxonomy (NCBI): domain Eukaryota; kingdom Metazoa; phylum Chordata; order Ceratodontiformes; family Protopteridae; genus Protopterus; species Protopterus annectens. The sequence goes on from NC_056744.1 coordinate 1,164,501,081, forward strand.
TTGAAGAATATGTAGTAAACTGGGCACAGCTGTGCCCATCCCCTGAGTCTGGCTCAAAGAACAGAATCTTTTCCACTTGTCAGCATAGGATTTTCTCGTACTAGGCCTCCTTGCCTCCAGGATGACATCTAGCACTTGCTTGCTGAGGGATGGTATAGGAGAACTCAGGTAATTAGCCAGGCTGCCAGGTTCAGGGTTTGAGGCTGGGGGTGCAGGATCTGGCCCGCCTGTTGGGACAGCAGGGAAGGAGTCTGAGGCAGGTGCCATGGTTCCAGTAGCGACAGAATGCGCAAGAGGGGGTACCAGTGTTGGTGTGGCCAGTCTGGTGGAATGAGAATTGTCCTTGGTTTGTCCTGTTTGATCTTTAGTAGAACCTTCGAAAGGAGAGGCAGAGGAAGAAAGGCATAAACTGAGATGCTTTAGAGGTGAAGGTCAGGGCATCCATTTTCCAAGCTGATCTGTGGGGAGTCCTTGTGCAGAATTTGTGCAACTGGTAGTTCTGAGGGGAGGCAAAGAGGTCTATTTCTGGGCTCCTCCATTTGTTTCTCAAAATGTTGAATATCTTTGGTTCCAGTTTCCACTCATGTGGGTCCATGAGATTTCTGCTTAGGACATCTGCCAGTGTATTTAGCTTGCCTGACAGGAATTGAGCTTGTAGGTGCACATGGTAGCTCAAGGCTGTGTTGCAGAGCCATGGCTAGTCTGCAGAGAGGGTATGAGTGGGTTCCCCCCTGCTTATTTGTGTGCCACATAACAGTGGTGTTGTCCATCTTTACCAATAATTGTCCTGGAAGAATGTGGTCCTCGAAGGCTGTCAGAGAATTCTGTACAGCTAACATTTCTTTTTGATTGATATGTAGGTTCATTAGACTTGGGTTCCATTTGCCCTGAATGAACTGCCCTGCCAAGTGAGCCCCCCCATGCATAGTCTGATGTGTCTGTTGTTATGGTTTGGGCGGCAGGGGGTACAGTGAATGGCAGTCCTTTGTTGTGGTGGTAGGCCTCTGCCCACCAAAGGAACTCTGTCTTTATACAAGGAATGATAGGAATCTTTGATTCCAGGTCCTGTGAATGTTGACACCATAAGCTTTTTAGATACCGTTGTAGTTTCCTCATATGCAGTTTTGCATATGGAATTAGTAAAATGCAAGAGGCCATGAACCCAAAGGCTTGCAGTATTTTCCTTGCAGATAGCTGGGTCTTTGTGGCCAGTAGTTTGAAGAAGACTGTCAAATATACTTGTTTCTCTGGCGTAAGGTAGGCCATCTGGGAAGTTGTATTCAAGCTTGCTCCCAGGAATACAATTTGTTGGCAGGGTACTAGGTGTGATTTCTTTTCATTTATGGTGTACCCCAGTGAGGTAAGCAGTTTCTTTACAAATGCCAGATGGTTTAATAGTATGTCTGGCTTTATGCCTGAATTAAACAATCGTCCAGGTATGGGTATATTTGAATATTTCTTTGCCTGCAGAATGCAATGACTGGCGCTAGGCACTTTGAGAATACCCTGGGTGCAGTAGATAAGCCAAAGGGCAGTGCAGAGAACCGATAGTGCATGTAGCCTGCTCTGAAGCGTAGGTATTTTCTGCAAGATTTCCTTATTGGGATGTGCAGGTAAGCTTCCTTTAGAATCAATGTTGCCATTCAGGCATTTTTGCCTAGCATGGGAAGCAGCTGATGAAGAGTTAGCATTTTGAATTTTGGGATTACCAAAAAGGTGTTTAGGATAGACAGGTAAAGGATAGGACGCCAGGAATTGTCTTTTCTGGGTACCAGGAAATGTCTTGAGTAAAAACCTTGCCCCCATTCCTCTTCTGGGACAGGCTGAATAGCCCTGATACTTAGAAGAGAGAGACCCTGCTGTTGAGCCTCTGCCCACTGATTTGGGGGTAGGTCTGGCCAACCGTTTGGGGTTGGTAAGGAGTGGAAGTGGAATCTGTATCCTTGGGAAACTACATTTAAAACCCATTTGTCTTGGGTAACGAGTTCCCAGGTTTTTGCATTCAGGGCGATCTTTCCCCCTAAAGGAGAAGTCAGGTGGGCAGGGCTCGGAAGGTTTAAGGTTAAGTCATTGCAACAGTTTACCATAGGGGGGGGGTGTCTTACTACTTCCAGCTTTGGAAGTGGGAGCCCCCCACTGCTTAGGCCTATGAGTACCTTGAGACTGAAGCCTGGGTGGTCTGCTGGACCTGGGCTTGGACTGAGAAGGCCTGGAAGAGACAGGAAAGGACCAATTCTTAGAAGGCCAGTGCCTACTAAATCTGGGAGGCTGTACTTGTAGGAAATCTTTAACAGTTTGCACAGATTTAGCTTTTTCCTCCATCTTTTTAAGTACTTCTTCTGCTTTGTTGCCAAACAGGCGGCCTTGGTTTAAGGGAGCATCCAGTACTTTAGCTTTAACATGATCTGGCAAAGTTTGCTCCTTAAGCCAAGCATGCCTTCTAAGTACAGACCCAGTGACAGCAGCCCTGCAAGATGCCTCTAAGGAATCAAAACCACACTGCAAAGTATGTTTACCAACTTGTTCCGCAGAATGCATTAAATCCTGTAATTCTTTATTTTCAGCACAGTCAGGAATCAACATCATTTTCTGTTTAAGTATCCAATAATATGCTGCTGATACTTTAACATATGAAACTGGCAGTTTAAGGCCCTAATGGCCAAAGTAGCAGAAGTGTATACCTTCTTACCCCATCTGTCCAGGGCCCTGGAATCTCTATCAGAGGGGGTAAGGTTTTTGTTAGTAGTAGCTTTAATGCCTTTGGGTCCCTGTGAAATGGTCTCTGGATCCGCAGTAGGATTTTTGAAGAGGAACTTGTGAGAGTCAGGTACTCTATAATACCTGTCAGGTTTCCTGGGAACAGGAGGTAAAGTGTCAGGGGTCAGGCTAGATTCCAAGAAGGCATCATCTACACAATGTCCAGTACAGGAGGGACAGCTAAAGGCCTGTGCTGAGGTAGGAGTAAGAATTCCCTAAGCCTCTTTTTGGAGTCAGAGTAATCCTGGCTTTCCCAGCGGAAATGCTCCCTGACAGTATGCAAGGTTTCACCAAAAGAGAAATCTTCTGGAGGGGAAGCAGAGGGAATGGAGTCCTCTGCATCAGAATCCTCAAAGGTAGATAAGGGCAAATCCTGGTCATCAGAAGAAACAGAAATTTCAGAATCCTGATCAGAAGAATCAGAAGGAAAATCAGTTCTAGGTCTCTAAGAGGGAGAAGGGTAGCTTCCCCTGATTATAATAATAAGGTCTTCAGCCATTCTTATCATTTGCTTTTTTGGCATAGGGGCCTGACCATGTGGTCTGGGCATCGGATTTTTAGGCGTGGATTGAATTTTAGGCCTTGAAGAAGAAGATGGCATCGGTTTGACATGCAAGTCAGTAGGCCTGAATATACCCTCAGAAACCGGTGCCTGCACAGCGGCTCCGGACCCATCCAAGGTACAAACATCCGCAGGTTCCATAGTCGAAGAAGCATCACGTGGCATACCAGACTCCGAATGGGTCTCAGGAGAGGCCTGTGAATCTGAAGTAGCAGGTATCAGGGGCTGCGAAAGCGCCTCACTGAGTAATGGCGAACTGGCGACTAGCTTAACGGAAGCATCGTCGGCAGCTTTTGGACCTATGTGGTCTGTCTCTGTCTTTATCTTAACGTTTTTTTCAGAATTTCGGTAGTCGGATGGCTTACTGAAGCCATTTCTGGATAACTGAACTGAGTATCAAAATAGTTAGATGCGAAAATGAACAGACGACGAATAGTTCAAGGATTGAATAAGGCACAAAACCGACAGCAAGGGACGTCGTGGTCTGGGCCTAAGCAAGGAATGCACTATGAATTAAAATCTTTATGAGGTATTTGCTTTCCACAATTAATGCAATTGTTAACTTTTACTGACATCGGTTTAGAGCAATAAAAAGGATCCCCAATGGGGTACTTAGCTTTTTTGAAGACTTCAGATGTGAAACTCGAAAAAGAAAATTTCAGGAGTCGGCCGACTGGCACTGCGAACTGCTTCTGCTTCGGGCACCACACAGCAAGAAAGAATGATGTAATGGCGTCAGCTGCATGCTTTATACCCCTGATTACCTGACGTCATGGAAGACAAGACAGCAGCCGACGCAGGACCCAAGACTTTGATAATCAGGCTGACTAAGGGCTACCTGCAAGCAAATAACACAAAAGGACTGCAACAGTGAAACACGAAGAACATCCTGATTTCCACCACCTGAACCTTTGCTCTTCTTGTTTCAGTCACTACCCAGATCTTATGACCACATGCAAGGTGTAGGCTGACCAGAAAAGTAAGACATTTCTCCAAACATCCAGCTCCTGCTGTATCACAACACACCAGTATCATATATGTAAGATTACTGTTTATAGACCACTGACAGTACTGTAAAAATTGTTTCAAATCACCTTCAAATCACCACATCACTTGAGTGGTAGGACACAAAGGATTGTGCAAAAGTGACTAATGGAGTACCACAGTGGTCTGTTTTGAGTTCAGTGGTCTTCAGAGTGCTTATCTCACACATGCCCTAGAGAGATCAAAGAACAGCATTAACCTCTTTTGCTGATAGCAAAAAAGACAGATGTAGTGGAGACTCAGGGTGGACAGTCTAAAATAAGGGTTTGGAAAAGAAGAGCAAGTGAACAGAAAGGTGGTACCCAAGTTTTGTGTTTGTGGTAATGCTGGAATGGTGTTTGTGACATGGTAGTTAAGGATCACTGCAAGCACTTGCAAATTAGTGCACTTCAGCCATGATAACCTTGGTGCAAATTATTAGCAGAGAAGAGTGAAAATGATACCAACAAAGTATGGAGGAAAAGGTAATGATGACACATGGAAGGGACCACAAAGAACAGAGTGTAAGGAAGGGGCAAAAACATATACAATAAAGGGGTGTATCTTCAGTGGGACAGACTCCAGAAGCAAAGAGGTAAACTTTCAACTCTATAGTGCCTTAACAAGACCACACCTTCACTACTGCACACATGCTAGAAGAAATCCAGAGGAATGCTACCAGAAGAATCTAAAGAATGGAGGGAAAGAGATATGACCAAATGGTGGAAGAACAAACTTTTCTCACAGAGACCTAGAAGAGACATTGGGGACATGATATTTTTACAAAGATTATGTCAAGGAGATGTGAGGTGGTCATTCTGAACAGGAAAGTTAGAGGGGAGGTGAAAGGGGGGTAGAAACATCA